>NC_087548.1:53573615-53877530 GCF_963921805.1 Phalacrocorax carbo
CTTAAGTAAACATGAAAGCCAAGTACCCCATAATTCCTGTTATATGAGAAAATAAATCCAGGACAGTTGTCAGGAAGAAAATAGCTTATGAAGACTCATAACCAGTCTTTTCTCTGATGTTTCTAGGAGGAGAAAGCTTTCACCCTGCCTGTGTAACAGAGGGTTTAATCTCATCATTCACAAAAAAGCCCTGTACAAATTGTCTCTGGGTTGCTACGCAAATCTGGTCCTTCCCAACAGCTGCTTGAAGAAGCTTGTTTTTGAATTCCTGGTGAAACAAATAGCTTTTCGGAAAGCCTGTCACTTGCCGTTTTGTGTACAGTGAAGTGTAATGAGGCATCTGAGCTCATTTAATAGCTTGCTTCTGCCAAAAGAGATGGTCCCAGCTGCACGCTGCTAGTCTTGTGCTCATCTGTTTTCTTAGCAAGCTCAAAAAAGGTTTACTTTCTCCTGGCAACGTGTGCTGAATCACCTCTGCAAGGGGTCAACCAGAGCTGACACATGAAAGAAAACAAAATGCATGCTTTAACCTGTGCAACATACCCATTCCTGAACCTGAATCATGGAAATTATTGTGTTTGCTGTAGAATTTTGTTAACTTGCTTCAGGAGTGTCCTGGTTTAGCTTGGGTAGAGTTAAATTTCTTTGTAGTAGCTAGTATGGGACTATGTTTTGGATTTGTGCTGGAAACAGCGGTGATAATGTGGAGATGTTTTAGTTGTTGCTAAGCAGCACTTACACTGGTCAAGGACTTTTCCAGCTCCCCATGCCCTGCCGGGTGCACAAGAAGCTGGGAGGGGACACAGCCGGGACAGCTGAGCCCAACTGACCCAAGGGATAGTCCATACCATATGATGTCATGCTCAGTATATATATAAAGCTGGGGGAAGAAGGAGGAAGGGGGGATGTTTGGAGTGATGGCGTTTGTCTTCCCAAGTCACTGTTACACTTGATGGAGCCCTGCTTTCCTGGAGATGGCTCAACCTGCCTGCCCATGGGAAGCGGTGAATGAATTCCTTGTTTTGCTTTGCTTCCGCGCGCAGCTTTTGCTTTACCTATTAAACTGTCTTTATCTCGACCCATGAGTTGCCCCACTTTCACTCTTCCGATTCTCTCCCCTGTCCCTCCAGGGGGGAGTGAGCGAGCGGCTGCGTGGTGCTCAGCTGCTGACTGGGGCTGAACCACGACAAGGACAAAGGAAGCACACAATGGTTGATATTTTTTTGTTACAAGCAAAGCCTTTTCAAGGCCTTATGATGCTGATTTAAACAGCCTTGAGAAAATTGCCCCAGTAACTTCCTGTAAAATGAGTATCACTAACTTGTCCTTCACTATTCTGTCTTGCTTTCTGTCTTCGCTTGCTTTCTTTGTGTCAGTTCAAGTCATGCATGTCCAGCTCCACTGCATCCTCCTTGCGTTGCATGGATGTGGCACCTTCCTGATCCTCACTCTGAAAGCTGCCCTTAGACCACAATCACTCACACGTTGCATCGTTCTCACACTAGCCCAGATTGCTGACTCTAGTTTCACCCAGTGCTTCACTTTCCATTTTGATGCACCACCCTTTGTCATGTTTTCATCTCTTGGTCCTTTCATTTCCAGGCAATCCTGGAAGTATGAGCTCCTTGGTCTGGTATCTTCATCCGCAGCTCTGCTTTCCTGAAAAGGTGAAAAACTGCACTTTCTGAGGGTTGAAGGACTGCCTGATTTTCACATTCATGTTGCTTAATTAGGGTGGACAGAGCTTGTGAGGATGGGTCATCATTTAGGAACATGTCCTGCATGTAATGTTCATTTAAGGGTATGTCCTGCAACATTTACCAGGGATACATGCAAGACTGGAATCTAGAAGGCTCAGACCTGTGGTCCCTCCCTCCCCCCTTAATTAAAATTCCATCATCCTGTTGTGTGTAGTTGACTCTGCTTTTTCTTTGTTTTCGTTTCTAGTGTCCCACTGCATTTTCTGACACACTGAAGACCTACAGAAGTTTTTAAATAATAGTGTGTAATCAATATGTTTTCTTGTAGATATCCCTGATGTTTGGTGTTGGCACTGATTGGTTGGCAATGATGCAAAGAGAAGATTAATGTTTTAAATTTAAGTCTCCAGCAGTACTGTATTAAAAGGTACTTTTCTGGTTGAGTTTGTGCACTCCAAGATCACCTCTCCAGCACCAGCTCATTGACTGGCCATGCTGAGTGCTCTTCTTTCACTACAACGCAGAGTAAACCAGGTGATTTTGAGCTACTGCTTGGTTGCTCTGAAGAGCAGCAAGCTCTTACAGTGCTGTCAGAAGAGCACATCTGACTGACATGGAAAAATTAATGCCGGTGAAGTACAGTCTGCACTGTACTCTGTGTCTCGGCTGCATGAGGTGGAGCTGTCTTGCTGTCTCCCCCTTTTAATTTCTGAGTCCCACTTCCCTGGGCTGGGCAAAGCTGGGGCACGCTCCGGAGCTGTCAGGTGTGTTGTGATGGATGTCTGGGTTTCCAGTCCCAGGGAAAGAAAAGCTAAAGAGGCATGAGGCATTATGCTAAGTCCCTTGCTCTGCAGGAGGAAACTCAATGTCTTGTGACCTGCACTTGAAAGCTAGATAGTTCAAGTTATCATAACCTACAGCTGCAGGGAGGAGATTACCACATCCTCAACTTGGTAAACAACAGAGTTGTTTGAAGGCCAAGGGTTTAGTACAATTAATCATTAAAACATGGGCTGTTTGTTTATTGTTTTTTAAAGGTGCAGAATTAAGCCCTCAGAAGTTAGGAAATGTCAGCGTTAGGGCAGTAATTACCTCCCTGTCTGTGGGCTGTCAGCTGAAGCGAGAGCCATGCTGACTTGAGCGTGCAAATATTTGGAGGCCTGGTGATGCTGGCAGCCTGTTGGTGGTGTCCAGCCCCTTCAGATGCTCTGAGCACACGTGGTGTAGGCTGAGCGTGGCTGAAGCTGGCAGGGCTCAGAAATACCTTCCTGGTGGCGGTCGGGCCCTTCCCTTCTGTCGGACAGATGGAAAATGATGCATCCAGGTCAGTGGGCACAACAGGAGAGGCTCAGCCAGCTGACTTGGCTGGCTGTAGGCAGGTACAGTGGGGCACAGCTGCATTTTTGCTTGTCACTGTGGGCTCCTCTCCTCTCCTGGACTTCAGCCCCATCACCTGGTGAGATAGGCAGCATACCAACTCAAGCCCTCCATTGTGTTGTAGCCTTGATTCATCTCTGAAGCTTTCTGAAGGAAAAGATGCATGTTATCCTGCTGCTGGAGATGGCTTGATAATGAACATGGTGAAAGCATTTAATTAAAATTACATGGATAGATCCAGTTCTGGTCTGGTATTGCACTGAAAAAGTGTAACACAGGATACAGCAAGTGTTTTTCCTGTTCGCAGTGCACCACTTTAACAAGTGCCTTCTGCTCTAGACCCCTGCAATGTTTGTTTAACTCTGTCCAGCTTCCTGAGGAAGGGAATCTCACTCACTCTGTGAGCTTGCTGAAAAGTTACCGTGCAATGGTCAGCTGTGCCTTTAGCAGCAAATACTCAGCCTGGGAGATGCATGTCTTTTAAAAAGATTCTTTAAAAAGACAATATTTTAAATATGTACCATTAAGTACAAGTGGATTCAGAGAGGCTGTAAAGTCGTCGTAGATGCTGCAAGTGTCAAAGCAGTTGTGGGCTCTCGCTGCTCCAGAGGTTTGCTCTTTCAGCTGAAGGCTCTTACAGCTATCACTGTGTGTATCTAGACTTAGCTGCTTCCTTTCTAAATCACAGCAGTAGAAAAGTAGAAAATTTTGGATTCTTTCTGGATCTCTCTTTTGAATTCTGGGTTTATAACTTTTCCAAACATAAGTCTTCAACCAAAACTTGAGATTCTTGCAGCCATGTCACTCCAGGGGGTGGGGCTTTAAAGAAGAAAAGTGCGTTAAACATAGTTAAGACTCCCACACACTTTTACATCAGGAGAAGGAGCCCAGATACTCCCTTTGTATTCTCTCCTGTTCTCACTCACCCTAGCAGCTGTTTCGCTCTACTCTTTTGCTTTCCAGGGTAATGACTCTTGGGACTGAGCTATCTCATTGACCATCTGTGGCCCATACAGCAATTTGCAGTGGGTAATCCCTCACACTAAACCCTCCCCAGCACGTGCTGCATGTTAGTTTTGGACTTGGTCATGTTCTGAGCTCACTGTAGGCCTTTGAGCTGCTGCAGCGAGGTGCCATCCTTCCTTCAGCTGGGAGAAAGGTGCAGGTGTCCCTGGAGAACTCTTAATTCGGTGTGGCTGGGGCTATGCAAGTGCTCCTAAACCCGGTTTACTACTGGGAAATGGTTAAAATCTGTGGGGAAAAAAATATGCAGCTGAGTCACAGCATCACTTACCTAAGGCATTCCATCAAGAACAGAGTTAGAAGGTTTGCAATTGTAAAAACCTCACAGACACACAGTGTCCCCAGTATTTTGCTTTCTTAATGGCCAGGATTTACTTTCTTAACCTTGCAGTTTGACTCTCTTTTTTTTAAGCCATGACGACTCAGGCATCACATCATCACCTGACTCCAGGCGCTGGGACTTCGCTAGCGGAGAGATTCGTGATGAGTTTACCTGGTGTGGGCATGACTGTCCTGTGGCAGACTAATGGTTCACCTAACACAGCCTCTGGTTGCCCAAAAGCCTCAGAATTTAGGGAATTATGCAAGAGTAGCAGCGAGCAGTACTTTGCTGTTAACCTCTTCCAGTGTGCAGCAAGCTGTGGGTACGGGATTTCCTGAGTGACACACTGCCCCTGGGTGCTCGAGGGGGATTATTTTCTTCCCTGAACTGGTCAGTTGAATTTCTGGGTAACCCTGAGCTGCTGGCTGCTGCACCATTGCCTGGCTGTTCAAGCACGGTGGGTGCAAGGTGCACGCTGCCTCTGCACACTGCTGGGACTGTGTGAAACCTCCTGCTGACAGAAGCAGGGGCCTCCTCCAGTCATCTCTTTTTGGGTTGAAGGATCTCAGCCAACACAGAAACTTCTTCTGCATAGGCTCTGCCTTATCTCTTGTCCTCTCCATCTTCCCTGTGTGTTTGCTAAGGCAGCAGAGGCACTTAACCAGGGCTTATTTTCTACGCAACCCTCTCCTACCTCTTCCCTCTTGCTCCCTCCTCCCTGCCTTCACTCAGCTTCCCCATTTCCACCAGCTTGTTTTTACATAATGCCAGTGTAACTCTGCAGGGATGAAGGCCTGGCTTCATTCCCTGGGAGAAGCAAGCTGCCCAAAAGCCTGGAGTGGCTGCAAGCTGCAGAAACCCCTCTGCCCACTCCAGCAGAGTCGTTTGCAGTCCAGTTCAAAAGCATGGTGCTTGCATTATGCTAATCCCCCGGCTTTGGCTAATGAAGGACCTCCACCAGCCAGGCAGGAGCTATCGCCGCACGGAGAATGACATCATTTGGAATAAGAGCTGCTGCACAAGGCTGCCAGTGATTGTGCAGCATCCCTCCCCTCTCTTAGGGGGAAGCCGCTCTTTCTCGGCGTACGCAGGCACAGCTTTATAAGTTGGAATAGGTTTTGTTACCACAGAAGTTGTAACTCGAGGGAGTGCAGGACGAGGACACACGTGTGATCCCCCCCTCTGGCAGGCTGCAATAATGACATAATGCCACAAATCCTGCAATTTGTTCATTAAGTGCTGTCACCTAGAGATTTGTTTCCTCTTAACACATGCATTGTTTTTACTTGCCCTAATTTGTCTTGTACAAATAATGGCAAGAAATGCCAGTACCAAGAAGCCATAACCAGTGTGATGCTGCATGCAGGCGCACCCACGTGCTGCTTGTGATCGGCACAAGGAGCTGCAGAGAAATAAAATGCAAGGTGACTGGGCTGCTTTGTGAAACCTTTCAGCTCAATAATGCCAAAATGCCGTCAGGCGCCCTGTGCTCTGAAAGCAGCACACGACTCAGCATCGCCATTCTGCCCATTTCTTCCATTATGGACATGGTTAAAACAAACGGCAGCTAAGCACAGTCGTCTCCCTGGCATACCGTCAGGCAGCCTTGCTGGGGGAAATTTTTTCCCCCCCCTGCAAGCTGCCAAGGTGGACTCCTTAGCTCCTGCGATAGACTGAATGAGACTGCAGTTCCCCCATCAGTTTCATAATACTCAGAAAGCATCCATTTACATCATTGTGTGCAGTGCAGGGCAGCAGCTGCCAGGAAATTTGAAACTATTTTGATTCCAGTTGACTAGAACAGCAGCAATTGAATTAGCTGGTATCGCTATAGATAAACTGATGATCTGTGCATTTTATTTCTTTGACCAATGGGTAACTGCTGGAGCTACAGTAACCTCTGTGAGTAAGGAGACTGTTCAAGCAAATCTATCTAATTTCTCGAGCTAGCTTATATATATATATATACTATATAGAGACACTCACACCATTCTTTTGTAAAATGTACCTGTAAACAAAATGTCTGTCTATGCTTGTAACTTGTGTTTTGCTTCCTAGAATTTCCTTTTATTATGCTGTAGACAAGCTTGCTTGACATGGAATGGTTATTTACCTATGAAATATCATATCTATGCCTGATTTAAGTCATGAATTCTTTCAACGTCTAGTCATCATAAAGGCTGCCAACTGCTGTTAGGTTATATTTGCCCAGACTCAGATTCTAGCCACTCACCCCCTTTCGATCTTAGCTTTTTCTCTCTCTGTTTAATTCTTTTTTCTTTCTTTTTTTTTTTTTTCTTTGTTGAAAGAAGCCACCTTCAATGCAAAGTAGAAATTGGTGTTACCTGAGAGTGTGTGTCCTTTCTTTGTTTGTTTGGTGATGGGTATTTTTTTCCCTGCTCATCTTCAGTGCGGTCCTTAAATTTTGTTGTTGCCTTTCTAGCCTTGTTTGTAATGCAGTCATATTGGGGGATGGGGTTGGACAGGATATGCCAGTAGCTGCAGCAAGACATGATGCTGTGGTGGTGGATGGGAATAAGGGAGGAGTTTCCCTTAAAGAGCTCAAGCTCCTCAAAGCTGTGGCACCTGAAGTAGCTCTCTGAAGACTTTGCACCTTTCAGGAGTGGGAAGCAATTGGTGGTGGTTTGCCGCCAGGACTGGAGACCTCAGCAGTCATGTGCATGGTGGTACCTGCTGTAAGGGGGACAGGCTGCTGCTTTGGTGTCATATGTGGTTTTTTTTTAATCAGGCAGCAAATTGGGCAATGTTCCTGCAGGATGCTGTGAGGGCAAGAATCCCACTGACTTGTGCTCGCACGTAGTAGCAGCAGCAGTCCTTCCAGAGCAGGGCTGCTGGCACCTCACTGTAGAAAGGGCATTAAATTTCTGCTGTGAAAGTGCTCCTCTCTTGCCCAGGTGAAACATGGCTTGCAAGCATGGCAGAGAGGAATACCTGTGTGCATGCTCCCTCCTCCTGCATGTCTCTCTGTCCCTGTATATATGTGTATATCCCTTATAGCTGTACCTCTACTGGAGTCTGCTGGACTTGTCAGAGGGTAAAGTTTGCTTGGGATGAAGTTCAGGAGAAGTAAATCAGAAACTTGCTCGGGATTGCTTACCACCCTCAGCAGCAGCTGTTGGTGGCAGATGGGGACGTGCGGCCGTGCATTTAGCATTCACTGCCAGGAATAAGGCCGCCTCTGTTTCCTTCATGTCAGTTCAGAAGCTAAGATAGCAATTAGCAGAGAGAAGCCTGGCCCCTTGGCCGGGTCTGTGTGCAGTGCCTTGTCAGGGCTTGGCCTTCAGCGCATGTTGGCTGCATCCCAGCCCCATGGGGGGCCGGCAGGGTGATGCTCTGGGCTTCCTTCCAACGATGTGGGTTGGAGGGAAGTACAGGGGGTCCAGCTCCTGGGGCACTATGCATTGCCTTGCTTTGGGATGTGGCCAGAGTGTGTGGCCAAGGCAGTGGCATGGCCAAGTGCTGCCCTGTGGTGCTGGAGGCATGAGGTGATCCGAGCTGAGCCACCTCCCACTTGCAGGTCTGCAAGCTGAGAGTTGCTGTAGGTAGAATTGTATCTGCTGGGAAGGGTTTATGTTGGCATCTATAGTGATGGACTCCCTGTCAGCAGTTCTTCTCTCTTAAAAAGTCCCATCTCTGGACGCATGCTGGGAGAGCAGCAAGCACTAATGCACTGCATTAGAGCAGAGCAGGGCTGTGGGTTGGGGAGCCAGGGCCTTTTGCTGGCTTGGGCTAGTCCTGGTGAAGGTGTAGGGAAGTTGCAGCCACACAGCATTGTTCTCAGCCACCAGTCGGTCCTGGTGGAGGTGTGTCCCAATGGCAACCTGGTCCCTGTGCCATAAAGTGGGTGGGCTTGGGATGCACCCATGCACTGCGTGGCTGAGTTGTGTGCAAAGAGGGCTTTGAGCACTTAGAAAATGCACCACGCCTGGAAACACTCAGGTGGGGAGAAGGACCTCACTCTTTTCTTTGGACTGTCCCAGTGCACCCTCACCTGTGTGTTGGAAACCTTGCCATGAAGGCAGGCAGGTGATGCAGAAGCGGACAGGGTATCCATGCTCCTCACAGCTCCCTGAGACTTTGCAGCAGAGAATAGGTCCCTGCTTTGTCCAGTCGCTGTCCTCAACAGCAAACAAGTCATCTAGATGAAACCTGACCCACTGAAATTTTATTATGGAATGATTACATAAACAGCACGGAGATATCTGGAGAACCTGCTGGGGAAGAGGCTGTGGTTTGGCATGGTCCCTGTCTGTCCCTTTGATCCTGCAGCACACACAATGTGCGGTATTTACCCTGTGGCTAGATATGCTGGATAGTGAGCTGGCAGGTGTGAACTGCTGCTCCTCTTTACAAACCACTGGCAGATAGATAGCCACATTAGTTCGGTGCTGAGCTTGCATTAAATTATCCTCCCTTTCACCTTGAACTCAGCCTATCATTAACCATAGTTACATGGCTTCCTCCTCAGAAATGGCTTGTGGCCAGTGGCCAGCCTGCTCAGAGTGGAGATGGGCGTCAGTTTGCAATGCAGCACCTAGAGATGCACCCTGAGCGGGGCAAAGTGTCCAAGTGCAAGTTGGTGTCTGGTTTCAGAGCTGTCACCCCTGACGTTTTTCAGAGTAGGTGTTTGGATCTGGTCCCCCTGTTGTTTTAAAGCACTTTTACACTCCAGGGCAGTTTTTTCCAGAAGGGTGCAGCAAATGCAGCTGTTGCTGGGTTGTTTTTTTTTTTGTTCCAAAAGCTGAGTTCCAACTTGGGCCATAATATAAGGTGTCCAAGTATCTGTCATTGTGTCATCCATGACGTTCCTCTGAGGACAGCTGGTTCTCTGTTACCCCACAACAATGGGAGCCACTGGGTGCTTGGCGCTTGGAAAATGAAACTATCTCTTTTTGCTCCTGCTTTGTTTACATCAGTTGGAAAAGCAGCACAAGGAGGGGAGGGTCGGCAAGCTTTTTGCACAGGGTGAGTTTGCTGCAACAGAAAATGTGAAGTGCTCGGTATGTGTACATCACTGCAACACAACCTTCAGTTACCTGAGTTATTAAAGGAAAAGGGTAGTGCTGGCAGAAAGTTGAATTGCTCATTAATTGCTCTGTAATTTAGCTAATTGGTTTTGTCAAGGCTGTGGAATATACAGGGTGTGGCTGATTATCTTCCTAGTGTTTCATCTTTAAAAGTGAAAATGACCTAAAAACTTTTTTTTTAAATAAAAGCAACATGTATGGTGCATGCTGTAGATGGATGTCAGAACTCTGAATATCTACTTGCTTCAGCCTTTGCGCCTGGCCTGCGGCCTCAGACTATTCGTGGGCCACTGGGACCCTTTCCGAAGTGTAGCAGACATTTCTGGCATTCCTTCCTTGGCAGAGCATGCTCCCAAAGTAGGGCTGACCGAAAACTCCTATGTAAAAGGACCAGCTCTGGATAACTGCAGTGTGAGAGTGTGCAAAAGTGAGCTAAACTGAACGGTATTTTCCCTGCAGGGGAGAATGTAGCTCTTCTGTTAGGAGAGGGCTGGGAAGGGAGGTCAGGCTTTTTGCTTATGATGCGGTAGATGATAAACCCACGTTGTCTTTTTTTTCTGTGCAGGTAGTGGCCATGGAAGCAGCACTTTGCTCCCTCATACCATCATCAATGAATTTCCAGAATATGGCACTGTAGAACCAAGCAGAGATGGGCTGAGGACTTCATCACCACGCCAGGCAGAGCCTTTGACACACAGTGCAGAAAGACGGGACAGCCACCACCGGGTACCTGGCAGGCCCCTTCCTCAGCATGCGGTTCCTGCAGATGATTTGAGTCCTGATGCTGGGGCAGCGCAGCTGCACACTCCAGAAGAAGGCTTGCAACCTGCGGGTAACCTGCCAGAGATTATGAAAATCTCTCGACGGCTGGAAGCAACAAAGGTGCAAGAGAGAGCAAATACTTCTCCTGATTCAGAGACGCAAATGGAAAAAAAGAGCGTTACTGGCAGCCAAAATGTGCAGGCAGCCAGAGAACCAGTTCCAGCAGGCCAAGAAAAACCCTCAGACATGCCTCTTCCATCTGAACGAACAGCTGAGGAAAAAATGCATTTGATCGCAGGGAAAGATCTGGCTGCAATATGGACTGGAGAAAAGCAGTCCGAATCCTTGCAAACCATCAGTAATAAAGCTGAGGAGGTCCACACAGCGCAGGAGACAAGCTGTCACAGACCATCTGTGAAAAACCTGGAAGCAGCCAGCAGAGTGGAGGGGTGGGCGCATTTTGAGGAGTCTTCGGCGTACAGTCGAGGCAAAATGCAAATGGGTCCTGAGAGGAGGCTCTCTAAAGAGGCAGCTGTGAGCAAACATGTAGAATTTCAAGGGGTGGAGATTTTATGGCTGCAAAAAGCTGAGGAGCAGAGAAGAAAGAAGCACTCGCTGCTGGAGACTGTGTCCTTGGAGAGGAAGGCGTTCCCCAAAACGTCCAGCCACCCTGTGCCACCAATGGTCTCCCCGGCCTTGGTCTCCTCACCAGACAGCATTTGGACCGAGGTCTGTGAGGACCCAAGGCTGGGACTGACTGTCTCTGGAGCCAGTCCTCTGGCACTGCTCAGTGAAAGCGGGGAGGATGAAGTTTTTGTGAAGGACGAGAAGAACCGTGGCGAGGAGGAGATGGCTGTGCTAGCGATGGGCCAGGGCAGGTGAGATGGCGCTTGCGGGGGGTGCAGGGGGCAGACTCTCTCATCCCAAGCACGTGGCTTGTGGCTACTCCTGGAGGAGCTAATGACAAACAACAGATGTTTGTCTGCTGCCTGCAGCATGGTGGCAATGCTAGCAGTTAATGCCTGGTGGTGGCTAGTGCATGAAGTTGCAACTGAACCCCGTCCACACCACCTTGCTGAAGTTTGAAGTCCGCCTCAGGTTTGGAAACGTAAAGATGTCTCTTGCTCTTTGCAGAGTAATGGCTGTGTGACGAAGCAAGTGTAGTTGGGGTCTGGACGTAGCATATGATTAAATGCAGGCAGCATGCAGGCCTGGCCATATGTGCCTAGCCAAATTTTTCTGGTTTCAGGCAGAGTTTATGCAAGAACATTGTGAGCACCTCTGAGAGGTTGGATAATAAAGACGTTTTACGAAGGGCCTTCTATGTTATATGAGGGTAAATGCTGTGATGTGCTTTCTATATTACCTATCCGTGTTTATATAATTTTATCTATAAATATATTGCAAAAATATATTGCTTTTTATAAGACCATCCAGGTTTGCTCAGTTTTCTTTCCTGATGCACATCTGTTACAAAGCAAGGGGTCCCACTGGTGTGCTTTGAGCAAACTGTGCCTGCTCTGGCCTGGTGGGGTGTTTGCTGCTGAAACCACAAGATCTCAGCAAGGAAGGTGCTCCAACATCTACACCTCAGGATCCGTGAGGTTTTACTTTGGCTAGTGTGTGGGATCACTCAGGTGGGCAGCACTGATGCCTGGCACGTGCCTTGAGAAGCCCTGCAGTATTTGGTGCAGGAAAGAAGGCTCTCCACAGGGGGATGCTGTATCTTCCCCTGTGCATCTGCAAGCAGGCCAAGTCTTCCCCTTTCAAATCTGTTTCTCCTGGCTCTGGGTTTTTAATTGCATGTGTTTCTCTTTGCGTTTTGGAGGGATTTCCTCCAGCCTTTTGCTGAAGACTGCAGCCCTACGACTGCAGAGCCAGCAAACTGTCCTCTGCAGGCAGAGGCCCCATCTGGGTGCGCATCTCCAGCCTGTGCAGCCTCTGGCATGGCAGTGGTGCTAGCGGAGACCTTGCACATTTGTGAGTGCTCTTCTCCTTTGCCCATGAGCAGCTGATGTTATCAGCTAGGTAGGCTCCCCACCTGCCCCTCTCTTTTACTCAGAAGATTGTTTCCTTTTATGTCCCCAGGGAGGGAGATGGTGCCAGTCATGAACAGAGGTGGTGCAAGGAGAAACTAGCATTTTACCTGCAGTGTCCTCTCCTGCACGAAGCCTCATTGGCCTTTCTGTTGGCAAAGGTGGAAGGCCAGGACGTTCACCCAGAGGTCTAAACCTTGCCCCCGAGCTGAAATGAGCTGTTTCTGATTAATTTCCAGGATAATGGAAGAGGGGGAAGCAGCCATGGGAGGATATGAAGATGTTCTCGGGCAGAGGCACTCCGATGTCTCCACTGATCTGTACAGCTCACAGTTTGAAAACATCCTAGACAATGCATCTTTATACTACAGTGCGGAGTCGCTGGAGACGTTGTACTCGGAGCCCGACAGCTATTTCAGCTTTGAGATGCCACTTACTCCCATGATCCAGCAGCGCATGAAGGAGGGCGGCCAGTTTTTAGATCGGACATCAGCCTCGGGGCAGCCAGATGTCCTGCAGCTTCCCCATGATGGGGAGGTGAAGGGCTGTGGTGAAGGCATTGCCAATGGCTTAAGGGACGTAAGCGAAACACTCTTCAGAGGAGACGTCACGGAAATCCCTCGTTCGGAAAGGTAAAAGCAGTGGGTGAGCTTTCTGTGTGCCTGCTGATTTTTCCCCAATGTCTGATTACTTCAGTGGACTGTTGCAGAGTGTAGTTTTGCCTCTTTCAACACTGCAGGTTTTCTACACAGAATAATTTCCAGAGTAGTAGAGTGAGCTGCAGGAGAGAAGTGAGCTGTCCAAACCTGCCGTTCATTAGAAAAGTGCAAGTTTACAAAGGTAATACTTGTAGGAGATACTTCTGTCAATAAAAGGCTGGCTGGTATTGTTGCATCTCTGGGACCTGTTCCTGGAGGAGTTAGTTACCAGTTACAGTCAAACCGTGTTCAGCTCCAGTTATACCTGAAAGTTTTAGAAGCAATTTTAGGAACAATGACACCCTGTGCATATGGACGAGTCGTCCAAATGCAGTTTGTGATTTGGATGGGAAGGATATGTCTCTGGGAATAGCTCTTGAGGTCAGTGGGATTTTTGCTGGTACTTCAGCTGGGACTGGGTTTTGCTCCCACCTCCTTCATGGGATTAGGGACTGTTAGCTGCTTCTTTCATTTGTGCACTAGTTACTGATTGAGAGAGGATGGAGCACTGCAAAAATGTTAACTTCTGTTTAGGTAAAGGGAGAGATAAGAAAACCTGTTAAGAGAAGAGTCACATGAGAAGCAAACTAGGCTACGTGGTCAGAAAATACTGTGTAATTGTAGAAACTCTATGAGCAAACTTTCCTCATTGTGTGTTGTCAAAGAGGATGGGGAGAGTGAAAGGCAGCAACAGGCAAAGTGGGGGCTTGAGTCAAAAGCAGTAATCTGTGGAGGGGTGAGGGACCTTGTGAGTGACAAGGATGGCTAGGGTCTCCATACTCCAGACACAGAACTTTATCTAAGTCCCTAAACTCTTCGCTTAGATGGGGCTAGTCTAGCCAGAGCTTTCTTGGGAGTCAGTGATGGGAGGTCTTCTATCTGTTTTGTTCCTTTTATGCTAGTGTGAAAGAAGTTCTTTGAGCAGAAGTAGTTTTGCCAACTTTATGGGTTAAGATACAGTTTGCCCTTAAAAGAACAGGCAGGAGGACTTAGCAGTCTAAAATGTTTTTTTCATCAATCCTACTGGAAGAAAGGTGTTTAAATCTTAAACCCTGAGCTACTTGGTGCCAGTAAGTGACTGCTAATCTGCTACAACCGGTGTGGGATCAGAAACTGAGGTCAGTCCTGACATTTGCAGCTCCCTACATGTACTGAAACTAGAGATTGCCGTAAGACTGGGTGGTGGAGGACAAGCAGCACATACAGACCCTCCTGTTACCCTGTAGCTGCAGCATCTAGTATCTAAAACATACTGTCAAGTAAGGCTCACATCAGCTCATCAAGATAAAAGTTATCACGAAGCAAGGTGAGCTTAGATAAAGCTTAGAGACACATTAGGTGCCTGCCTAGTGTGGATTTCATTAGGAATTAAGTTAATTCTAGTTTAACAGCCATAGTAATAAACCCACAGAGGATTTAAAGATTCTTCTTTTTTCCTCCTTAATAAAAAAAGGAGAAAGAAGTGTCCCTAACAGCAGGTTTGTTAGGAAGCTCTGCTGTTGCAGTCCGCAGGGCCCTGTTAGGGATGAGCCCCAAAGGCTCGCGCTGTTGTGGCAGGTGCTGATAAGCTGTAGTTGTAGTAGTAAAGCCAGCTGCAGATGCGCCCAACAGGGTAATCCTCCAGACAGTAACCTTATTAACCATCCCCCACCCCGATATTCTAATATCATGTTTTATTGCACCAGGGTACAGGTGACTGACAGATTGTGCGTGCTATATTGTTGGAGCCAGTGATGGATCATGGTGTTATCATGTGTGGGTGAGGAGCACTGTGTGCATGCTGGGGACTGCATGAGATTTAGTCGCAGAGGGGACAAAATGGTGTGTCACTCTGATGCTCAGGTGGTCCAGAAAAAGCTGCCTGAGCTGTGGGTACTATTTCTAAGAGTTTGCATGCGTGGTTGTGGTGCCTGAAGGAATCCCAGGCTTGTTTTTTCCACTGAAAGTCCATGTGCATGATACGCGTGTTGTTTCCTACGGTGCTGCAAACCTGTGGTTGCGTTGGGGCTGTAGTTTGCCCTGCGTAGGGCCTGGCTGGTGCTGCAGAACGTCACGGGGCGCCTGCTGAAGTGGTCCAGCTCTCCTGGAGAACGAGGTGGGGAGGGGAAGCCCACCGCCCTGCCAGACCCAGGCCGCGCTCCCTGGCCCTGCGTCCCGCAGCCACCGGCAGGAGTTCGCAGGCAGCAGCTTGCCTGCGATATATCGCAGAGCCACCGGAGGTCTCTGTGCCCTCTGCGAAGCTGCTGGCTCTCCCTGCAGCCACGGGCTCCCCCGCTCGCTCTGCCCACCTGTGGTGTGAAGTCACGGGAGGGTGGGTGAAGGCGGGAGAGGGGGCGCAGGCAGGAGAGCAGCTGGAGGATCCCATCCTGTTGGGATGGAGGTAGGTGTGGGGTCTCAGCATGTGAATAGTGGCAAACGCGAAGCCAAGTGGGGGAATTTGGGATGCGGGGGGCTTGGGAGCAAAGCAATGCAATCTGGCAGCGTGGCACAACAAGAAGCATAACCCCCCTTTTCCAGGAACGGTGATGCCAACCCAAGTGAACAAAACCCAAAACCTCAGTAGCTTCCTGTGCTGTGGTATTTCAGTGACATAAAAAAATGCACGGGAACATGCATGGGGAGAGAGTACACTTCCAAGTACCAGCACTAATTTATGGGGGACACTGTGAAATACTGGCAGTTCTTCACTGCCCTGTACAGGCGGGGAGGGCAGATGTGACAGCAAAGAGTTAATGGTTTACACCTGGAAATTGAAAGCTGTGTGCCAATTAGGAACTGAGGAGCAGGTGCTCACCATGGCCATATCCTCCTGACAGCAGGTAGCTGAGCAGTGCAGAACCTTTTGCGTATCTCTGGAGGGATCCTGAGCGTAACTGGTACATGGACCCTAGATGGCGTGAGGTTTTAATGCAAAACACAAGGAAACCTAGTCTTGTAATAAGCAGGAGGGTAACATCCTTCTCCTCTTAGGAAATCATTGGCTCTGGGAGGGGTCAGCTCTGGTATGTGAAGGCCAGTCACATGCCTTCAGAATTTAAAAAAAAAAAGTGAGGAAAAAAAATGATTAGAGGCTTGCAGGCTGCAAGTTCCTATGGGCTCCTGGGTCTCTGCATGTTTCTTCCCTGCCGTCTTCCCTATCAGCTGCTGGCCGTGGCTAAACACAGTAAGTCCTGGTGAGAGCTGAGAGCTGTGTGACCGTGCCTGCTCTGACAGCCACTACTGCGCTTCCTTAGGGCAGGGGGACGTCAGCTGGCTCCTGGGTTTTTCTGCAGGAAAAGTTGGCTTGCTTTTGCAGGTAGTCCTTTCCTGGCACAGTTTAGGTGCCCTTTGTGGTGTCTGGTGAGTGGAGGAGGGGTGCTTGGGGAGAAGGGCATGCAACTTGTCTTCCTTCAGGAAGGGTTCCAGCTCTTGGTGCCTTTTGGGGAGTTAAATCTTTTTCCAGGTATGTAATGATCATCCCTCTGGGGAAAAAGCAAATTTCTGGAGCTGAAGTAGCCTTAAGATGGGTGTGGGAGACCTGGGGGAGGAAGGCGGATATGTGAGGTTTCAGAGCTGAGGGACAGCCTCAGGTGTATCAGGGCACCATGGGGTTCCTGTGAAATGTGCTGAGCCACAGGTTGCCAGTATAATGAAACTCTGCAGTAGTAATAAGGAGCTTACATTTGGGCTGTATTTGGTCCCCTTGCCTCCCTGTAATCCCTGTAGAAGTGTACTGTCCCTGTTGTTGCACCCGTGCCCCAGCTACTGCACTCCTCCATTGTCACGCCGGTGGGTTGTGTTGAGATGGAGCAAGACTCAGCCTTGGTATATGGAAGGTTAGTCTTATTTGCAGAGGCAATAAGGAAGAGTTTGCAAGGTGCTACCCAGACATCGAGCCTGAGTTTGCATTGCCTGAACTAGGTGTAATCATTTACACCAAATCAGAGTGGGAGGAAGGAGATGTATTTCCAAAGCAGTAAGATATACCTGAGGGGAAAGTGAGTTATCTTTGCTATGTATACAGTGAGCAACAGAGCATCATATTGTCTAAAAGCAAAGTATTAAGTTTTCTCAGTGATGATCCCCAGGTTTCTTTTCTACTTTCAGACTTCAAAGACAGAATTTCTTTTAATCTTTCTTTTTTGTGCATTCTTTATATCAGACTTCCCATTCCCTCTTCCCTTGTATGCTTCAGTCAAAACAAAAAATGAAAAAAAAACTTGAAACTTCTGGCATTTTTTTTCCTGAGTTGTCTTGGAAGGTGTGGTCTTTGTTGGTAGGACATCGCCCAAGATTTTTCTAAATCCGGAGAGAAAAGAAAAAAAAATCTGTATTGCAGCTCCTGATCCTCAAAAATGCTAAATATTTGCCACCGGCCATCATCTTCAAAGAATTGCTGGTGCTCAGCAAATTCCGTAAATCCTGTTTTGTTGGGTTTTTTTTCTTTCTTTTCCTACAGATGCGAACACAAATTTAGTCACATATGTATTCTTTTGTAATTTAAGGTGGGAAGAAAACAAAATCCCTAAAGCAGTCTGGTAGTTGTCAGAATAGATGCACAAGAACACAGACTGCAGTTCCGAATGGCTGCCAGGTTACTCTTAACGGTCAGGGCCTCTCCTAGTAATTCCCATAATTGTTTTCTTTCTTCTGCATATGGGTCATTTCCACCACTTTCTTAGCTGGCGCTCTGCTTATTCCTTCTTTGAGACAATAAACATTGTTGACAGATAAACCCAGTTTTGACCCTTTTCTCCAGGCTGGTTCTCTAAGTCTCCTCCCAGTGTATCACTAGCTTTGCATGCCAGTTGCACTTCTGGTTTTCAGTTTGCACTCTGGTATTTTTGTCCAGGGTAGCTTGTGTTTGATTTTCAGCGTAGATGTGAGATTCAGTACTTGCATACCTAACACATAAGCTTTATTCATTGATTTTATTAGTCTCTCCAACAGCAACCTGCTAGAACTTTTTTCCCCTTTGAAGACTCAACTTGCGACCTGGTTGGATTTTTTTGTTTAATGTGAAATCTGCCAAGATCCCTGTGTTCCTAGGCTGACTTTGTTTTGGCCTTTGGACATGTCACAGCTCATGACAAACTCTGGGACCTTGGAGAGCTAGGGCTGTCAGAAGGTGGCACTTCATATTTGCTGCTATAGATATGCCCAGGATAAGGAGAGTTATTCAGAGGAATACCACTGGTTTTCCTAGAAGAGTGAATGTGTCAAATGCATCTGCAGCCAGTGAGCAGGCAGGTGTGTGCTGGAGCCCATTTGCCTGCACATGGGCTACTGCACCTGTCAGTGGTTGAGCCACAGCTAAGCACAACATGCTGACACAGGTATGTTAAACCCAGGTAAACATGAAGTGGCACAATCTGCAGGGGTAAATTTCTGAAACCGGTGGCGTTTTGGCAGCTGAGGATTTGCCCCTTTGTTGCACAGTTTAGTAACTTAAAAAATGTTAGGCCGCTCTGATCACCTTGGTACTCCCTGCAGGAAGGTGGCATCACTTTATCAAGGTTCTGGAAATACAGCGTACGAGTTTGCTTCTGCTCTGGCTAACAAGGTGCTTGCAACATGAGTTTAGTGAGAGTTTGTAAAACTGATTCTAGTTCCTAAATAAACCATTGTTTTAGGGAAAAAAAGGGCTGCTGACTTTTCGCCTCTTCAGTTTCCAGCCTCCTCTGAAAATAAAACAAACAAAACAAAAATCCAGGAGCTGACAGAGACAGAAAAGAAAATGAAAAAAAGAAGAAAAAAAAGTGGAGCAGCTGATTGGTTCGCTGCACAAAGCGTCTCAGTATAAAGCTGTCAGCAGCTCAGCTTCTAAGCTGGCATCTGTTGGCATATCTCCATTAAAGTCAAAGCCATTTAGGTCAGGAAGCCTTCATTCACCAAAATCGAGGCATCTCTGCCAGCTCCGATTCAGTCCTGAAGTTCAGCCTGCTGTCTCATCCATTAGCCACGACTGGCTGTCAGTCAAGCCCCTCTCCACATTGTTGCTGCTTAACTCTCTTTGTCTGTCCGTCGGGATAGAGAGAGGCAGAGCTTGGCGGCTGGCAGGGAAGCATAGAGGCATTTGTAGCTTTGGATGTGACGCGGCAGCACTGGTGGAGAAGAGCAGGGCACGTACCGTGCAGACTCCTTGCTAGCACAGCTGGCTGAGCTGTGGGTTGGTTGGTGGTTGTTTTTCCTTTATTGTGGAAATCTGTCTTTTATTATTATTGATTATTCTTTTTAAGGACAGGGAGTTCATTTCGCTGCATGGTTGCAATGTAAAGCTACTGGGTGATGCTACTGCCAGCACTGAAACGCTCCATCCGCACATCTGCAGGGGAGCCTTAACCAAAAGGCGTAAACACCCATATTTTTATGCATCTTTTTGCTCCCTGTAAGGAAGACCAGCTGGACCAGTGGCCCTGTTAATATGCACTCCCTGGGACAGTCTCCAAACAGTTAAACTGAGCCCAAGCAAAGGGGGAAGTACTCAGCTGGCTTCCCAGTTTTGCTGCTGTCCTGGAGGACCCTGCAGGAGCTGCGTGGGGAAAAGTCACACTGGAGCTGAGCACAGGGATGGCTCTTGGCACTCACAGCACGCTGGGGTGGGTGGGCTCGGAAGAGAGCCCAAGGGCTCCCGAAACGCTCAGGGGCTGAGTGTTTTCTGAACAAGGTTACGGGTGTGCAATGCATTCTTCGGGTCTGGTTTTTGCTCATGTCTGGGGGCAAGTGGGCTGGATCCTGAGTGTGGGACTATCCTGATATATCCAAGAGACCAGTCTACATGTCAGTGCCTCTGTCAGAAATATCTATTGGGGGGGGGGAGCCCTTGGACACCCTCTTTGGCAGAGGCCAGGTTTTCACTCTCTAGGCATGGGGGCATTAATGTGGCAAGAGTCCCTTTGTGATTACTGACCCCTGCCACAGCAATGTAAGGAGCCTGAGGTCAAAAGGGAATCAAACCTGAAGTATTTTTAGTAAAACATTTGTACTTCAGGTGGCAAAGGGCCAGTGTGTCTGTGTAATAAAGGACACGCTGTCTCTCGGAAGGGCTGCAATCCTGTCCCTCTGTGTGGCAGGACTTCTTGTCCTAATGCTGTGATCCTGTAATGATACTGTTTGCATTTGCTGTATTGCAAGTCTAACAGATATGGCATTTTCTGAACGTGTTAGCTGTTAGTACTCTACTTATGGTCAGTGGGAATTCTTTTAATCAAAGAAAAAGGCAGGTGATTACAGGGAGCAAGAGGTTATTTTTAAGCAGCAGCATGCATTTCAGCCTCTGAAATTGACTTTGCTTATGCATTTTATTGATAACCAATAGAAGGTTGCAGGGCTTGTTTGTTTATTTTTTACTTTGCTCCTCTCTGTGTGATGTGACAAGGCTGAGGTACTTCTAATGGATCCTCAGTGGATACTCTGGGTTGTAGAAACTGTCCTCCCTTCGTGTGTCCTGGCTGATGCTGTGCTTGAGACACCCACTGAACCGAGCTGCACCAAAGTACAGCTGTGTCAGTCCTCAAAGAGGGATCTACTTCAAAGTGTGTCTTTGAAGAGAATCCATACGTAGGACTTCAAAGCTGATTGAACCATTTGGAGTAAAACAGCACAGTGAGTCATCTGCTAGGAAAGGGCATTATTTTTATTTTTATTATTTTTCTCCCCTTCCTTTCTCCCCTTCCTACAGTTGTATCTTGGAAGAGCCCTGGAGGTGGAAGTAACTGGCAAGGTAAATTGTTGCTTGATGTGATTTTGTGCTTGCTATCTCTTGGCCCTGAAGTAGCTGGTTCAGAGCTGCAGCAAAGCTGCAGCAGAGCTGTTCCCAGCCCATCTGTGTGGTCGGTCATTTGTAGCAGGAACTGACTCATAACGTCCCACTGCTGCTGGGTTTTCTTCGCTTTCTCTGGTGGAGTTACTCCTTTCAGAGTCAGGCTGTTCCAGCACAGCTTTTCAGCTCCCGTGAAACAAAATTCAGCCTGTGCTGCGATTGTTTCTGGTCAGCTCTGAAATGTGGAAGGGTGTCACTGGCTGAGCATCCATGTCTCTCTGAAAGGTTGTAGGGCAGGGATTTGTTCCCTCAGGGCAGGACTTTTCACAGAATGAAGTCTGCTCCCTGCTCCCTGCTGCAGTCTGGGCTGGTGTCAGGGGCGTCCCAGTGCTCCTTCCTTTCTGATGTCCCTGCCACTGTGCAAGGTGAGAGCTGCTGCTGAGGGGCTGTTGAATTAGAAATAGCGTGCTCTTCACAGCCAGAGTTGATGGTTATGCTTGAGGGGATGGTGTCCTCTGTTTTGGAAGCAGGAGGAGGAGGAGGCTTGGAGTGAAGGCCTTTAATAAAAAACAGGGCCAGCACAGTGATGCAGAGGGTGATTATCAGCCCCAGCATGGCTCCCCGGCGGATGCTGTACCCCTGCTAAAAACAACATTTGTTCTGGCCCTAGCTTCAGCAAGCCAGAATGCCTCTCCACCCTTCCTTATTTTTAACATTGCTGCATTTTGCTCTGATGGACTTCGCTGGCAACTGCCTGACTTAGCCTGCCTTGAAGTAAAGCTGATGTTAAAGGGTTGCAGATTTATTTGTGAGAAAAAGTTGGTATTCCTCCTGTTTCCTCCTCCTCTTTTTCCAAAAAGACCTGGGAAGGTCCCAGCCCTGTCTCATGCAAGCTCCCCCTGAAATTGGTGCATCCAGTGTGCTCTCTCTAGCTGTGCACGCCGAATGGATTAGCGTTTCTTGGGGAAGGGGATGATGTGCATCTAGGGGAGACAGTGTGCTACAGAGCATATGCTACGCTTCAGTCCAGCAAGAGCTGCAGGCACTGGCAAGCTGGGATTGCTGACATGGCTGGGCTGAGGACAGCACTTAGGCTGAGTTGTCACACCCTGTCAGCATCAACCCCAAACATCTTCTCTTTGTTAGCAGCCGGGGCAATCGGTCCATGCTAGATCTGAGCTCTTCTCCCATTAAAAAAAAAATGCTAACATGCTTTTTTTCTTTGGGACAAAACAGAGGATTTTTTCCCCATGGATTTGCTATAAAATGAAGAGCATCCCACAGTTTAAGGCACCTGAAACTGCAGGTACCCATGCTGAGGTTTGCAGTTGCAGCCTAGTAGACTGAGAGAGTGGACCACTTCTCAGTGGTCCTGAGGTGCCTGTATTGTTACCATTATTGTTACTGGCTTTGCTCTATTTTTGTCTGGAAGTTGCAGCCATTCTGCAGCCATACACATTGCTGTGGAGGGTTTCAATTTTGGTGAAACCTAGGATGGCGAGGGCAGGGAATAAGTGAATCTAGAATATTCTTAAACAGATCAAGTGTGCTAAGTGCTGACCATGACACAATTGAGATACCTTGGCATTGGGACCTAAATCACTGTAGGCCTCTAAGTTGATAATGGAATAAATGAAGAAAACAGTATAAAATGTTTCAGACTCTGCCTAGCTGTTACGGTGTGTTATGGGAAACCAGCTTTACAGATGTTACTGTCTGCCTGTGTTTCGTCCGTGAGTGTGAAGGGGTGGCTGCTGCTGTTAGAAGGTATTGAATTGAATTTACCATAGCAGCTCTTTATGGAATTGCTGTAATTTCTGCTGGATACGGTGGTCACATCCTCTCTGCATTCACTGTGTGAACCAGGGGATGCTTTGGTAGAAGGAGGGAGGATGTGTCAGGAGTGCGTTGCTGGGGACAGAAATAAGTAGGTCTAAGGACCTGGTTTCTGGCTGCAGCTCATGCACTGTGAGACCAAGGAAATCTGTTTTCTTGTAGCTTGTGTTTTCTGATAGCGGAGATTAATGTAAGAGTCTCTGGATGAAAATCAGCAGTCGTTGCTGTACAGGCAATTACCAGTAGTATCGTTACTGTCCCTTTTGGCCTTGAATCCAGGATTAGGGGTAATATAATCTATTACATTTTCAGCCTACTTTCATCAGTGGAGGTTTCTCATTTTTGTGTGATAAAGAGTAAAGCTGCTTGAGAAATCTGTGTCCAGTCTTGCTCTACATCACAAAGCCCTTTCTTGGCTCTGTTTAGCTGGTAATGCTGCTGTGGACTCTTTACGTGTAGAAACTGTAGGCTGCAGAAGACAGACCTCTCTGCAGCCTTGGTTGTTTCTAGTCCTTTATTAGAGTCCATTATAAGCACTTTACAGAGGGAGGCAAGTATTACTATCTGTGTTCAGCAGCTGGGGAAACTGAGGCACAGACAGAAAATGGTGCACCCAGAGAGACTGGGAGGTGAGAAGAGGTGTCAGCCTTTCCCCTGAGTAACAGTCCCCGGACCCTGCTAAAATGACCTGTCCAGAAGGCAGCTTGCAGCAGGTGTGCACAGGGTATCTGTATTTCCTGGGCTTTCAGTGATGTGGGCTCACCACCTAAAAAACTTGAGAACTGAAGTCTCACTTTAATGTTAACAATCTGACATTTTCCCTGAACAGGAGACTTATTTAACAGACAATCTGTATCATTGATTTGATTGCCTTCTTGTACTTTATAAGTAATTAACTGTCGGAATAACTGAAGGAAGCATCCCTTATTCTTTGACCTGTTACGTGTATAGGGACCCCCCATCAAGCTGAAGTTTTAAATGGAAGAGGTTCTTATGCAGCCCCGTCAGCTAGTTTTGGTGAGCCGGGGAAAGAGCTTCTTGCTGGGTGTTCCTCCTTCACATCCCAGTCGCTGCTCTGAGAGGCAAAACAGAAGCTGGGAGCTGCCGTACTGTTTATTTCACTAAGTGGTAGATGCTGACACTTCCTTTCTTTCTAAACTTATGGTGGTTTGCGGTAACATTGATTCTTGTAGTGTGCTGGTTCCTAGCAGGGTGCAAATGTTTCTTGTCAGCTTTGGCCATCTTTCAGGGCTATAAATATTGCCTTTAATAAAGAGCAGTGGTGAAACAGGGCTATGATTTATGAGCGAGGCTCTGCAAGTTGGCATGGCTTTCAAAGCAGCATTTGTATGTGGAAGGCTCCATAGATGTGTTAGCTCACCTGGTTATCCTTTGCTCTTGTCAGTTGTTAGAGCTGGGAGTTTGAAAACAGTTGTGCCTGATTTGAATGGACAAAGTGTTGTTTGGGGCATGTGTCAGAGGACTCTGGAATTTTCTTTCTACACAAGTTTGGAGTAGACCGAATTTGGAGAGTTTGTGACATTGGCTAGTGCTTTTGGAAAGGCTGAGGAGGCATTTCCCACAACAACGGTATCAGGAGGGGCTTTTTTGTTTTCTAGGATAGCTGGTGGTCAGTGATGTTCATGCTGTTGTAACTGCATTTACATTATTAATTCCCTACTAGAGCACTGAGACTGAGGCCCTTTTATTATAGCACTTTATTATTTACAATGAAATAAATGCAAAATCAAATCCCCAGTCTTTGTAGGAACGGTTTAGATGTCTGTTTCCCCCAGATACTTGATAAAAAAAGTTGTAACCTCAGTGTGGATGTGATACTTTTGATGTTATAGCAGCACTAGGAGGATGGAAACAAAGATGAAATGGGCAATTCTCCTTCCTGTAGGAGCACTGCACGCATTCTCTTAAATCGTGCATGGGAAGAGAGGTAGGGCACAGGTGATGATTTGTGTGGAAGGAGGCATGCAGAATAGCAAAGATTTTTGTTTTAACTTCACATTATATGAAAATCTCATCTTTAAAGGGTTAACAAGTGGCTAGTAGACTTTTCAGTAAATGGCTAGACGATTGTTACTGGAGCACAGCTATCAGTTGTTCTAACCTTGGCTTGTCAAGCCCGAAGATTACAGTGGTGTATGAAACTGTGGTATGTTGAAGTGTTGTCTTTAAAATAATTGTTAACTCATTCCACTCATATCTGCCCTGTGCATGACCCCTGCTGATCGTTCATTAGCCTTGTGTAAATGAGGATTTAGTGGAAAGAATTTCTGTATAATTTTTTTTTTAATATAAATGCTGTCATGCACACACAGAGACACACACACACACACAGAGAGCTGAGATTTTGGAAGAATTTTCATGCCGGTGTCAGAGAAAAGCTTTTCCAAAGTTAAAAGCCTGCCTGTGTGCATGGGTGTGTATGTGGGGGTATATTTCTGGTGTGGAGGGCCCTTGCCTCTTTGAGGGGAAAAGCAAAATAGGCACACAGCTCAGCCAGAGCTTTCCTTCTGTAGTAGAGGTAGGAGGAATCTATAAATGCATGATTTATGTTAAATGCCCTGGGATTGCCGTGCTGAACATCCTGACTTTGAGCAGCCAGTGAGGAAAACTATTGCCACCCCAAGGGAGCAGGAGGAAAGCAAGCAGTTCTCCAGGCTGGCTTGGGTGGCTTGTGTCTCTCTCCCGTTCCCCAAATTGGGTTCTTTGCTCTGAGTCCTGCCTTTTCTAACAGTGTCTCCCTGTGGGATGCCTGCTGCTTATGGGCGGCACAGAAGCCGCTGAGACTTCTGCGGATGTTATTTTAGATTTGGGGAGTTGTATTGTTTCCAGGACAACTGGGGAAGAACGAGGAAGGGACTTCTGCCGAGTCAGCCTGGAGCTACTGAACACCCTGGCTTGCTTGCTGCATTTTCCCCTGGAAAATGGCTAATGGCCTACTTTTACAGTGAACCTTCAAGCCAAGCAAGTGATTGGGTTAAAAAAATACTAGTGCAAGAAGCAAATGAGAAGCACATGTTGTCAGGTGCAGTTGTAGGCTGGAAATAACAAACAGCTCTCTGAAGTGAGCACAAGTTGTGGACACTCAGCACTCAGAAGGTTAGTGCAGAGCAGAATGTTTCTGGGCTAGAAAGCCCATATTTGGGTCATATTTGGTGTTTTAAGTCTCTTAACCTCTGATGAGTGCTAAATAAATGTCCCTGTTCTACACAGCTCCTTCAATTAAGTGGAATTTGCTATATTGTGTAATCTTGTCTCTGTACCATTAATTGCCTTCTATTCTAAGAGGAATTAAATCCTTCTTGAAACTGTAATGTCATCCTATTTTTCTTCTTTCCATATTCTTTCCATCTCATAGCAATGCTGAACGGCAGAGTGTGGTGTTAGACTCCAGCACTGCCATGGGGAGCAATGAACTTCAGGAGAAAGATGGCACCGGGTCCTTTGGCCATGATCTCAGCAATGGCAGCAGCACCAATTTGGAAGCAGCCAGGCGCCTGGCTAGGCGCCTCTACCATCTGGACAGATTCAAACGCTCCGATGTGGCAAAGCATTTGGGTAAAAAGTACGTGCTGACATGAAGCCTTTGGCCATGTTCTTCTTACTGATTCTGGAGGGGTTCACTCTCGAATGATAACCTTTACTTATTTGTTTGTTTAAAGCAACGAATTCAGCAAGCTTGTGGCCGAAGAATACCTTAAGTTTTTTGACTTCACAGGCATGACGCTGGACTGCTCGCTCAGGTACATGCCCATTTGCAGACCTTTACATTCTTGTTTTAGTAACAGTGCTGTTTGCTGTGTTGTCCTGATTGAAGTGGTTACCCTGTGGGGGCTTAAGGGGGTGAAGAGTGGGATGCGACATGTTTCTAGGATGGAGCTTTTCTGTTCTGTTTGGCTTGGTGTGCTGCTGTAGTCCAGAGTGTTATTGGAGTGGTGGCATTTCCTGGAGAGAGAAGTCTTTGGGTGGACCTGCTTAGAGATGGTCCTTGATGCAGAGGAGATGGAGAAAAATGGCCAGTCACTTGGTAAACAGGGGACTTTTAGTCTGCCAGGTGCTGCTGGGGAATGAAGGTGTTGCTCATAGCTGAGCCACACGGACTTTTTGGCTGATGCCTTTTGGTGCTTACTCTGCCCGACTGTAGTGCACAAAGCCAGGGTCAGGGTCTGATGTGGCTGGGCAAGCCCTCCTTGATGCATCCCTCTGAGGCACCCAAAAATGTGCAGAACAGCAAAAGCTTCCACATGGAAAATGCAATTGAGAGTTTGGTAACTGCCAGCGTGGGCGTCTGAAAACCCAGCCCTTCAATTTTCCTTCCTTTTTACACTGCAATTAGGCCTCAACAATGTTTGTTTTCAGTATTTTTTTTCTGAGGAGGCAAAACACCAAGTTTGTGTAGCAGTGGCCTGTTAGCGTGGTTGCTGGTGTTCTGGTATTTAAAGGGTTTTAAAGTGAGTTTAAATCATTTGGCTGAGGTTACTCAAGTGCGTTATTGTTTTTCTTCTAATGATGCGAAACCAGGAGGTTCACAGGCACTTGCCAGTCCCCTTGCAAATGCATTTCCAGGGTGCTGACTCCAGGAGACCATG
Source organism: Phalacrocorax carbo (assembly GCF_963921805.1). Lineage (NCBI taxonomy): Eukaryota > Metazoa > Chordata > Aves > Suliformes > Phalacrocoracidae > Phalacrocorax > Phalacrocorax carbo. Next base: position 53,600,766 of record NC_087548.1, read on the forward strand.
GCAGACCCCAAGAAAAGCCCAGAGTTCTGCCTGCCAAAGGCGGTGGAAAGGAAATGCGCCTGCGGAGGAGTGAATCGCCTGCTCCTGCAGCAGGGGGATGGGAGCCCAGACAGAGCGCTTGCTCAGCACAGGGTGGGAGCAGCCGGGGTGGAGGGAGGTCTGCTGCTTGTTCCAGGTTTTAGTAGCCCTGAAGCACAATGCTAAATATACCCATCTTTTGAATTGTGAACTCCAATGCCTAATTGCTTTGTGGCACATATTTAGGAGGTCTCTGCTCCCGGTAGATCTTCTGTTAATATTAATAGTCATGACCTTCTCTAAAATATGCCCTGGCTCGTGTGGGACTTAAGACATGCCAGGGGTTTGCTGAGGTTTCAGGGGTAGCCGCAGCAACTGCCAGCTGCACGCCTGAGTGTGCAGCAGAGGCTGGGGTCAGAGCATCGTCCCAAAGCCTGGGGGAGCCAAGGCGTGCTACCTCATGCTTGCAGAGGGCGAGAGGTAACCGCCCTGTTGCTGCTGGCTCACTGACAAGCTGTGGTTTGTTAAGCATTTTGGAGCCTATGGCGGCAGCCCAGACCCAATGCTACCCCCAGGCTATGGGAGGCCACTGTGCAGTGCACATCACTGTCAGTGGCAAGTCTGGGACATGGAGAGGGTTGTTCCCTCATCATCCTGCTCTGCTTCCACACCTTGGAACCATGTTGCCCACGCATCTCCTGAGTGCATCTTTCATGTTCTCTGCCAGACCACAGGAGGGGAGAAGGTGGGACTGCTATTCCAGTCCCTCTCAGAGTCCATCCTGGTCCTCCTTGTGGGCAGAAGCTCATCCCCATGGCCCTTGGCCACAGCATCATGCTCTGAGAGCGAGGGACCTGCCTTGTTTATTTACCAAATGTGGTTTCATCAGTTGCCTCTCCAAGCTGGCTTCCAGGGCGGTAAAGATGCTGGAGAGGGGGAGAGGTGTAGGTTAGTGGTGCCTGGCATGGGCAGAGGGTGTTATAGGAAAGAGCCCGAGCTGGAGGAGGGAAGATGTCTGGTTGTCAAAGTGTCCCATGGGGGCATGAGCTAGGAAGGGAAGAGAAACCCTGTGAGGGCTCAGTTGTATCTACTTGTGAATTGGGTTATTTGCAATACATTACATGTGAAATTAAGTTATTGCCAGGCAGATCACACGCTGTATGGGTGTGAGATCATTGCAAGTACAGCCTGTATCTGACCTTAAATCAAAAAGAAAAAATTAACTTTTATTTGTGCAGGCTAGATAGATGTGAATGTTCCAGCAACATATTCCATGCCTCTCAGATCTGGTATTAGTTTCAGTCTCATGGGCTATTTAAAAATTGTCTATTAGGCACTCAATTTTGTATGCTGTCTTGCTTCCGACCCAGAAGGTTTTTGTTTACAGGCTTTTCTTAGAAGCATCCTGACAAGTGAGTGTAGGCTGATACCATTGAGGTCATCTCTTGGCTCCAGATGTGGGGATTTTGGGAAGTGCAGAAGTTCTTTGGCTGCGAGGCAAGCTTTTCTAGCAGGAGGAATAGCGGCGTGGTTAAGAGGTGGGGTGGTTAAGTTTCAGATGAAGAGTGGAAGATGTGTGTGTGTGTCCCACCTCTTTGCACAGGCTCACTGACTGTGTGTAATGAATGTGCCCAGGTGTGCACCAGCCCTGCGCCCTGGACTGTCATGAACAAGAACTCAGGAGGGCCAGGTTGCTCCTTCTACTGTTGAAGCTCATTGGGAGATTTTGCGACTCTTCTGCCCTCTTCCCCAGATGTTTTCTGCAGGTCAGATAGTCACGCTGCCCTCTGCAAGGTGACTTGACTGGTGTGGTCCTGGCCACCCTGATAGATGGTCCTCCAGAAGGAGGACTGCACATTTGGTGTGGGCTCTGAGTCTTCAGTGCACCTGCTTGCCTTCACCACCTGGAGTAGCTCCTCTGATTTGGATGGAAGTAGTGAGTGCAAACTTAAAAGGTGCAGGGGTGACAGAAATTAGAAAAGGACAGAGAACATGGATGTCTGTCATGTATAAAGAACACCCACTCTAGTTACTTCCCAAAGAAAAATATTAAAAATAAGAACAGCTCTTTCAAATTATGTAATTGCTTTTTAGTTTGTATATTCTGTGGCTGAGGCCAGTGGTAATTTAACTCCTGCTTCATTTACTGTTATGTTGGGATTAACTGCACACAGGATAATAGCCCGTTTTCCTAGAAAGGCTTCTTGGAACCAAATGTCTGGCATGTGCTTATGTACTTCTTGCTGTGAAGTGTGCTTTGTTCTGTGCACTCCGTGAGGCAAAAAAGATATTTATGACTTTAATTTCACCTTTTCTGCTCTTCTTTCAGGAGTTTCTTTAAAGCCTTTTCACTTATTGGAGAAACTCAGGAACGAGAGAGAGTTTTAATCCACTTCTCCAGCAGATACTACCAGTGCAACCCAAACACCATTTCTTCTCAAGGTAACTTTGTTTCTGATGTGAAGGTCTTTGGTTTTCTCCTTCTTCCTTCTTTCTTGCCTTCAGTAGTATGCATGGTGTGAGCCTGGGAACTGAAGGTGTGTAGTTGCCATGCGATACTTTAGAGACTGCCTGTGGTGAGCATCAGAACCTTCCATGTTCTCCACAGGTAATCATGGTAAAGCGGTGAAAAATCTATATTTATTCCGAGTCAGGAAAGATGTTTAGGCCTCCTCAGTGTAAATCCTCAGTTGTAGCATCTCCAGATTTTAGTGTCCTCAGCTGTGGTTTCTAGTCTCACTGACTTCCAGCGTGTGTGGGTACCTGTACTCTAGTGCTACGCACGTGGACAAGAACAGGTCCCTTCTCAGGAGGAAGAGAAGCTGTTCGCTTTCCATGCTCCACTCAGAGTAGTGTCCCTGCATGCACTGGCAGCAGGCATGCCAGTTCTTGCCAGCTGTGGGGGGTGAATTTTGGGTGCTCTATCCAGGCCCTGGCATGGTTTCATCTTGACTAGCTAACATCAGTTGGAGTGCTGCCTCCTTGCCAATGTTTTCAGTTATTTTGGAAATGGAAGGGGGAAACAAACAAGCACATGAATCAAACCTGAGGAAGGTGGCATGGAGAAGAGGATGAACTGTCCGCTGGCATAGCTCCTGCATTCAGCCAGCCATGCCAGTGGAGGCATGTGGCCCTGTGATTACAGCATGGGCTGATCATACGCTGAGAAAGGGAGGAAGGCTGGGAAAGAAAACAAGCATGGGCTTAGCTGTGCCTTTAGTCTCAAGTCTGAGTGAGAAGGAACTGCTACACATGGAGGTACTGCCACACTTCCTTACCCCTTGCTCTGTGACCTGCCCCCACTGCAGTGAGGTGATGTTTGTCCACTTTGCCCCTGCTCAGCTTCACTGGCTGGCATGCTGAGGAGGGGAATAGGTAGCAGTAAGACAGAATCTGCTACCGTGCTATCTCTGTCCCCTTCCTAATGCTTTTCTTGTTTCAAGACACCGCAGGCAGTCAGGTAGAATAGGTGTGTGATGTCCAGACGGAAATAATGGCTTGCACGTTGATGTGGCAGTTTTACTCTAGTCCAGAGTGCAGGAGGTACATTGCCACTTCTAGGCCTGAGTAAGCATTTAGATTAAAGAAAGTCCTGCAGACTTTGGCCAGGATTCTACATAATTTTGACGCTGTATTTCTACTGTCAGTAGTCAAGTGCTACACTGCAGAAATCTGGTGGTTGTTCATTTCGGTGCAAATCCTGGACTGCATTTGCCTTTCTTTTTCACCCTTTCCCTTTTCCACCCCCTGCATGCATTTGCAGTTTGGAAATGAGAGGGCAGGCTGCTCTAGAGAAATGCATAGATCTGAACTGGAGCACCACAGCCCCAGATTCAAGCTGCTTCAGACTTACTACTGCTAGTGATCGTGGTTCTTGCCTCATTTCATGCTCTGCTACAGTTCAGCCGCATTGCTTGGGTGCTAGGGCCTGCACAAATGTCGTAAGAAAACATGGTCTTTACCTTGGGGAACATCTTTTTTGTAATGGCTTAATCTTGCACAGGTTTAAGCTTGTGATGGTCACACTGAGTGTGAAATATATCCTCATCCCCCGTTTGTCTTCTTTCGCAGCACAGAGGGACTTGTGCATGGTCATTATTTGGACTTTGGTACAAAGATTTTTACGTACATCCCCCTGTAGTGTGTGCATGTCTCATAAATGACACTGTGTCCTTATGATACCCCTGTGAGATAAGGGAAGGTGGCACAATGTGTTTATGAACAAGAGAATGGAGAAAATGTTTTTCCTAATGTGTTCCTAAAGTTTGGAAACTGGCTAGAGGCACCTGGATTTTCAGAGGTGATAAATGGCACCATGGGAACTGTCATCTTCGTCTGGATTTCTGCGCAGCCGATACATTTTGGGTTTTGAAAGGGGTGCCTGGAAAATGAGAAGTATGAAATTGGTGTCCACTCTTGCAAATGACAGTCTACACTGACTTTCCCAAGTCTGCCACAGTAACTCTGGGGATGGAGCTAGGGATACAATCTGTGTCTTCTGGCTCATTGTTGAAGGCCTTTGCTACAGGATCACCTTAGTAATTTCTGGAGCTCTCTCTACCCGATATGGAGCCAAGGCAGCATAAATAACTGACTGAAGTTCTCCAAAATTCAGTCTAATTGAGCCCTGAATGAGGGAGGAGGCCAGAGGGGGAGGAAAACAGGATACTTTGCTATATCCACTATTCACACAAGGATGGGTGTATTTTATTCTTCTCTTTCTGCACTGAGAAGAATGAAGAAGAGGGAGCTGATTCAGGCTGTGGTATTGGTATTAGCAAGCAAAGGGTGACAGTGTGGTTTTCTGCCTAGTTTGCCTCATCCATGGGTGCTGCAAGATAGTTTTGACAGTCATTAAAAGATGAAAGAAAGGCTGTTCTGGCTTGGCAGCTGTGGGATGACCTCACTGTTCATTTATTTAATTATGTGTATTTCTTGATAAAACAGATTCTCATTAAGGGAACAGACTCTATTAGGCTATGAGGCTCAGTTTCAGCTGTTCTTAAAGGTCCAGTTGTGTGCTTGCATGTGACTCTGGTTATGTCTCTTTCTGCAGATGGAGTTCACTGTCTCACGTGTGCTATGATGCTGCTGAACACAGACCTGCATGGCCATGTGAGTATGCACAGCTTTGTGTAGACTGCTCCCATTGACACTGTGCTTGGGGGGAGTGGTCTTCCCATCAGCAGAGTCCCCTGGCTGGTGGCCTTCTCCTAAAGCACCCCTGCAGACTGTGGACAGTGAGAAGGCTGCAATCCCAGGCTGTGGTCCTGGGCAGGGCTTTCCAGCATGCCCAGATCAGTCATGTGTAAGCCTGGCATTGTGCCTAGCTTTGTCATGTGTGAGGATGCTCCTTGTCCTCAGGCCCCTGTCTTTGTGGTGTGCTTCCCATCCTTCCCTGGTTACAGCAGCTGGCCCTGGCTGGGAAGCTGTGGTTGGGATTGGCTTCCCCTTTCCAGTATGTAAAATTATTTGGGAAGGCAGAATAAAGAAGGGAGGTGAAGAGGTGCTAGAAAGGTCATGAGGGGAAGGTGATGTTTGCAGAGGACAGATCTGAGCCAAGAGGGTGGACTGGGGATGTGGGCATCCTGAGTAGGAACACTATGTTCCCCCACTGCATATCTCTCCCCACTGCCTTCCCCGGAGGAAATAGTATTCCAGTCTGAGTCATCTTAGTCACACTGGTACAGGGTGCCAGCAGCCCTAGGACATGTATTTCAGCACCCATGGTACAATATGCTTGCTATGCATTGTATTCTCTTGCTGATGGGAGGCTTCCTCTGTCTTAGAGTCAGGAGGGAGAGGAAAAAACACAGGGAGCATGGCATGATAGGATGCAGGAATGGTAGCTTCAGCCAGGTGGCTTTGGGGCTTCTATCTGGCTGAGACCCTCCACTGCACTGCCAAGGGCTTTTCTAGGATGGCCTCAGCTGGGAATGCTTACACAGCAAGGGTGGTGGATTGGGCAGCAGGGGATGGAGGCACCCTGTGCCTGTCTCCAAGGGCTGCTCAACCCCTGTGGGTGCATCTCTGTGGTGGGTGCAGGTAATGAAGTTGAGACTTGTGTGTGCTTCCTCAGAGGTTTTGACACCCACCTCCTGTTAATTGCACACCTTTGTCTGAAAATTGTAAAAGTGTGAGGGAGAAGGAAGTAGCAACAAATTTTTTTCTCTGGAGGCTGAGCCTTCCCCGACTGAGGAGAGTGTCAGTCGTGCAGGAGAGGTGAGTAGAGGTACAGGAATGTGCCCCGGTGTGCCTCTTAGCATACACCACTTCTCTTGAGTACACCTGAGGCCGCTGGCGTCGGTATCCCACGCCCCAGAGTGATGAGCAGCCAGGGGCACCTACTCTCCAGCCTGCCTGGCGTTGCAGCCCAGGAAGGGAGAGTAAACGGTTGTGCGTCAGCCTGACAGCATTTCCGGTCCCTCCCTGTGATGCTTTAGTGGGCCCTACTGTCTTCATTAGGTACTTGAGTAAATGATCTGGCTCTGACCTATCGTTGCTGCTGATGGTTTGCAGCTGAAGCTAGGATGACTCTGGCAGTCTTTAGTGTGTTGTTATATGTATGCAGCTGTAATGTTTGCCAGACCCCTGCATGTGTCTTTTCTCTCTCTCTCCCTCTCTCTGTGTTTTCCTGTAATTTTGGTCTTCCTCTTACTGCTTTACATTTTTCCACATAGGTGGTAAGTTGTGCATTTTTGACTTGGAATGCAGCCCCTTGCAGATATACACTAATTGCCTGTTTCCGAACAAAGATAATGCTCTGACCCATCCTTAGCATGGTTCTGCTAGAGCAGGAAGCAAATGAGTCACAGGGCTTGTCTATACTGAGCTCCATTTGTTGCTGACATACTGATCATAAGTGCAGACTCTTTTATTTCACAATAAGCTCAACTGCTTGTAGGGCTGTAGTTCAGCTGCTCTGCCTTCAGTTCATGCTTTCCCTTAACCTTGTAGAGAAACTCTTACTTATCCCTTTACTTATCCTTGTTTTGCCACATTTCATTCTCTTTGTAACTAAATGATTTTTGCTAGCTGTGTCTTGGAGATGCATGCTTGCTTCTCTGCAGGGAGGTCATCACCCAGACAGTGATGCTAGAGACTTTTAAGGTGTTTGCTGGTGTTCCATCTCTCCCTGATTATACCTTATGGAAGGGAAGTAGAGGATGTGCAGCCTAAGCTGTCGTGTAACTAACATTGAATGACCTGTATTACTGACTGGTGCCCTTCTTTGGGCTCCACTGCTAAGTTGGGCTCTTGCTCCTAACCCAAGTCACTGTCTGTACACAAAGCTTTTCCACTGTATTTCTGCAGCTACAACATACCCTGGCCATGGAGAAAGTTGTCTTCACCCCCTTCTTCTGCCTGGAAGCAGTGGCATCCCCAAAGATACCTTGGTCATCACAGGGCCCTGTTTTCCCTCTGCCTTTACCATGTCTCACAGCTCATCCTAGGCTGCTTCACTTCCCTCAGATTTCTCCTGGCTCCTTTTTCACCAAGTCAGTGTTGTCATTGCTGCCCGCTCACAAGGCTCCCCACCTGCCAAGCCTGGAACTTCTAGCACCCAGGGGACCAAGTACAGACACCTTCTCTGAGGTGTGCTGAAGACTGGGATCCAAAAACAGTTTAGGGCAGCCTCAAGCTTCCAAATGGAGCAGTTTGGGTCCTACATGAACATAGCTGTTCCTTTCCTGTTTGTGGCTCAGTTGAACAACTCCCACTCTGAGAATTAAACAGAGAGAAAGAAATGAGAGCAATCATATGGATATGTCAAGGTAGCCTCAGCCTGTGAAACAGAAAAGGTAATGGCTGCTCCTGGGCATCTTCAACTCAGGGCAGTTGCTGCTGGAAGGGAGCATTGGAAATCATAAGAGAAAGGTCTGGAAAGGGCCCCAGTCAACTGTTTCCTTATGCCCTACAGCAGGATCAACTAGAGCTCTTCCATCAGAGGCTGGTAGAGCCTCTGGAGACATGGGGGTGTAAGGCACCGTGCAGATACCAGGAAGCTTCATTATCACCCTCTTCATTACCCTCTAGGGTTTATCTGTTTTTCTTTTCAGATCGGGGTATGGGACTTGGGGTTCAAATGCACCTTCCTTTTTCTAACTATATTCACACAAGGATGCTTGTCTCTGAGTAATGTTGGGAATGCCTTCTTAGTGCTGCCTGCCTTGGGCTTAAAGGAGAGCAGGGAGAGGTCGCTGATGTTGCTTATTTACATCATTTTGGAAAGCAGCATGAATATGATGCTGTGTTTTTCTGCTATCCCTTCCAGAACATTGGGAAAAAGATGAGCTGCCAAGAGTTCATTACTAACCTCCAGGGGATGAACGATGGCAAAGACTTTCCGAAAGGGCTGTTGAAGGTAAGGAATGAACTGTGGAACATGGGTTTTGTTTTTAGGGAGAGATGGTTCAAAATAGAAAACCCTGCTTGCATTTTCTGAATCTTAATTGTCAAACAGGGCAAGAGACAGTCACGTTTCTCCTCCCAGAACATATATAATATATGGGGTGTTTATTCTTTTGTTTTCCCTCTTGCCTTCACTTGATTGTGATAGAGACTCTGCAGCATGGAGAGGCGAGACTGAACTCCAGGGGGGCCAGCTCCAGAGCCGTGTGCCTTGTAAACTCATGTGGTCATGCTGTCGCAGAGTGCTGTCTCCTGGTTAAAGCAGACAGAAGCAGCCAGTTGGTTCTGGCTGTTGAATACGTAGGAGCTAATCCTGAGCTTGGTGTATCTGGAAGGCGTGTGTGTTTTTTCATCAAAGGTGCTTTGGGGTTTTCACATTAGAGCAAGAGATGTAATTTCAGATTAGAATGGGTTGTCTGCCACAGGCTGCTTTGCTTCAGGTTTTGTTCATTAAGTTTGTGCCAGGAGTTAAATCTGAAGAATGGGGAAAGAGGCTGAGCAGGATGAATCTTGTTTCATTGTCAATAGTAATGAGAATGTTTCATTTCTCTTTTGTTTGATTGCTGGCATGAAACAGCAGGCTGTTTGAATGAAGAGAGAAGCGCATACACTAGAGTTCATAATATTTTTTTGGTAATGGAAATAAAAATGAGAGGTTGCTGCATTTGAGAGCTGACCCAAAGCCTACCAAAGTAAATCAAAAGAATTACTGTCTCTTTTGCGGGTTTTGTGGCAGGCCCATTGTGAAATGTGGATGTGCCTGCATAGTTACAAGTATCAGACTTCTAGTATTGGTAGTTTCTTCAGATTCTCCAGCCTCTTTGAGGAGCTTTTTGTTGGGCCCTCCTGCCTCAGTTCTTACTAAGGACTTAGGAATATAAACTAAATCCCCTTTTTTTTAGATTTAATGGCTTTATTTTTTTGAATAGGGGTACAGAGTATTCATCTGACAGCAGCAACACCTTTTTTTTTTTTCCCAGGGAATCTGATTTCTCACTCTGCCATAGAGAGATGTGTTGAGATTAATTTGCCAGCTAATTACAACCCATATTGAATAAATAGGTCTCCAGACTGTGTTTAAATAACCTTCTGAGTGTACTGATGAGAGACTTCCACTGGTACTCACCTGCTGTTTATTTTCCTGCTGACAAAATTACACAGTTGGGTCTGTATCTTGGTGTTTAGTCCTGACCTGCTAAGTCTGCCTGACTCTTTGCCAGCCCACCCAAAGCAAGGACTGGGGCTTGGGATTTTTTGGATGTAGCAGGACAGAGAAACCTTGTGTCAATGTCCTTCATCATTTGAGGCTTTCTGCCCTTTTCTGCGTGCTGTCCTGATGTCTTGGGGACAAAGCTGGCACCCAGCCTCAGTCTCTCATCTGGCTTGTCTGAAGATTTGCTGATGATCTGCCCCTTGTTTTAATTTATCAGTGGAGGGGAGTGGAGTGAGTGGCAGTAACTGTGCATTCCAATAGCTACATTGCTGTGCCTGCAGCCGCCACCCTGCCACTAGATATGTGATTACAAAGACTTAGCAGAAATTAAATTTGCATTAGTCTCAATAAATTAAATTCACAGAGCCCTCCTACAGCACGGCGCCAAAGTGCATACGGCTTGCCAGTGCATTAGGAGTGTAAGTAAGGAGCCCCGGTGAGGCTGCGAGCCATCTCCCCGCGTCCTTCCCCAGCTGCCTGGGAGAGGAAGGACCGCGTCCACAGGGTGGCAGTGTGCCCCTGTGGGAGTGACGTCCTGAGCGCCCACTGGTGAATGGCGCAGACCCGTGGGGAGGGTAGTGGGTTCTTCTGCCTCTCCGGTCTTTCTGCTTTCCCCTCGTGGCTCTGCTGCCCCCCTGTATAAAGCTCTGCAACTCTGCCAAGCCCCGGAGGAAAGCTGAGTGGTGCTGGAGGCGAAAGAAGATGGGGGGAGATATTAGCAAGTGCTTACACCTTAGCAGGTGATGTTCATCCAGGGTTTGGGAAGCTCTCTGCAGCATTTACTGTGGACCTAATTGGCAGAGTCAGGGGTGCAAATACTGCTTGTGCTATCCAGGGCAACCAGCAGACAGGCAGAGATTAAATGTTGCCTTCAGTCAATCCCATTACCCTTAGTGCTACTGAGCGCAGAGCGTGGCCCTGAGCGTTTGTTTTGTCTGGATGGGAAAACAGCCCTTCAAGGGGCAAACATCAACATGTGAGAAGGGATAGTTTTGTGTTCTGTGTTATCAGCCTTAGAAGACCTCCAACATGAGATCTGATTGCTCCTTTCCACTCTCATGAGGGAGCTATCTCTTTGTTCTATTAAGTTTTTCCCCAACAATAAGGATCCTTTGGTAAACACCATAAGTCCTTCAGGGCGTGATTATTGGTGTGTCACTGATAATGCTTTGAGAACAGAGATTTTACTCTGGCTAGAGAATTAAATGAGAAAATCTAATATGATCTTGCTCACCTTATGTCTTTCTGTCTGTTCATTAATGCTGAAAAGACTTTTGCTTTTGTACACCCATCTGCACAAAGATTCATCTCTTTTTCTTCTTCCTTGTTCCTTTTGTCAAATCTGAGGTTGCTTTGAAAGTTGGGTCCCATAAAGGCAAAAATGCCAAACTGACTAAAAAGCGTGGGTTTTCCCATGGGATCTGCATGTAGTATTCATATATTCAGTACTTTGCCAGGAAGGCAGATATATATACCTTCCCTTTTATTCCATCTTAGCTCTGATTCGACCATCTATCACGCATCCCATTAATCTGCCATCGGCTGCTAGTAAAAACTAGATGTGGAGACAGTAGCCTGATTTCCAGTTATGTACTGTCAGTACGTGCTGACCTGAGAGTGGTAGTTTACTTCAGGGTTCCTGTATGTCTTCAAACTGGGCATACTTCAAACGGCATCCAGTTCTGGGCTCCCCAGTTCAAGAAAGACAGGGAACTACTGGAGAGAGGCCAGCAGAGAGCTGCCAAGATCGTCAGGGGTCTGGAGCATCTCTCTTATGAGGAAAGGCTGAGAGACCTGGGTTTGTTCAGCCTGGAGAAGAGAAGACTGAAGGGGGATCTTATCAATGCTTATAAATTTCTAAAGGGTGGGTGTCAAGAGGATGGGGCCAGACTCTCTTCAGTAGTGCCCAATGACAGGCCAAGGGGCAATGGGCACAAATGGGAACACAGGAAGTTCCACCTAAACGTGAGAAAAAACGTCTTTATTTTGAGGGTGACAGAGCAGTGGAACAGGCTGCCCAGAGAGGTTGTGGAGTCTCCTTCTCTGGAAATATTCAAAACCAGCTTGGACGTGCTCCTGTGCCTCCTGCTGTGGGTGTACCTGCTCAAGTAGGGGGGTTGGATGAGAGGACCTCCAGAGGTGCCTTCCAACCCCTGCCATTTTGTGATTTTGTGGGGCAAATTCCTTGTAAATGAGAACCAGCATCCCAAGCTGTGATTCTTGTTGCTGGTGTAAATCAGGAGCATCTATCTCTGTGGGTCTAGCTGGTGTAGAAGGTGAGTGAGGTCTGTTAAATCCAGGCAGATTAATGGTGATGAAAGTGATATTTTTCAAAGGCAAGAAAACTTTCTGAAACTCCTGTCCTTTGACTTTGAGCTGTCAAACTCCAAGCACACAAATAATTTTGTGTTGTGTCAAGCTGTGATCAGGCAAGGTGATCTGAGTTTCAGCTTTGAACTTATGCTTTCCTGTAGCAAAGGTCCTTTTGTCCTGGTGAGTTGAAGCCCTGGAAAAAGTGCTAAATACCAAGAGTTATGACTGCCCATGTTCTAGTTAGCAAAGCAGTACTCTGCTGTGGATGGGCTCAGTGCTTGCTCCTAAGGTTGATGATGAATCACGCAGTTACCAGCATTTACAGGTGGAGATGAGTGACAGGTTTACCAGGACTGAAAGAGACAAAGAGACCCAGTTGCAGCACTCATCTCCTCAGAGTGAATGTGCCTGACATCCTGGATTAGCTTCCACAGGTGCTGCTGCAGATGGTGAGGGAAGCTGGAGGAGAGATGCAGCACCACCATGAGCGAGAGCCGAACACATCAGAAACAGTTAAAACAACTAAGTCCAATCTGTGGGTTGTTAGCCTAAGAGAGTCATGACCAGAGACCATTGTTTATTCCTATAGAAAGGGAGGCCATGGCTAGGGTCTCCCTGCTTGGAAGGGAAATGAAATCAGTCTGGGGCAATGTCAGGAAACTCATGATTACAGCGTAGGAGCAGTTTATCTGCAGGCTGGTTCCTTCTTCCTGTGCTTATGCCAGCTTTAATTTGGTGCAGTGATACCATCTTCACTGATGATGCTCTGGGTTTGCATTACATGACCATAGCTCTCTTCAAAGCTGAGCTTAATGAGATTGTCTGGAATGAGAAGAGGAGGAGAATGGCTTGGAAAGAGCCTAATTTTGGCTGTGCACGCTGGCTTAATTTCCTGTAGGCAGTGCAGTCCCCATGAATGAAGTGCTGGCCACTGTGTCTTCCTCTTGTCACCTTGTGGCAAGGTGTGCAAGACTCGACTCAAGTAAAGTGGCAGTGATGCGGCCTGCCTTTCGCAAGGAGAGAAAATGTCTGCCCTGGCCCACAGAGCCTTCAAGGAGTGGCATCTGAGGAAATGGATCCCTGCTTTGGTTAGGCAGTGTCTCGGGAAGGGTACTGTGTTGTTAGGCAGTGTGCTACGTACCACCTGTCCATATTGTCCTGCATAAGTAAATGTCCTCTGTATCTGCAGTGTCTGAGGTACCTCATCCATGGACTCAAGGGCATCACCTAACCTATGACGTGGGCTAACACTGGTGGGTGTGTTCCCCACGACATGAACACAGTGTTCATGTGAGGGGTTTGTAGCTCTCAGAGGAGTGTGTGTCTTCTGGTAGGAGGTGGTAGCTCTTTTCTGATCCATCATGCTGTTGGGGACCCTATCCATCATGATGAAGGACCTGGGATGCTCTACAGGGTCGTGGCTAGAGCCACCCCAGCAGGAGCTGCTGATGGAGGTAAGATGTCTGTCCTGTGTAAAAGATCTGTTTTCTTAAAGGCTGTTTTTTGGCTAGGCCTTATGTCCTGGAGAAGCACTGTAATGAAGTGACCAAATTAAGTGGGAGTTGCTGGTGCTGAACTCTTCTGAAGGACCAATCCCCCTTAATTTACTAAATGATCTGTATTCTTGATCAGGATTGCTGGGATATGTAATTTCCTATAGAAGATGCAAGGTAGGGTTTATCTCATTTTGCTGTCAGTTCCCTGCACTTTAATTAAGGATATTTTTTTTTGCCACTGTCTTTCTGCCTCCTGTCTTTTTTTTTAGTCTTTTTCTCTTTAAAAGCCCTCCAAAATAAGCACTCAGTTTAAAGAGCATTACTGGCACCTTGCTTCACCCATTCGAATCATTTCAGGTATTTAGCAGAGAGAAGGGAGTGAGCATCAGGTGGCTAACTTCCCCCTGCCCCATTTACGCAGAGGAAATCACACTAATCACGCTGCTGTGTACACCCTCATTGTTCTCATCTGCAGCCTCTACGCTTCCTCCATTTCATGGCTGAGGCTCTTTGGCAAGAAATTCCCACCTTGCTGGTACTGCTGAATGGAGATGGGAGCCTGATGAATTCGGGGAGACGGGAGCATGCGGCAGCATGGTAGAAGGGCCCCAGGAGGACAGCGTTGACTGCTGGAGCACCCTGTGGCTGCGGGCAGAGGAGGGGGGTGGAGGGGACCAACTGTCTGTGATCCACTAAAGAAGCCAGAGCTTTGCTCAGCAGGAAGAGGGTTTGCCTCCTTGTTTCTCCCCCAAAATGAAGTTTTTCCTGTTAAAAATATTTCTGTTGGGATAATGTTTCTGGGACAGCCATTTCTTATCTGTTTAAAATGAAAGATCTGTTACTGAAGGCCCCTTTCAGCTGCTAGGAGACAACAGAGTTAATCTGGCAGTATAAAAATCAGGGAATGCAGGATAAAACCATTATTCCTTGTCTTAAACAGTTGTTTGCAAAAGCATACTTTCCTTTTGCTCTCCAAAGGGCCACAGAGCCATAGTGACTGAAGGGAACACCTGGCTTGTCTTCACTCCTCTCCATCCTCAGGGTGAACCTTCCTGCTGCGATAACCTTTGTTTCCTTTGGCTTGCGATTTTTTGGGTGTTGTCATTTGTCCTGTCTAAGAGTAATAACCAGTCAAACAAAGCATGCCCATGCAGAACCGTTAATTAAACCAGGTTATGATGGTAGGTGCATTGCTTTGGGTCCCATGAGTAACGGAAATCCTGACATCCCCCTGATCTGTTGCAATGCAAATGCATTTTCTTTTTGTGTTCCAGGAACTTGCTTCAGTCCATATAAAGGGAAAAATCTGAAATCTGTGCACTTTTCTCAAGTCAAATAAGCCCAGGTATTTTGTCAAGAAAAGCAACATAAGATAGTAGCAAAAGCCTGATGCTCTCTACCAACTCTCTGTCCCTGAGCAGAGAAAGTAGAACTTTAGAAAAGGCTTAAAACCTAAAATTTTGTAATGGTGATGCAGGAATAGTCTGTGTGGTCTAGGGGTGGTAGTAGGGATTGCTTATTGTGCTAGAAAGCAGCCATTACAGGACAGGCCTGTTTCTGCTTTCATGATCTGCATTTCTCCGAGTTATTTTTGCTCCTCCAACCTTTCACCTCTTTGCTTTCTGATTGTTATTCAAAAGATCTCACCTAGCCCACCAGGCTTTTGTGTCAGATAGGAGTGAAACCCAAGCAGAGTCAGCTAAGAATTTCCATTACTACTAGCTGCAATTATGTGGCTCAATACCAGGCTCCTAATGAATGTTTGGGGGTTTAATTTTCATCTGTGGAGGCAAGATCTCCATAGTGTCTTGTCCAGGTTGATCAGGCAAGCGAATCATTTGATGTTTCGCTTCTCCAGCCTGTCAGATAGCCAAGGCTGTCAGTAGTCCCCTGGCTTAATGGAATTTGCTTAGCAGCTCCTGAGGATGATTGTCACTGTTCAGAGCTTCCCATTTTTTGTGCTGTCAGACTGGTAGTCTCCAGGAATGATGCACTCTGCCACTTTAAAAGAGGAATTTGGGGCTCTTTTCAAGCTGGGAAATCTCTAATACAATGTCACACATACATTTTGGTCCCTATGACATATTACTCCCACCTCTATGTAGGTAGAAAACAAATTCTGAAAAACATTCTTTGATCTTCCACCCACTGATCTGCTTGAAATTTAAGTTCTGTGCTGCAACTCGAGGGAAGGAGGAGTAGGAATATAATTTATACCATATTTAAAAAAAAAAAAAAAAGAGAGAAGAGGAGAAAACATTACTTCTACCAGTTTTAGAATTATTGCTATATAAATCTTTGGTATTCCTTCCTTCTGTTTGTCATCACACTTTTCAAATGACATTGGTCTATTCTCTCTCTGACCCACTTACAGTGTTTTCTTTCAAGAAAGACAGCTACGTTGCTCCTTAAATTGTGATTTATTTTTTCTTCTTCCTTTCCTGTGATGTAAAATGGAACATTCAGTTTCCTTCTGAGGTAACGCTTCCTTGGGTGATGAAGTATACGTAAGATCCTGGTAGAAACACTGCAAATAGGTGGCAAATCCAAGCCACTGATTTTCTGCCCTGCTCCAGGCAGCTTCTGGCAGTAGTCGTGAGGGTTAGGAAGGATTTTTCCTGCTTTTGGGGCAAGACAGCTGGCCATCACTCCACAGGTACCTATATTTGTGGAGGAAAGGGATATCAAAGGTTATGCCTGTTTCCCCCCATGGAGGTGCTCCTTCCTTGGTGCAATGCTTGCAACTGCAGGTGACACCCATGAGAAACATGTGTGGTTCTCAGCTTGGATTTTTTTTGTTTCCTCCCTTTTCCTCCCTTTTTCCTTTTTCCTTTTCCTCCCTTTTTCCTTTCTGTTGTTGTTAGTGTTTGGTGTCTGAATCAGAGGGAAGCATTGAAGGGTGGTTGTTTTTCTTTTTTTATGCACATCTCTGGGGGAGTGCTGGGTGGCATGCGGGGTTTATTTTGGTGCTGTTGACTCTAAGCACACTCACTGCAGGGACAGAGGCAGGGGTTGTTTGCAGCTGATCTGAGAGAGTTGGTAGGCTTTGCACCAGTGCTTGGTTCACCTCCCTGTGGGGTTCTATCACAGCTGTGCAGAACTGTAGGTTTTTGGTGCTTTTACGGATTTGTTCAAGGTGCTGCCGTTTTCTGTAGCTACATTTGGCAGCTTTAACTTAAGGAACTTGGTGGTCTGTGTTAGTTGGTGCCTACTATGTGACTCAATTAATTTCTGTCAGCCCTGTTGGCAGTAGATGATAGTTCCCAAAAGGAGGAATGCAAGGGGAGAAACTTTTTCCCCTGGAGACTATAGCGCTTTGCCAGGAAACACAACATGTGCAAGAAAATGAAGATGGGTAATGGCATCTCTTCACTTGCAATGCTGATCAGGATAAAGGAGGCATGGTTTCTTTGCATCCCTGTTGTTATCAAAGAGCTTGTTTTCATTAAACCTGTAGTCTCCCACCATTCTCAGCAGGGCACTTATCTTAGGAGTGGTTTCTTCTGGCTCAACATGCAGCATGGATCCCAGAGAGGTACAGAGATATCAGGATTGATTTGGTCTTCCACCAGCCAATATGGTTTGTGACTCTGCTCACTTTTAGGGGCAGATATACATCCCCTGAAAAAGCCAGTAGCGAAGATTTGTGTCTGACCACAAGCCAGCTGGTTGTGCATGTGCTTTTAGCCTGCTTCTCACGTAAAATAAAACAGGCTTCAGTTGCCCTCGTGGGCTCATAGGAGCAATGCTCATGTTTTCCTAGTGCTATGAGTTGATGTGCTTTGCTTCATGGTTGAGGTGGTATAAAAGCACATGCTTATGCAGCTACAATAGCCTAATTGACATGGGATAGCTTTGGGCTGTAGTAATTTGACCATTTTCCATTGTAAGGATTACTTTCCATATTGTAAGGGAAATCAGAGTGATCCCCAGAGATTCCTTCAGAGCCTATAGCACAGGTGTACGTACTACAATATAAACCACAAGAAAATGAAAGAGTCTTTCTCAAAGACATCAACCGGTGGTTTTTTTGCTGGTAAATTCAGATTGGGATAAAACCCAGCATCTCTGTAAATGTCTGGTAATAATGTATTGTGGTTGGTGGTGAATGGGAGTCTCTCATGGGGAAAGCTAGGTGGATAAATTTGGTTAATAATTTTGAAATTTTCTGCCAATATCCATCATTCTCCCACTATACCTGATGTTACCCTGGTAGGGTCCTGTTGACCTGGTTGCTTATGCATGTAAAAATGAAGTGGTTCCTCTGGTATTTCTGCTGTTTACAGGGATGGCAGTTGGAGGCATTTAGATTTAATCTTGATTGTCAGCTTCCCCTGGTCAGCAGACCTCAGAAATTATTATCTGAATATCACAGGAATGTCAGTTCAATAATGTTACTGTTGATCAGTTGTTGAGCTCTAGCTCTGTAGCCGACGTGTATGAGTAGCTTATCCAGCAGAATTAACTTTCCCCTACTTGTCTGTTTTGGGGAGAAGAAAAAAACAAGGACAAAGGAAGACGGAAAGCAATCTTACGAAACATTTAATGTTTTTTATTTAACGAATAGTATTTAATAGCAGCGTTAAATAGTGCGGCTTTTCTGTGCTACACAAATATGTTACTGGCTCTTGAGAGTATATTTCAGGTAATTGGGGGTGGTGGTGGTGTTTATGTATTTTGTTGGCTTTTGTTGTTGGTATTTTTGTCACTAGGATCAGGCTTGAATGACGCTAATGGATTCTTGTGGCTTTGTGTGAGGACATTGGAGTTCTTCAGACACAACAACATGGTCCTTGGGTTTGGTCCCTAAAAGCCAGTATTGATTTCACTTTGAATTCCACAGCTTTTCTTCTTTTGTTGTTGATTTGCTGAATGATGTTAGGAGGACCAAGCAAGGACTGAGTATGTTTGGCCTCGTGGGGAAACGACCAGTGGGAGGAAGAGAAGAGAAGGACCTTATTGCACAACAAGTTGGAATGGCTGCCTGTTTCCTCTGTGGCTGGTAATAGTGCCTGTGACAGGTGAAAAGTTTTTTGATTGCTTTAAAAAGGTGAGGTGGAAGGAATAGTAGAGACTCTGGTTTTCTCCTCCTGCATCTGTTTTCCCAAAGTTTCAAATTCTCCTGCTGCTTTATGGGTCGCCATCCTTTTGGTCACCCCAGTGGTGTCACTGCACTGCTCAGACTAAATACTGACTGACTGAATATCTGCATTCTGCCCCTTCACCACGACCTCTTTGCTAGCCTCTGATCAAAGGGAAGATCATGGCTTCTTGACACACCTGGAAGGTCCCATGGGTGTGGACAGCTTTGATTTTTCTGATATTGCACAGCTATATCAGCCCCTCTTTCAAAAAATCCCTTCTATCCCTCTATTTATGTTAACAACCCACTTCTCCCTCAGAAATCCCTGTTGCTCAGTTACAGACAGAAATCAGTCCTGTGTGCATGCTAATTTCTAAAATGGTGGGATTTCTCTAATGTTGAAGAGTGATCTTTCTCCAGAAGACGACAGTTACTGTGTATACAGGGCTACTGGCACAAGATTGTATTATCACTTGTAGATGAAAATCGGGCACTGATGAAATCTGAGCTGAATCCTTGAGCTGAAGACATTTAAGGCATGATCTCAGGAGGCTCTCTCTTTTGGAGAGTGTGAGCTGAGAGAGAAGTGTTTTCCATACTCCACTGGAAAAAAAATTGAACAAGATGCAGCCTGTCACCTTTGGCGTTTTGGACTGCCGCTTGGTTACAGCTGAACCCAACCTGTTCCCTCATGAATTAAGGTTCCTGTCCTGCCTGAGGATCTGCTAACCTCAGCTCAGAGGATGCTAGGTGGAGAACTGCTGCACTTAGGCAGCAGCGATGGTGCTGTGCTGTGGGCAACAGAAGAGAAATGTTGCTGTGATTCAGTCCAGCTTGTGTTCAATAATGAAATTGCTCTGCGTAATTCACATTGACCTAGGTCTGTGTGTGATATTTAGGGAATATAATTATTTCAGATGTGTTGAGGGTGCTGGGGGAGGTGGCCTTATAAATCCAGAGCAAGAATAATCTGCTAGGCAGGGGACTGGTAGGATAGGGAATGATTTGTGGCCATTTACGTAGCACCTGTCGGGACCTGCTGCTTAGCTCATCTGGAGCTGTTTGATTGCATTGAAAATTTCCTCTAAGAAGAGAGTTTCTTTGAAAAGCTTTTCCACTAGCAGGGGATAATTTCAGATGGGTTAAGTAACATAAAACCTTTTCTGGGAAGTGGCACAAGTAACTTAGAGCGTGCAATTGCTTGTTGCCAGAGAAAAAAAGTCCTCTGTTCCTTCAGGTACTACCTAGCAATGACAGGTTTGTGTAAAAAGGCTGGAACATGTCAGGGATTTGATCTTAATGTGTGAGATTGGGGTGGGCTTGCTAGACCTGACCGTTGTGGAAATGAGAATGCATTTTGCTTGTCTGCCAGGTGGGAAGAGGTCTGTACCTCAGGCAGGGCAGAGGCAGAACCTCTGGGGAATCAGAAGTTTGTCACCCCAGGAACAGTTTTTATATCGATACTTAGGTCGCTTGTTCCCTGTTCTGCTGACCCTTGTGCTTCAGCATGGTCCACAACGATTGCAATCTGTGGGTAGGGTTTATATCTGTAGCATACGTGGGGGGTAACACAAGCAACGGGTGACTGCTGGCCGAAGAGCTGCTGCATGCTGGGGAGGCAGCAATGTCTTTGATGAGTAAAAATGTACTAGACTGATTATGTGGCTCTCTAGTCATTTGCCCACTAAGGATGTAAATCCCTATCGCAAGAGGCTGGGAAGGTGTAACCAGGGGAAAAGCCCACTCGATTAATCTGCTGCTTATCTATTCCAGGGTGCTGTCACACATGTGATATTGGGTGAGCAAACTCTCGCTCTGCCTTAACATGGCTCAGCTGACACTGAATGGGAGTCATGTGTGAATGGGGGCTGGAGCCCCTTCACCCAGCCTTTGGCTGCCTGATGGGTTGCAGTGTGGGACGTTCGTGCTAGTGTGCCAGGGCAACAACCCCTCGTGCCTGGCCACATGTGCAGATTTGCTGTTCCCTGTGAGTCACAGTGCAAGTGGGACAGGAGGCTCTGTTGTCCTCGCAG
Source organism: Phalacrocorax carbo (assembly GCF_963921805.1). Taxonomy (NCBI): domain Eukaryota; kingdom Metazoa; phylum Chordata; class Aves; order Suliformes; family Phalacrocoracidae; genus Phalacrocorax; species Phalacrocorax carbo. The sequence goes on from NC_087548.1 coordinate 53,621,334, forward strand.
ACTGTGACCCTGCTGCTGCTGGCCGTGCCCTGCCTGGTGGGCTGGCGGCATGGGGCAGGTTGCTGAACCTGGTGTTAGCCTGCAGTGAGGTCCCTGTGCCACACAGTCTTCCAGCTCCTCGTGCTCCCTCTGCACAAGCTGTTTGCCTCTTCAGGGTTCAGGATGATGTCCCCATTGTCCACTTCTGCCCCAGCATGTGCCGGTAGCTGCCATGACCCAGTGCTGAGCAGAGCAGAGCTCTCTCTCTCTCATCGGAACAAGTTGCCATGGCAATGCAGTCTGCGGTGCTCTGGGTCTCCAGGAGCCAGAAATGATGGTGGTTTTGCAACATTGAGGTAAACATCTCTCTCTTCCCTTATATGATGCATCCACCTCCGGTAAGAGTGCTGGCTGCCATTGGCACCGGCCTCCCTTCGCCCCCTGCGAGGGGGAGAGTGGCTCCAGGCGCCGGGAGCTTGCCTGACCCTTGGAGCTGGCTCGAGTGGGTTGGAGCAGTGCTTCCAGCACACGTGAGCCATGGCAGTGGCCCTCCCACTGCTGGGTGGTGTGGGTTTCCCACTAGGGAGGAACAGGGTACCGCTCGAGAGCAGCATGCTAGTGGGGTCAGCCACTGGAGCGTGTGGTTTCCTCACGGAGGGGTACAGCTACAGCTCTCCTGATGCTGATGGAGGGAGAGAGGTCCCCAGCTGCTTGCTCACAGCTCTGCCATTGGTTTGCACTGGTCACCTTGGGAAAGTCACCTCTTTTCCCCTAAACCCCTCTTAGTGTGTGAAGGTGGCCTTGCTCTCCCTTGCTCCCTGGGGAGGCACCCCAAGGGATCTGGCTAATGATTGCAAATGCTTAGAGTTGTGGAAATTTGCTGGGGCATCTCTCTGGGGCTTGCCAGAACTTCGTTATAGTGCTGTGGGTTTTCACTTCTTTCGCCAGTGCTTTGGGAATCCATTAGTATTTCTCACATCCAGAAGCCTGTAGCTGGCAGATGATTGAAGACTCTTTTTACGGTGTCCTTTGTTGTTGCAGGCAGTAATGAGTATGGCAGACTGTTGCAGGCAGGGAAGTGTGGCCGTGTGAACTGAAAATGAATCTCTTGCTTGATCTGCTGGCATTTGTTCCAGCATCTTTCTCTCCACCTCTCTCCCTTTTGCTGTTGGTGTGTGTATGAAGGGGGAGTCGATGCTGGAGGGGAGTGGAGCAGGGGAGGAGTTTCTGTCAGCCTCTTTTTTTTTTTCTTTTTTTTTTTTTTTTCTCCTGTCCAGTGACGTGAGCAATGCCTGGAACAATCAGGCTGGCTCCAAACAGTGTGCCTGAAGATGCTGGAGAAAACAGCTTAGTGCGCTTTAAGCAAACACTGATTGCTTGAGCCTGGGCTCTCCAGACATATCATTTTCCAGTTCCTTTGTAGGGGATTGGGAAGTGCCATTAGCTTTCTTCTCCTGCATCCCATACACTCACTTTTGGAAATGATCGGAGTTAACAGTGTTCAGAGCACCAGCAAAGTCCGGGTGAGAGCCACAGGTTCGGTGAAATATTCCCGGGAAGAATCTCTCTGGCGACAGTCCCATCGGTCAAAATCTATGAAAATCTCCAACTCCTCTGAGTTTTCTACTAAAGAAAGCAAGGTAAATAACTAAATATTCATAGTGTTTCTCTTTGCTAGGAGTGGAGGTTGTGTTGTTGAAAAGGTTATGCTCTGCAGGAATTAAGGGCTCTGGATGATCTGCAGTGATCATAGAATTTTTGTCAGATCAGAAAAAAAAACGTCTATGCTTGAGGAGAGACTTGAAGGTGAAAAAGGTCTGGTGTGTGATAGTGATTGGGTCTTAGAGGAATGCCCTGTCACTGAGCTTGCTGCAATAGTAAACAGTGGAAACTTGCTAGTGAGAATGCTAATCGGAGCTCTGCTCTCAGGAAAGGTGCCGGAGTTGGCAAGTGATGTCCTTGGGATTATCTGTTTAATGACAATTATTTTCCATAGAAAAACAGTTTTTGTTCCTTCTCTGTAGCTCTGTGGTTTAGTAAGTGTGGGTGCTGTAAAAATATCATCTCACTTGCATGCATGATTAAATATTGCCATCAAGTATTTATTAGGAAGGTGTCACTTATGCATTTATAGGAATACATTAGTGTATTGTAATGGTTGGTAGCCCAGGCTATGCCCAGCTGCTTCACTGGCTGTGTGCAGCATCTCCTCGCCCAGCCCAGTTGTTCTGTTCGTGGGCAAACAACCCCCACTCCATGCAGTATCGCTTCTTTCCTCATTCCCCGTTCCCGCTCAATAACGGAGGGGCACCTGGGAACCCCTGGCAAGAGCTTTCATAGATGTCTCCCTCCCAAAGGTGCCCTGTGTCTCCAAGGGTTGGATGAACTTTATGCAGTGACTGAATATGCCTCTAATTTAATTCCTGTTGCAAATTGATTCTGCCTTGGGATTAGAAGATATAACCATTTGCAAAGGTGTGTTGAACAAGGCAGAGATACCTCAGAGCATCAGCCAAAGACATTTAACCATGTCTTGGGTCCATGTGCATGCCAACAAGCAGGCACATACATGGATCTTCCCGTCCTGTCTGTTTCCTAAATCTTGTATGTGTCCTAAGAGAAGCCTCCTCTGCTATGGTGAAATGATCCCAATGGTGCACAGTAGTTCCTAGCAGATCACTCTCCGCCAGTTTACAGGTTGTATGGTATTTCAGAGCCTCAGCTGCAGAGCTTTAGTCACAGAGTAATGCAAATAGAAATAAATGAAGTATTGTATTCAGTCCCGTTTCAGGAACCTCTGTTTTGAGGGTCTTACTGACCATAACCAAGAAATAGTGTACTTCTAAGGTTGAGGTAGAGAAATAGCACGGGCATCATTCTGGGCTGTTGCTACTCCAGCAAATGCCAAAGTAAAAGCTGCATCTTGCATGTGCTCTGGGACCCTGCTCTTATGATCGCTTTCACCCGAGGCATGGGGATAATTGCATGGTATCAGTGGGAAGATTTATGTATTAAAAGTGTCTGCATATGGCAGAAACTTGGGTCTTCTGTCACTGGGTGAATTGCTTAATCTCTGTACCTCTGTTCCCTCTCCCAGGCTTTGTGTCTGCTGTGTATGCGTGGTGTAATGTCCTCAGGGCAGAGATTTCTCCCAGGGATGGTGTCTGACACAGTCAGCTACTGTAGTAATGAATGCTCTATGTTCGTCCCTCTGTGGAATTCGCATTTCTGCCTCCTGAGTGCTGTAGGTTATTGTGTGAGAGATATCCACTTCTCCTCCTTCCTAGCTCAGTAAGTTGGGAAGCATACAGCAGCTTTGTTTTTATTGTAGTAGAGTGTCCTTATTTCATACAAAGGTATTTGTGTCTGTGGAGCATCTAAGATCTGTAAGAGCTGTGTTGTGGAGGGCTGAGAAGATACCTAGATGCCCATCAGTGACGCCTGCCCAATAGACAAGATGACAAGTGGCTCTGCCACTGATTGGTCTTGTGATTTTGGGCAGCTCTGTTGTTTCCATATGTCTGTTCCCCCTTCTGTTCTTTGTCTGCCCATCTATTCTGCTAAGATATCATTGATTTAGAGAACTGATTTATATTTGAGCTTTAGCTCTTCTATTGTGTTGGAAGAAGAGACCTGGAAGTTGTTGCCAATGAGTAGTGTTGCAAAGGAGGTCTTCTTATCAGTGTAAGTCTCTGAGTATATGCTTGTACATCACCTCTCATGAAATGTCTTCAGTTCTAGGCTGTGCTTTCTGGCCAATGGTGCTGTGTAGATACCCTGAGGCTTGAGCAGGCCTTGATTTGTAGACTTGTCCTCTTCCATATTTCTGTGGGTGTTTCCCCTTTTGTCTCTGGACTGCCTTGTATTTTATCTGCTCCCCATACAAAGTAATTGCAATGCTCAAGTCCTGCTTCTGTGACTGCTTCAGCTGACTTAGGGCAGGAGACACATTTAACCCATTTGTGCCTCAGAAACATACCCCTCTGATACTTTGCACTTATGTGACTCAGCCTATTTTGCTGAGCTAGAGAGTATTACATATGCTTATGCTCTAGCCAGTATGAACAAGGCATCAACATGGTGCTTGCGTATGAGGTCTGCCTGCTGCCAGTGTCAAAGAAGCTAGGTAGCCCAAGGACCCATCATCTCCCTGAAAAACATCAAGTAGTGCTTCTGTGTGCACATATATACACATATACACACGCGTATACAGGCTCCACTAGGTGATGCCTCCAGGTGTGTATTATCGGCAGGTATCATGGCCTCAGGCCAGTAGGAGAACCTGCAAAAAGGATATTGTGAATTGATGTAGTGTTGTTCTTGAGAGAGTAGGCTCAAAGCCAGGCTGCATGCAAGGTGAGTCAGAGGACCTTAGGATTGTCTGTGTGACCCAGCGTGCTCAGCAGTCTCTCCTTCTGACAGACTCTGTTTTCCTGCAGCCATGGACTGAATTGCAGAGTGCCTCTGCCTGTCCTGCCTGCAAATGCACAGGGCCAATAAAACAATTTCTGAAATAGGCTGTGTAGGTGCTCCACTATCAAGAAACACTTCTCTAGCCTTTTCTCTGTTCACCTATAATTCAGTATGCTGCCTTTGCCAGTAACATTGATGAAACACTCCAGCAAGTACAGAACAAATCTTTTCTAGCAATCCCCATGTATCAGTTTTGTAGAGGATGCGTTTCTTGTATGGCATTAATTTCTTGGCTCTTAGGAGCCTCAGCTAACCATCCTTTTCTGTTTTGTAATAATATATCTGGCACAATCTTTCCTTCCTTTTTTCTTTCTCCCCCTCCCCCCTCTTCTCCATACAAACCAGATTTTCAACAGAGGAGTTTCTCTTAGAAATGTTCTCCTCCAGTTGGTGACGCACTTGAAATTCCCTGGGTGAAATGATCTCCTTTCCTTCCCCCTAAAACATTCCTATCAACCCTATCTCCACCCACACCAAAACAACATTCATCGGTTCCATATGCTGCTGAACAGCTCTGTGCTGTTTTATGAATAATGTATGCCGGCTTGTTAGAAGAACGTTTGTTGTACAAACCAGTGGAATTCGAAATTGAGAGTGATATCAGCAGACGTGCCATGCTGTGCACTAACCCACGGGCTTCCTGGGGTACTACTCTGGCATCCTTGCTGCATCCTCGTCAGAAGGGGTAAAATGCGTGAGACATCGAGGGCATGTGGGCTTTGAGCCTGGCAAGGAGCTACAGGCACTCAGTGATCAGAGTCCTTATCCTCGCCTCGCCAGGTGTTACAGATCTGTGCATGAGGAGACGAAAATTTCCAGATCTGGATTTTGAGGGAGGGTGGGAAATAGGAGATGGAGAAGTACTGTAGATCTGTATGCAAGCAGCAGTTCTAGGGGAGGGTCAATCCTTCAGGTAATCATCTAAATAGCAAACTGGGAGTGGTACATAGCAAAGGGTTGCACCTCATCCAAACCTGGCAGAAGGCCATGACACAGAGGCATACCCAGCTGCAAAGGATGGGCACATTAACACCTATCAGGACTGCGCGCAGACACCTGTGGTGTCTGGTATCTGTTGCCTCTGCAACCTGTTCTATTTTTGTAAGGTTCTGGTACTTTTGTTTTTCCTCCCTCCAATAAACCATTTTTGGTGCAGGCCAGGGCTGGTGCCTGGCTGACTGCTGTGGTCCTGGGGCAGAGCTGATGGACCGGTGCTGAGTGACTGGGGGAGATGCTGAACTTCTGACTGAGCACTTCTGACTTCAAAGCCTGTGTATGGCTTTGCCCAGAGTTTTGACTGGGGCTTCCTTGGCTGCCTGGGGTCAACTGTGCCACTACCAGCTGGAGGTGAAGAAGGAATTTCCCCAGGCAGGGCTTCTTCTGACAGTGGTTGCAGGGGAGGGTGGCAGGGGCTTGGGTCAGAGAGCACAAGTGCATCCCTGTCCTGGGGACTGCAAAAGCCACCTGGGGCATCTCCTGTAGTGATCAGATGGTCATTCCCCAACAATGACTCCAGAAACTGGGGTACAACTGCATGTGAGCAGAGAGCCTGGGAAACAAAAACTGGTGAAGACAGTCTGGGTCATCCCTTCTGGCTCTCTGAACTTGCTTTTGGTTTTGCCTTTTTAGCTGCTTATGGCAGGCATTTCTGGCTCCTTCTCTTTTGTGCATGGAGCAGGTATAAGAAGTTCCTGCCGTGTATTCCTTTCCCCCTTGGCAGGCTGTTCTGTATAGGCTACTGTGTACAGAAAGTCAGTAGTCTGCTTCAAGAGCCAGCGCTACGTTCCCTTTTGAGCGAAGGGCTCACAGAGTGCACCAGTTCCTTTTGCATCCTGCTGGCTGGGCTTTGGGGACCCTGTGCCTACTTGTTCCCTAGATTATTTGCTGAGATGAGTATCTGGGTAATCCATTACATCTTTGTCCCCATGTGCACACCTGGTTGTGCCTTTCTTTTGTTCACGGCTTCTGCATGCAGAGGCTGAGTCACAGCATAGCTGGCAGCCGGCAGGTGCTGAGAGCAGCCTGTTTAAATGGGTCCAATGGTTTGTGCATGTGACAAGGTTTTGAGGGAGGTGAGGATGGTGAATGACCTTTTTCTTCTTGGCAGCTTTGTAGAATAAACAGGAGTTTTCAGAAGCAATTGCTGCATAGTTTTGCTTCGCTTTCCAATTGGAATAAAGCACCAACTGGTGAGAGCTTGTGAAAGTCTGGATTTTTAGTTGACCTACGTGCTTACCAAAGGGAAGATGGGGAAGGAATTCAACAGCTTCTTACAGAGCTACAGGCTTCCACTTAAAAAAGGCAGTGTAAGTTTCTTGCCCAGTTTATGAACAAACAAATCCCACAAATATATAATAAATCTAATTTTTTTTTATACTGCAGCCTGCTAAGGATCAAATTGGAGCTGTAGGAAGAGCATTGGAATTAAAATAAGCAAGGTGTCTAGGATGTTGCCTTCTATCCTGTTTTATGCAGCAGTTAATTTCTTCTATTCTTCCTTCAAAACTGCATTTGTTTCTCCAGGGAGCTTAGAGCAGTGCCAGGCCTCAGGTGTGGTACACCCAGAGATCGGCAATTCTCAGAAAAGGCAAAGTTTGTAAGGAGTAGGTTTTTGCGGTCTGGATAATAGAGCTTAAGAGCCGAAGCAGTGAAGTTGGATACTGCTGAGTGGTTGGTAGCTGGGGGTATGGATCCTGCCTATGGTAGCCTTGGGTGCCAAAAGAGGTTGAAAGTCTCTCCGCTTTCCAAGTGGTATCGGTGCAGCTTGGAAGGTGAGAGCCATGCAGTACTCATTCTGTCATTCCCTGCTGTGGTCCAGCCTCCAGTTTTCTGGCTTAGATAGCAAATTTCCCAAGCACTTCCCAGGCTAGCAGGTAAGAAGCTGTGATTGTTGTCAAACTGTAAGAGTGCTTAAAATCAGAGGGTTTTTTTGTGGTTTGGTGTTTTGTTTTTTTTCCATTTCCCAGAGAGAAAACATGAGTTAATAAAACCTGTCCTGCAGCTAGTTAAGTATGGTGAAAGTCATGTCCCTACCATAATCTCTGATCAATTTTGTTGCAATTTAGTGAGGCATTTAAGTGCTTGTCTCCAAGTTTGTTTGATTTAATAACACTCCGGAAAAATGTCTACTGAAAAGAGCTGCTGTCTGAATCAGGGCCTTGGGAAACAGCCATGAAATAAATGATAGAGCAGGTGCTGGGCTGTACATGTCTGCTACTGGTTGCAAAACATGAGAGGAGGAAATTTTTCTTCTCTAGATCATGCAAGAACCCAGTAGACATCGGGAGAATGTTAAAGTGTAAATTGCTTTGGAGAAGGAATGTAAAGCAGCTCTAAAAGGCTGGTGAGTACAGCAGTGAGTGCGCAGCCTGGCAGCAGCCTCTGCTAGAGAGGTGGGTCACAGAGCAGGCAGGAGAACTCGTGTATCTCCATCCCTTGAGAGGTGTGCTCACTGAGGTCTCACTGAACACGTCTGGTAGACACACCAAACCTGCCCTGTATACAGCTGCCCGCGCTGTGGATACTCTCTAGGGTTTTGTCTTTCATCTTTGTAAATAGCAGAGACTTTCTGAGAGGCTATATTTGATGCTCTGTGGGGGATACTGTGTCCTTCGTCAGATGCATGCCATATGACTGGTTTGCTGTCTGTTACTCCCTAAAGAAGGAAGATTGAGTCTGCCTTATTAGTAAAGATAGGGATGAGCACATGTCACCCCACAAGGCAAAACCCTGGGGCATTTGTTGTTCCCACACCAGTCTGGAGTACTGCTTTTGTATGTCCTGCTCTTTGGCTGTAGTGATCCCAAGAGACTTCCATAGCAGCAAAATTGCATATAAAGCAGTACTGCACAGGGCAGGTGTTTGTTTTCAGAGGTTGTGAACCAATCTTGTAGGCATTTGGGCCAGAGGGCAGCAAAAAGCATTTTTGATACCCCAGGCCAGGCTTTTGCTATGTTTCAAAAACTCATCCAACCAGCTGGGAGAAAAATGCTGCTTCTGAAAAAATGGGGAGGCAACTGGGGAAAAAATGCAGCCTCTTTGCCTTATGTGTGGAATTAATTTTCTAGCCCCAAATGTAAGAGGAAATTTTAATCATAGTAGGAAGAAGAAGGCAAAACAAAGAATAAGAGGCGGGCTTTGGCCAAATTGTTAGAAACATAGTGGCTCCTAATAGAAAATAATGGGTAACCCCAGGGAATCAGTGTCAGCATCGGCTTGTGAAGAAGAATTGAGGGGCATCTAATTCTGCTGGCTGCATGGTAGGAGAAATGTTAGCCCTTTCTTTTGCTTTCTTCCTGCAGGGTGGTCTTAAAATCTCTTGATAGCTCTCACCTGAAAATTAAGCAAAGTGCCTACAAACTGTCAGCAATGCCCTTTCCTTTGCCTTTGTCTGGCTGTTTGCCTTTGGATCAGAGCTTCTTATACAAGTTTGGAGAAGAGAGGATAAATAGCAATAGACAGTGAAAACCCCAGCATTGGAAATATGTCATGATATTGCTATAAGTAGCGCAGCAAAGACCTGTTAGTGGTGGGGACCTCTCTTTGCTGGCTCAATATAAGTAGGATGTGGGATGATTTCTCCTGGTGGTCATATCTGTTCTGTTGCCCTGAGAAACCTACTTCTATGGTACACTGTGACTAAAAGTTGCTGCATGTGTACCATCAGCGTGAGGCAATTTTTACCGGTATGTTTGACCTGCTTGTGTATGGTTCAGTTGAGCCAGATTTTCACAGAGCTGAATATTAAGATCTTCAAATAGACTGTGCAAGATTTGGAAAGGAACCAGTGGATCACAGCATGAGCAGTGGGATATGCTCATGGGATTCTTGTTGCAAGTTCAGCTGTGGCATATGCACAAAACTAGTTTCAATTCTTCAGTTTTCCAAATTATTTTTGTTTTGGGTCAGAGTTAAGGCTATTTAAATGCTAATGTTTCTGCTGAGCGTGTCATAGCTATTATAGTATGTGATTTTCAGGCTTGTTCATACTTGACGTGCTACTTTTTGGTAATCATGTGCATCAACAGTTCTTCTACACGTTAACATATTTTGAGGCTGTGTAGGAGTTATGTGCCAGTGGGAGTAAATCTAGCTATGTATATAAGGTAAATTACAAATGTGGATTATAAGTGTGAGAATCAGGGACATTCCATACCAAAATACTTCACTTGAGTCAAGTGGCCTATTTGAAGAACTCCATTAGCTTGTAGTAATACCAGGCATTTATCCATTGTATTCATCAGCTACTGGAGGGCTGAAATCAGATACACTTACCCAAGTGATGTACCTACTTCCTCAGAACAAATCCATCCCAACTGTCTGATATACACGCAGGCTTAAGTCAGCCTCCAGACCCTTTTTCTTTGCAGGCTGGTATCAACAACAGAATTGTGACCTTTGGTGTCAAACATACTGGCATCTTTCCTATGAATTGCAAGAGTAATGATATTAGCAGGCAGCAGTCCAAGACATTGATCATCAAGCATGAAAGCTGGTTACTGTTAATTTTCTGTTTTGCACTTAGAAATGGAATGTGTTTATGTTTGGGTGTGTGACTGGTGAAGCATTCAGGTGTCTGTGAGGCTCAGTAGCTTTGAATAGCTATTCTGGCATAGTTTTACAGTTAAGCCTATATTGTGAAATCTTGGCCCCATTAAAGTCAGTGACAAAAAAATCTCACTGACTATCGGGAATTAAATTGGACCTTGAATTTCAAGGCTGTAGTCGTGTGGCTTTTGCAAACTTAACAGGGTTATTTGAAAAAAAAAAAACAAACCCAAACCACAAACCCCAAAAACCTGCATGAGAAAATGGCTGTAATCTCAAACCCTGCATTTTGGTATTTTTTTTCCTTAAATGAGATTTCTGCTCAAGACTTTTTCATTACCATGAGCAGACATGATACTTCCTTGATCAGCGACAGCTCGCTTGCTGGTATTAGTTAGGTAATTTTCCTCAGCATGTTAATGTATGTGCAGCAGGGGTCAAACAATAATCCCATCTCATTTCTCTCCCTTTGCAGGCCCTCTACAATTCAATCAAGAATGAGAAGCTGGAATGGGCAGTGTAAGTATACTGCATAGAAATTAGGAGTTTAAATATAGTACCTGTGTCATAAACTGTTTATACATCCTGTGTCACCATCTGAGTGGGCTCCAAAGCCTACAGAAGATAGCCAGTGTATGTAATGAGTTTGCTTTTCTGTTAATGAATGACCTGGCAACACTGCCTCATCTGTTTCTCCAGCAAGGGGAGTTGTTAATGGTAGAAGCCAACTGCATTTGTAAGGAAAGAGGATGTTTCATTTAGTAGGAAACTTCAGCCTGAAAAGAGAGAAATTAAATCCTCTATTGTTCTATGACTACATAAATAAAACAGAAGTTGACTTCTGCCATTATCTTTTAGTACATTGTGTCAGGACCACTGAGTAGGAACACACGTCGTGGATTGAGTTTCCTTCTGTTGGTTTATTGTCTTGGTTTGTCTCCTGATTAATTATGGATAACTTGACAACAACCTAATATGAAAGATGATGAATTGGACAAAGTCTGATATTCCTTGTCCTTAGCTGCTTTCAACAGGCTAACACTTGTTAACTACGGAAATACTGCAGACAAGAAGGAGCTTCAATTTCTGACTGTGTTAAATTGACATTTCTCTGTGCTTAGGTTTTATGTAGTCTAGGCATGCCAGCAAATAGCAGAACAGTCTGCTTTAGATTTTGTTGCTTGCAGAACAGTTGATTTTGGTGTAAAATAAAAGAATGATGTCTTTTATCTATTTTGGCACTACAAGGTGTTTACCTGCATGCATTTTCATATCTGAAACCTCACCTTTGTGAGAACAATGTGTGTCTGGACTGCTTGCTCATGCACCTTTTGAGCTAGAAGTCCTAACAAGTGCCATAGGTCTTGCAGGCCCATTGGCTTCTGATCTTGCTTGTTTTAAGTTAATCACCTCCAAATGAATTTCTTGTTAGTGTGCACATCCTCACTTACAAGGGCTGCTGGTCCCAACTGGGATTGCAGCCCCTATTCAGAAGTGTGTTAGATAATGTCAGAGTAGTGAGGAGGGTGTGGTGGTAAGGGGAATCACCAAGAAGTGCCATCTCTGATGAGCCTCATAAGAAGCATGGTGGGAGACATTTTCCCAGACCGTGTCTTGGACCTGGAATATGCTGTGTGAATCTTACAGGTCACTACACCAGAGCTGTTTTGAAGACACTCTCACAGGTACTTTCGACCCAGCAGAATCCATTATGTGACTGTCTTGATGTCAGAATTTTCATCCAGCTCTTGGCAAGAGACCATACTGTGTCTAATACACTTGGGCAGCCTCCAGGTGGGAACTGGCTCATGCCTGGCTCTGCTCCCATGAGCTTCAGTCAAGGTGATTTATGAGATAGGTTGCCTCTGTATAGGTAGTGACTGCCTCAGCATTTACATAGTCCAGTCCTTATCTCTTGCTAATGAACTTTTGGGGGAAAATGGGAGCAGCCTGGAAAAGGGAGAAATCAGAATCCTCCTTAAATAAGGCTTTGGGATGTGGCATAAAGCCACCTTCTCCCAGCAGAATGCTCAAAGTGGTCAATGGTCCTTTCCAATCTGAAACTCAGACAGATATCTGGGACTGATGTGACAATTACTTTCCGTGCTGTGAAATAAGCTCATTCTGGGCGTAGTCAAAGAGATTGTACCTTTACCTTTAGGGCTAGCTGGAAGAGGGAGCATGAAGATGTCTTTCCTCACTTTTACAGAGGCATGTGGTTGGTGTAATCACCCCAAGGAGCCCCAGGACTGCCTGAGCTACAGGGAGGAGGCACATCACTCTTTTGCTCTGCTGTCGTGATCTGCAGAGAAATGTGGATAGGAAGGGATATACAGGGAAATGTGGATGGTCAGTTTTGCTGTGATGGGTTTGAGGAAGATCCTTTCTCATTTCCAGAGAATATCCCTTTGCTTCCCTGATGCAGTTGGCAGGGGAAGAAGTGGGAGGTAAGGCAAAGGTGGAAATAGGACTGCAAAACCCAGCATAATCTCCCTTGCTATGCTAGCAAGTTGAAGGAGGTCTTTCCTCCATCCAGAATCCCTTTGAGGATCTAAGACTCTCTTTTAGGAGCTAAGCAACATTTTAAGAGCTTCTTTGGCAGTACGTTATGTGGTGGATTAATGACTGTCAATAATTCCATAGGCAGGGGAGGGTAATGGTGATATGTCAGATGGGGAAGACTGCTACATGATTTTTATCTTACTAGTTGTGAGCTAGGTGTGTCATCATCCTAAATGGTTTGCTGTCATATTTCCAGTAGAATTACAGTCTGATCCAAAGCCCACAGAGAGGAAAGGCTACCATTGATTCCAATTTTGTAGTCAAGAGGAGTGGCACCTTAATCGGCAGATGTGCTCCAGAGACTTTCAGTAGGAGTATTCACTTATCCTTTACGAACAGGGAAGCACAAGTACCACTCGGGAAGAGAGAATTGCATTACAGTTCTTCTTCTGCAGTAGTTCCAGGTTCAAGTTCTCCAATAGGTTAAAAGAAAATCACATACCATGATCTGTAAAATAAACAGATCTGACCTCAAATTTACCCTGAATTGGTGACTGTGGGATCCTGAATGCACGCTCCTACTTGGAACTGCAGCCCCCAAATTTTTTGGTTACTTTGATTTTTTAGTTCTTTTTTTTTTGTTATTCTTAACATCCCTTTAGTCCCACTGTCCATAATGTTACGGCCCAGGTTTTGTAAATGTTTCTCATCCTTTGGCTTTTGCACTGAACATCATCAGCCTTAAGCTGAAGAAGAAAAATTAATTTGATTTCAAAAGCACCAGAGCTAAATATGTTTTGTTTGTATGATGTCCACATGGAAATGTGGTGGTGAATATTATTGTTCTCCATTGTTTATAATATTATGTCTACTTCCGATTAAAGGTGATAGGAATAATAAAATCGTCATCTTAAAACAGGCTGAAAGATGATGTAAAATTAACATATGAAATGCCAAAGTGCTGCTTACAAAATTGCAAAAACCAAATGGTTGCATTTGAGCCAGTTGTATCCTGAAAGCTTTCTCTCAGAAGAACAGTGTAGTTTTCAGGAGAATCATGTGGTTTTGACTAATTGATGATACAATTTTCTTTCCAGAGAAGTTTAGACATGGACACAGTATATTATTTTTTGTTTTTCTGGACTGCACTGAAAAATCCTCTTTCCACCCAAACTGAAATAGGTCTTTGAGACAGTGATGGTGGGAAAAGGCTGCTGCCAGACCCTTTCTGTTTCCTGTGGCAAACTGTGATGCTGAAGCCAGGGTTGTTATAAAGACATCTGTGCCGAAGCTTACCTTTTTCTAGGTCAAACCCAGGAATCTCTCCCTGTTATAATTAACTCTTCATCTCCCACGTTCTAGGATGTTTCCTGTTTGTAACTTCATGATTGGTTTAAGAGAGGGGTCAGGTGGTAATCACCTGGCTCTCCTTTCTTCTCTCCTCCCTTTGGGAAAGATGCCAAAACTCCTCTCCACTGGTTTCTCAAATGAATTTCCTAATACAGATGCTATCAGTTCCACAGATTAATATAATTATATGTTACAAATCAGAATTTTTTTTTTAAATGCCAATTTTTAAACGGACAAACCCAACCTTTTGCCATGTCATGGAAGTTTTCTATTTGAACAAATGCAGGGATGAAGCAGACTTTTAAAAATGAAGGGCTTGACCCTGTCTTTCCAGTTTATTTTCTTCGAAGTTTTCCAAGTCAGAGCCTCAAATCTTACTGTAGAGTGTACAGAAATGTTTTTGTTACTGAGAGAACCAGATGGTGGTTTTCTCCCAGAAGACAAGAATGCGACTTTCTTGTATAGGGTCTTTTTGGGGAGAGGCAAAAATGTATTTCTTCATCAAAATGGCAACACCTGCATTTTTGCATGTGTTTCAAATCTGTATGTTTAAGAATATGAGACAGACTCTTTCTGGTTGTCAGTGATGATGCATTTGTGAAAGAAAACATTGCTGTTTCAATGCTATGTCTTCAAGTGATAGAGCAAGCAGATTCTAACTTTGGTGTGCTTGTTCTTATGGGCAGGCAGTGCCCAGGTTACTGGTCTGTCTGCAGGTTCTCTTTCAAAGGGACAAGCTAAGGGAGGCTGAACTCACGCTGCTTCTTTTGGGAAACCTTGCAAATATCAGGTGCCGTAAGTAGCATCTTGGAGAACCTCTACAGGTGGCAGCCTTTTGGTATCACCAGTACCCTGCAGAGCAGAGACTCCAGTAGATCCCTCTTTCTGTGGATGGAAAGTGGGACCTGCAAGAGGGTTCACAGACATCGGCCCCTTTCAGTCGTCAGAGAGGAGTCACCATAGGATTCAATTCCAAACCCAGAGCCAGGAATGATCTCACTGTGCTTATCAAAGACAGAAAACTTCTTAAGAGTTCTGCAGACCTAAGTGGACCTAAGTGATGATGCTTTGCTAGTGAAATGAGTGTTGGAACCAACATGGGTTTTTTTCCCCAAACGCACAAGGACTGTATTGTTTCCTGTACCAAAAAAAGGAGAGACACCAAGCCTGCCCCTGACAAGGACCTGAGCTCTGCCTGTGTGACACTAGATCTGTGACTCTGAACATACCTGCAGAGACACCACCCACTGACTTTTACCTCTGCGCCACTGGAGGCCTTCATGCTGGGGATGTAAAAGAACTTGAATCATCTGTGAGAGCCCTCTGAGGATGAGGAAGCATTCGCACCCCCACGCGCTAGGGTTTCAAACAAAGATCAGTTGTCAGGTGTACCTATCCAGAGGCCAGCTGAATTTTCTGCAGCTTCTCCTCCTAAAGGCTGATGAGGAATAAGCTCAAATAGTTATATCCTTGATAAAGCCTATCCAGGACCTATCTATTCAGCCAACTTTGGAGGGTATGTAAGCAAAGTCTAATACCTGAACTGTTTTGCTACTTTGGAACTCCATCTAGTCATCCTGCTTTCTTGTTTATGCTTGACCACTGAAACAACATGGAGTATCTAAAGAAATGGGTCCCAGACCCCCTAGTTTCATTTCCACTGGTGTTTCATATTCAAGATCAAAGGGAGATAGAAGCTCCTTCTAGTTCTATTTTCTCAGCTGTTTATCCATTTTTTGTTCTCTGTAATGAGTTCCCTTTGCCTCTCTGGTTCCCTTCAATGCATCTTAGACTGGCTTGTGCATCTTGACCTCATGCATCTTGTCAGAGCACTCAGCTCTCACAAGTGCCTGAGGCTTCTGAGTGTCAAGGATGTCCCATTTTCAATGACAGATTAAAGGACCAATTAAAGGTTTGTTCAGTGCTACCAGTAGTCATGACAGCAGATGCCATTTTGTCCTTGTCTACCCTGTCTGCATTTTTCTTTTGAAGAGTTCCTGTTTAATAGCTGCCCCAGAGATGCTGAGTTTAAGAGCACTGCCCCCAGCACTAGTGGTGTCCAGGATCCTCAGGACTGCTCATCACAACACCTGTGGCTGCTTCGATAAGGGCACTGGCACATTCCTGCAGGACGGTTGATCAGTATAAGATAATTCACTCCCAAAGCTCCAAAGGAGACAGCATATTCCAAAAAAAAAAAAAAAAAAAAAAAAAGCTAAGCCATTTACTGCAGTAGGTCTCTGCTGACAAGGAGAAATCCATGCTGTCCTTGGCTGAGATCCCAGAATTCACAAGGCACTTCTCTGTGACAAATCAGCCCGAGTGCTTGTGCCCTTTGAGAGATTTTAGTCTGGATTACATACCACAGACTGCTGTTGAGAGAATTTGCTCCTGGATTGGACACATATCTAAGAAACATGTCACACAATGGTCCAGACTTGGCAGCAGCTAGTAAGTGTGGTAGGCACTGGAAGGGTGAGGACAGCAAAAATTGTCAGAAATTTCTACACATTTTCAAACAAAGCATGCATGAAGGAATCCTTATTGCTTTGACCAATAAAAAGTTTTTTTGCAGATCTCTGTTCTGCAGTGGGAAAACACGTATCAATAGGCTGAAAGATGCATGGACTGCTCTCCCTTGCAGTAATTGGGTCTTTAGGTAAAAGCTTTTTTCCTCTTAATCAGGAGACCTTGCAAGACAACACTATGACGGTATGGTGCACCACCCTGGCTATATGTCTACAAGTAAATCAAATGACTGACACGTTTGTGTGACTGTCAGGTCGAATGTCGATGTGTAGTGTCCATATCCATGCTGTTGAAAAGTCTTATTCTCTAAAAGAAGATTCTTGCCTCTATACTGCCTTTTGGGGTGGTCCTTGACTATGCTGATTCCTAAACGGTGTCTGGAAATTGTTTGGGATTGTGCTGGGCTGAGACTATGCCAAGCACAAAGTAATATGAGGTGATCAAAGTCAGATAGCTGGGAACATTACTTCGCGCTTCTGACTTCACTAATATAGCCTCTGTGTCTCTGGATATGGTTTCCTTGTTGTCAAACCAGTTTAGCTTTGTATCTTCTCAGACTGAGTTATTCCCCAGAGGACCATTTCAGCAGAGATCAGGATAATGCAGATTGTCGCCCTAGCCTGCAGTTCTTGGAGGACATTTCTTTGCATGGTCATTCTCATAAGCAGACATGGTTGCAGTGTGTCCCAAAAGGAGCTTTTGGACTGACACATGCCTTGCCAACCCTCATCTGATACATGCCTTTGAACGTATGCAGGTCATTGGAAGGTCTGCCTGAGCTTGCTCTGCCTGTGATCATCTGGGTCCAGTGAGGTGCTGCAGCTTGAAGTCCACCCCCCATTAGCCATTATTACACTCAAGTGACGATGATTTTTTCTTTTTTTAGTCAGGTGCTGGTCTTAGATGCATTGCTACCATGACTTTCAAGTGACTTCATCCTCCCTGACACACCTTTGCCAGTCACCTGGAGGGGAATGTGTGGGGACTTCAAAGGATGCAGGGCTGCTCTGTAATCTGACACTAGCTGTGGTTCCTTCAGTTACACGGTCCACACAGATTCAGTGACCTGTTGTTCTCTGAAAACCATCCTCCTACTCTTGTGATGGACACCCTTTGTTTTCTAGGTTGCCTGGTCCTTTTTGCCTGTGGCTGTGATGAGCAAAAAGGCATTTATTAGTCAGGCAATACTTGTGACGTGCTGAAGTGGGTTGCATTGTTGTCCGCAAGAGCTGTGTTGAATACATTGCCCTAATAAGCAACATTTTGAGCAGCATTTTGTTTCTAAAATACAGATAACATAATTCACCTAGTGTAGTTTTTATTTTTAAATTACTAGTTTTATGCTAGTCTGCAGAGGAAAATAAAGAAAGGGAGGTAGAGTCTGTGTTTTATATGCTAAGTTAAGGGGTAAGCCACAGTGATCTGTAGTAATCTAATTCTTTTCATCTACATGTGAACTCATGAAGAAATTTGAGATTTTTCAGGAGAGCCCAGCAGGCAAATATTTCCCATTTTAGCACTAAAGTAAGTAGAATTAAAAATAGGTGAAGTTGGAGGACACAGAATATGTGAAATCCTGCCTTTTGAGACTGTAAGAGGGAAATCTGGGCTTTTTTTTAAATCCAGCTCCTATGTCCTGTGCTGGTGAAGTAGGTGAACTGAAGCTTTCCTATAATCCCTCTATACGTTGGTACATATCTATGTTTCCCTCTAAATAGGGTCACCTATAAACAGAGAGGTATATTTTGACAAGGAGTGTGTAAGAATTACTGAAATGATACTTTGCTGGTCAGTTCCTTGTTCATGTTTGGTTTTCACTGCTTTTTAAGGGATGAAGAAGAGAAAAAGAAGTCTCACTCAGATGGTACAGATGAAAAGGATAATGGGAGCCAGACGAAGGCTGTCAGTCGGATTGGCAACTCAAATAACCCATTCCTGGAAATCCCTCATGACCCCAATGCTGCTGTGTATAAAACTGGATTTCTGGCTCGGAAAAGCCATGCAGATATGGATGGAAAGAAAAGTGAGTATCTTTCACTCTTAACATCTCATTTTCTTGTTATCTGTGCGCAATGCCACTTACAATGAGCCCATGTGCTTCTCAAGGCAAATAGCACTGCTTCATTAGGGGAAATTGCAGCAATAACAAACAATGTAGCAATTGGATTATCACACTCTCGCTATTAGGCCAGGATTTACAGTGTTCAGTCCCATTTGCAGCAGCTCTAGTGCATGAGCATAATGAGTAATGTGATACAGCAAAGCAATGTGACTTGTTTGTGCCAAAAGAAAATGAATCTCATGGTTTACAGAATAGAGAACAATATCAAGTGAATTACAGTAGCTGTTCTGTAGTAGTTTGGTAATTCTCCTTTTCCTTATGTGACACTGGATTGTTTCAAATCTCCCCTCCCTTCTGGGTCTGTCTTTAAAGAAAGGCTGTTCTTTAGCTCTACTTGGAAGATGCTGTAACCATTCCTTTCCCTACTTTCCCAGCCTTGGGTCACATACTCAGTGAAGTTCAGCAACTTTTGGTAAGGTAACAGCCAGATTTATGCCATGCAGTTCCTCCCTGCCCCTTCTTTGTAATAATCCTGCTGTGTCTCTTACTTTAATTACCCTCTTTCCTTCTTGTCCTGCTTCTGTTTCTGTTGCACTAATTATCGAAGGCTTCTGACTTGTGTGTGTGTGTTTTGTTGTTTGGACATCTTTGTTTTCTGTTGATGTTCTTGGAAAAACGAGAGGCTACTCAGAGCATCTGCATTTTCCCCGATCATTGCTGATGATCACCTACTCATGGTTCACACTATTGGGCTGAATCCTGAAGGCAAAGTCTGACTTTGTGATGGGTTTCTAGTAACTGCATCTCTCTCGTAGCTGGGCTAAGCTCTTTGGTGTTTGCATGTTTTGCTGGTATATTTTAGAAGGTACAGTTGGAGGTTGGTGTTTTCGAGCTGGAGGCTGACAGCTGGACAACTAAATCAAAACAGACATGTTGAAATCAAACTGACCTCATTCTTTGTGATGACTGGATATTCGAATAGGTTCCTCTTTATTAAACTTCTGTTTATTTAACCTTAATAAATAATTGTATCTAGTTGCCTTTATTAAATTATTTCTTTAATTATAAGTAATCAAAATTTCTCATTATTCAGTACATTGGATGTTGGCATTTTGAGGATAATCCTTTTATGAGTAATATAATTAGGGCCATGTTTTCAGAATTTTCTGTACATCTTAGAGGTCTGTCTCACATTGTCATGCAGCTCTTGAAAAAGTTACATTCTGACTTTCCAGTTGCAAATAAAATGAAACTCATTTTTTTAAAAGTTATTTAGACCTTTCCATGTTTCATTTCCTAATGGAGTTGTGGCAAGGCAGAGATCGGCTTGTGTGGGATTGCTAATGATGATGTGCCAGCATGTTATAAGTATTTTCTCAGGAAAAGAGTACTGAGGGCTAAAGCAATTAGGCAGTCTAGAGGAGAAGGATGTAAAAGGGGCCAATGGATGGAAGATGACCTGAACAAATGCTGGTTAGTAATAAGGCCAGTCATGTGAGGTGAGAATGATTAACCTCTGGAGCAAGGGACTGATAACCTCTTCACCATCACTGGCTGTCTTCAGATCAGAATGGAATGGCCTTCTGAGGGTGATGCTTTAGTCATGTATGGGTTATTAATTTCGGTATAGAGGCAAGTAGATTTTGGTCAGTGGTGTGTGCTTGGTGAAGAGTGAGCTTAGATGCAGGCTTCTGGTCTCTGGCACTGTAACTGTACAGCCAGTGCCTTCTGTCCCTCTATTGCAGCTGAATTTCAAACTGGAGCCTTTATGCTGAATCCTCCCTCCCTTCCCCACCCCCTGTTTCTAGGAACTTGTGGGCTGTTGTGTTGTCTCTGTTAGGTTCTTCAACCTCTGACTTTAGGTCTCTTCAGAGGTGATTTTTTTTTTTAAAAGGATTTTGTTTCACTCCCGTCTGCTTTCTCTTCTTCAGCTTCCCCTGTGGCTGCAGGAGGAGGGAAGGGGACCAAGAAGCCACATGACTACTCAGTGCCAACTTGGGTGTGCAGCAGTGGCAAGGGGGAAGGATGCTCTTGAGAGGCACTGCTTTCTAAGCAGTGTCCCGTTGGTGTTGAGCAGTGCCTGCCAGCCTGCTATGGCATGGAGAAAGGGTGTTTCCCTCTGAAAACTCTGCCACAGCACAGAGCTCAGACCTAGCTGTGTAGGGGCAGTGTTCACCTACCTACAAGAGCATAAAGATTGGATCTCTCTGGCCTGCTTTCTGCATTGCTGCTGTTCTCTTCTGATCCAGTCCAGGGCTGTTGTCAGGGTTGTTTTATTACTCTCTCACACAGCAGGTATGTGTAGGCACTGTGCTGAGTTGCATTGTCCTTTGAAAAGGAGAGTACAAAGGAGGTTTAACACAGGACTAATGTAGCTCTCCTGTTGCCTAGACAAAGTGTAAAAATGGATCCGAGTTAAATGGGTTTTCATTTGTTTTCTTTGCAGCTCCCCGGGGAAAGCGAGGCTGGAAAACCTTTTATGCTGTGCTGAAGGGAACAGTCCTGTACTTGCAGAAGGTAGGAGAAATCACGGTCTTTTGGAAAATAATTAAAGAGGGATAAAGCAGCAGGAGTCCTCTCCGCTCTCACAGCCCACCTCCAGGCTCTTTCCCTATGACACACAGTGTAGCTGCACTCTTTCTGCCCCTCACCCTGTTTACACACACATTCAGGCATGAATCCTTTCATTGACTGCCTGCCCATTTTCACACTTTCAAGTTCAGTTCCATTGTCCCCATCCACATGTGCACCCTATCAATTCCAGTTCATACCATTGCTGTCACTCGTGGCTATAAAAATAGCTAGTTTACCAGAAAACACAGTATCATCTGTGTGTCTTGCAGAGCTTCGTTTAGGCTACTTTTAACATTGTATTTCATGCATATGACCACCCCTCCTGTAAGGCTGTCCTCGTTTTCCCATCTTTTCATGGTATACTTTTCTGCAATGCCTGCAGGACCAGCTGCAAAACAGTTGCAGCTTGGCCTTGGTATGAATATGCAGCTTCTGTTCCATAGCACAACTGAAGGATAAAGGGATACTTCAGCCTGCCACCCCCTGCCCCCAGTCCAACACCCCCCCTGCCCCCAAAGCAAGATGAGGCTGTGGTTTCTAACAAACTTTGCTCCTGACAACAAGAAGTCTAAAAAAAAACCAAACAGGTTTCAGCTAACTTTCAAGTCTTTTGGTGCAAGCTTAAAGAGATTATAGTACAGTGTTAACTATTCTTTTGGAATGTGAAATGCGACATTTCACAGTATCACAACATATGAGTGACAACTGTCAAAATCAAATAAATAGTAGCAACCGAGTAGATTGTTAAGGTCCCCCCATCAGAGGTGAAATATTCATGGAAGAGGTGGTATGTGTCCAGACTGCCCTGTATTGTATAAGTATGCTCCTTTGAAAGCCCTTTTACATTTTCACCGTGTTTTGCACCTATCAGGAGTGCAGGTTCAAATGCATACTGCTGTTTCCTCCTCCCCTGCTGGGGCTTTCTGAAGTTGTTGGTTTCACTGGAGCCAATCTGGATAGTCTCTGAGAAGGGAGTGAGTGGTCTGGATCAAATTCTTACAGCATGAGGTTGACAAGGTGGATACTCTGGATGCAGTACCTTTTTGAGTGGGCTGAAATCCTGAAACAGACAAAACAGTCTGCTGTCAGGAGGGAAGATTTGGGCTGAAAGTTGGATGTGATGTGCTCAAAGTCAGTGCGAGAGACTAGAACCAAGTCTGCTGAATTGTAGCTGAGCCTTCCTTTTGGTCCTTTTGCTGGCAGCAGGTTCAGGTTTTACTAAAGTGGCCTTCATGGCAGGTTTGTACTTGCCCTTTCCTGGCTGAAATGGAGTCACCTGCTTTGACTCCTGAAATAAGTTATCTTTAGTGTTCACCTGAAAAGACTGCATAGTTCCCTAAGAAGTAAGGAGGCTCCTTGTCCATAACACATTACTTAATTTCTTATTTGATCTTAGAGGAGGGATAAATAAGCTTTCAAGGGACGAAATGGAGGCGCTGTATATTTTAGAGTCTTAATTAAATATGTTTATGAGTGTCACTAGCATATTAGTTTAAAACACTTTCTATTTGACAAAATGTAGAGTTGCTGATGTAGCATGCAAATTTTCTACACAATGTTGCTCTTCCCACTCTCGCCCTCCACCCTTTGGAAGCAAGGGAGTAATTTAACATCTGACTGCATCTTTGAGGAATGGAATGCATTGCTGAAGTTCTTGTTCTTATTTGTTCGTTATTTGTGTCTCTTGCACTTGTCACAGCACATGAATTCAGTGATTACAGGGTGGTTACTCTGCAAAGCTGCACTCTCCCACTTGGTCCTGAAGACATTTGCACTGAAGCCATCATACTGTAGCACCATGACAATCAAGACTTTTACTTTAGTGCCGTAAAAGGTTGACAGAGGGTCCTGATGGGAAGTGACTCATTCCCAGAGTGATGGGGCAGCTGTGAGCCTCCCCAGGGTGCCTCTGGCCCCTGCTCAGCCATAGTGCCTCATGCTGCAGCTGTGAAACATTGATTTCTTTTCAGTTCCAGAAGGTCCAGCAGGGCTTTGCTTCAGCCCTGAAATAAACTTTGCTCTGTTAGGGACATGGTATCACAAAAGTTGAGGTTGCCAGAGTTTTATAACACACAGCTAGAACAAGCTGTTATAGTGAAAGTTGCTGAGCTGTTGTTTCCCTTTGCAGTATACTAGGAGACTGAAATTAACCTAATTTCAGAAAGTTCAGCAGCATTTTAGAACTGCTTTACTTCTTTATAGAAATGCATAGCTCTGGCAGTAGTCATGGGCAAAGGATTTCCTTGCCTCTGTTTGCCTTCTCTCCTGATTATGGAGTGCTATAGGGCAGGATGCATTCACATACGCTCACGCAGACACACATTTTTCTTTTCTCTCTCATTATCTGTATATTATCTATATATCTGTGGAGGTAACGTCTGTGATGATGGTTTCATTGCACTGAGTGTTATTCAAGGAGGGAAGAGAGAAATCTCACCATTCTAGGTGCTGTATACACACAAACACATGTACAAAGCTCTGCACTATTGCTTTCTGTGTTTATCTGTAACTCAGCTGTTCCCTCAAGACACTACTGTAATATAAATATTATTTGTAGCAGCTGTGATTCCCCCAGCAGGCAGTGGGATCCCAATTCTGTTGTCATTCTGTTTGCATACCAGTCCAATTCTACTTGTTGTGACATCAAAGTCCATGTATGAGAGTGGCTTGAAAATGGTGGTCACTTGAGATTTACTGGGGAGTTTATCTGGGCGGTCATGTCTCTGTGCCCACATTTTATGGTTGGTTTTGGTTTTTTTTTCCATTGGAACTTTTCCAGTGCTAATTCCTGTGCTGCATATTGTTTTATTTTTAAATGAGTTATTTAAGAGAGTTGGTTTCTGAAGTAGTGAGCACAGAGGCCACTGGAGGGGCTTAGTGGAAGTGTTCACAATTAGCCAACTAAACATGCCCACACAGTATTATATAAAATGAGAGGTTTGACATGCTTGGCATGTTGGCCCTGTCTCTGAGCATCCTCAGGCCAAGGTTAATTTCCTGCCCTCTGTTCATAGCAAGAGGAAATTGCAAAGTAGGAGCTTGACAGAATGTCTGTTCACTAGGCTGACATGAGATGTGATGTGCATACAGAAGAGAGGTTTATAAGGAGAGGACATAAGGCTGACCTCACTTCCTTGCTAGAAATTGCTTCTGAGCAAGCAGTGCAGTACATGTACCTTTGTGTTTTGTTTGGACTCTTCTGTGACGTTTGCAACGTCTTCACTCTTTGATGTGGAACTTTATAATCTTGCAGGCTTTCAGGTATTTCTATATGACTTTCCTCAAATGTGTTTCCTTTCTTAAAATATAAAAAAAGAGAGAAAGGCCAGAATGATGTAAAGAGTTTGTGATGAGGCTTTCTGAAAGAGAATTTTGCAGCCATCACGTGGAACTGAGTGGAGATACCCACCCATGGTACACTGGCTGATAAAAAGCCAAATGCCATTCTCTGGTCTATCAAAAATGGATTTAGAAATATGCTGACTCCAGGTCAGCAGGATGTGGGAAAGTCATTCTCCAGAAGTCTGAGAAAGATGAATTCAGCATGTCATTGCGTTGTGTGCAGCACTCACATCAGCCTTCAGTTGACAGAGAGGTCACAGTTCCTTTTTGGCTCCTCATATATTTCTTGCCACTGTCTTGGTCTAAGTTTAGTAAGCTGCCTTCCATTTCAGCTCAACCTCCATGCTGAAACCAGCACATCAGAGCATGTGCTGTCCTTGATGGCACAGGAGATATGGATATTCGACTCCCCTAACATTCCCTGCTAGTTGAAAAGAGTTGGAGGCCTTAGAGGAGGAATTTTGACAGCACATTCACATCCTTTCAGCTTTCTCTGAGGCTGGCCAACTATGTGGGGACATTTCCGGTATGCTGATCAGTGCCTTTGGAGAAGCTGGCAGAGCCCCAGCTGTCAATGTAGATTGCAGCCAGTTGATCCGGTGGGATTAGCGAGGATTATCATGAATGCTCTCTGTCGGTAAGGAAGGGTTCTCAGCCCAGACTGCTTCTGGGACTGCCCAAATGTAGAGTTCTTCTGGAAAAGGTTTAGACACCAGAGTGGGTTGTGGACATTGGATGCATCTCACAGAGGAAGCTGGGAGGCAACAGGCAAGGCGATAGCTGACACTGTCTCTCAGGATTAACTTGAGGGAAGCCAGAATATCATGTTTCTGAGCCTTGCCTAAGTTCATTTCTTGGCCCTGAAGTTTTACCTGTCTCCCTGGATAACGGAGCTAGTCATTTCCCCCAAAACTATCACCAAATAAATCCCCTTTTGAACCTGTGAAGGAAGAAGCTTGACCCTGGAGTCTTGCTTCCTCCATTTTCAGGATGGGGCTGGGTCAGACATTGGACATTGGACAGCCCTTCCAGGTCTTGTCCTTCAGCTAGGGATTTTTCCCAATCTTCCTTG
Source organism: Phalacrocorax carbo (assembly GCF_963921805.1). Classification (NCBI taxonomy): domain Eukaryota; kingdom Metazoa; phylum Chordata; class Aves; order Suliformes; family Phalacrocoracidae; genus Phalacrocorax; species Phalacrocorax carbo. The sequence goes on from NC_087548.1 coordinate 53,646,764, forward strand.
AAGAAGTGTGCCCTAAGCAGGAGTAGGCAGAGTCCATGATGATATGGAGATCCCTCTAAACTTTGCTGGGCCTCAAGCTATGAGAGAGGAAGGACATTTGGTTTTGCTCACTACCAGACCTCAAAAACCCTTTATGTCACAGATGTTAAGGTTGAAGATGGCCCTTTGGCCGTATGTGCAGCAGTTCTCTGCCTTTCTGCTAGGCCTGCCAGATCTGTGGTGAGTTATGCCTTTGTCTGGCCCCAGGTAGAGGTGGTGCTGCGACAGTATTGCTAGTTAGCTGCATCTCCTGTGGTGTAGTGTCTGCAGCAGCAGCAAGTTCTGGGCATGCACTAGCTGGACCTCTGTGAGGAAGGATGAGACGTGGCAGAGGAGCAGGATGCTTTGTCTTCCCTTCTGGGAGACAGTCTCCACAGCTGGTGACTCCCAATCCACTGAAACTCATCCTGGAGACCCCTGATGAAACCCAGCGTAGCCCAGAGCACAGATGCCTTCGGCAGTGGTGCAGCTGCCTGTGGCTGCACACCTGGTCTGTGTGCTGCCAGATAAGCCCTGTAAACCAACTAATGCACGTTAACCAGCTCTTCTCTGGGGTCGGTGCCTCTCTGGTTTTTAAGATAGTGCTCACCCTGCACATGCTGTGTCCTGCACCCTGTTGCCCGCTAAACCCCATCTCGTAACTCTTGTGTTCAAGTGGAGGCATCAATAGTTATCATGCCTGCAGGGAATTATTACTCTGTTTTGGATCCATCACACCCTTATCCTTGGTGGGTGTTCCAGATGAGACTGATTTCTATGATGTACTAAAGGGAAGAAATAGAGTTAATTTAGACTGCTTTGGCCTCTCCTTCAGAAACTTTGCGTATGCAGCATTGCTGGCAAGTGACATTTTCTTGAAAAAGCTCCTGGCTTTCCCAAGCCATTTGTAGTAGGTGTTCTTTAAACTGAACTTGTGGCCGCAGCACAATTGCATCCTCATCCATCTTCTGTCACTCAGGAGATCAAAGACTCCCAGGCTCGCTCTTGCAGCACAAAGGAGTTTGACTCTGTGCTTCTGTCATTTGGTGATACTGTTGTTGTGTCAAAAACCTAGATGCTGCTGTGCTTGCCATTTGAAGACCCTAAGCACAGAGATTTAAAGGAGGTTTTTATATTTGCTTTGTGGAGATTGATAAGGAGGCTTCCCCACTGTGTGAGGGCCTGCCTAGGAATACGTACTCCGAGTACATACTTTATTTGAGAAAAATAAAAATTGAGCAATGGAGATTGAGAACCCAAGCAGGAACCAGCACCTGAGCAGTGGAGGTGGGGAGCTAGCCATGAAGGATTCCTGAAATGAAGACAAATAGTCCACAGCTGTGATGATAGTCAAGTACTTCCTGTTTACCCCTCTTCCTTTCAAGCAGATAGTGGAGCTACTTCTCTCCCTTGCAGAGATTAAAAAAGAGAAAGAAAGAGAAAGGAAAAGATGTTAAAGGCAGTGGAAGCTGCAAGTGCTCAAGTCAGGTTGCATTCAGTTCATATGCTTTAATACTATTCATGACTATGGAACAAGGTTTTTCCCTAGGTTAGAGAAAAAGGAGTAGCACATGGAGAAATAAGATGCCGTTTTCCCCCTTAACTCCTGCAGGATGAATATAAGCCAGAAAAGGCTTTGTCGGAGGAAGATCTGAAGAATGCAGTTAGTGTGCATCATGCGCTGGCATCCAAGGCAACAGACTATGAGAAGAAACCCAATGTCCTCAAGCTTAAAACAGCAGATTGGAGGGTCCTGCTTTTCCAAGCCCAGTAAGTGCTTTCTTCTGATTTGTCCCAGTTGTTGAGGAAAGAAAGCAGTGCTGAAGGGTGGGTAAATTCATGCCTGGACAGGTTAAAGCAGAGGCTTAAGAGGTTCAATCTGTTTATTTGATCAGAAATAAGATTAAGTAGTGATTTGATTAGAGTACACAAGTAGTTCATGAGAAAGAAACATCAGGTTTTAAAAGGCTTTTTAATCTAGCTGAGAAAGGCGTAACAAGATACAGCAGCTAGAAGCTGAAGCCGCAGGAAATTCAATTTGGAAACAAGGCACAAACTTTTAACAGTCAGGGTGATTAATCATTGAAGCAAATGACCAAAGGCAGTCTTGGACTGTCTGTCTCCTGATGTCATCAGGTCCTAGCTGGATGTATTTCTAGAAGATACGCTTTGGTCAGAAACAAAGTTACTACTTAATACAAGAATAATTTGATTAAGTTCTTCAGGCTGTGATATCCAGACAGAACAGATGACCTGCCTTTTGCTTCTGACATTAAAAACCTGTGCAGAAGTCTTATGCATGGGCCCTTTTCTACTGAGATCCATGTGAAACCTCCTAGAGATCTGTAGTGTCCAGCGCAGCTGAGACCTTAGAACATATGTCTGAATCAGGGCATTGGATGCTCTGTCACCTGTGTCATCTGGATTGGATTAGGAAAAGGTGCATGCTAGGATGAGTTAGGGACCTAATCATGAGCCAGCCTGTGACTGAGATACCTGACACTAACCACTTCCAACGACAGACCAGAAAACTGAACAAGTCTAAGACTTGCCTAGTTCTGGTTGTTTTGATTTTTAAAATGCCATTGAAGGGGTGGGAAAGAGGTAGAGGAAGCTGAGTCAACAGGTGCTTAATATGTGGTTTTTTTCCCCAGGAGCCAAGAAGAAATGCAAACCTGGATCAACAAGATTAACTGTGTGGCTGCCGTCTTCTCTGCACCGCCATTTCCAGCAGCAATTGGCTCCCAGAAGAAGTTCAGTCGCCCACTCCTGCCAGCCACCACTACAAAGCTATCTCAGGTGAGCTGTTCTTATATAGAGGGTAGGTGATGGAGATTTCTCTGGTTGGCTGGAGACTGGACGTTGGTCCTTGGCTTTGTTTTGTGGCTGTCACCACTAGCATTCCTAGGAGAAGGAGGCTTGCATGATAAATCTCTGCTCATTTCCTGATGCAAGATGTGAAGTGCAGGGAGAGAAGGAGCAGACTTGAATATAATTGTTTTATATTTTTGCAAAAAAGAAACAATCACCAGAGTTCCTAGTACCATATATAGAATTTTCATCCCGTGGTTATGGCTCTGCAGAGGACATTTCAAATACTGTCTGACTGGTGTTTTTTTGAATTTGAGTGTTTATTGCCACTCATTTCAGAAGAAATGGACATATTCCTAGTCTTTGGCTTATTGGGGTGATAAAAGGTGATAGCTGATGCATCAGGCAAGCTTCAGTTATATTTCTCCCACAGTACTTTTCCAGACTCCAACCCTTCTCAGCTCAGGGATTTCCTGTTTAATGTATATTTATAAACTGTCTCTTACATTAATGTCTTCTGTCTCCCCTTGTGATCACATAAGATTTTACCTCTACAACATCCTGTGGCAGGGAGTTTCACAGCTCTACTACTCTGTGTCTGATGCTTGTGCCCATAGCTCTTTGTACTTTGGGAGCTGTGATGCATGCCTGCAATTCCTCCTGCACTTGCAGGAACATGATATTGATAGCGTTGATCAGGTTGACAGAGCGGCAGAGGTGACAGATCCCAATCCTAGCTGTGTACTTTATGAGTAACCTCCTGTAGCTTTTAAAGTTCTCTGCCCATGCTGGATTGCTTCTTAAATGCATTTTTTTTGCCATCTTCATAGCTTAGCAACACTCCTTAGAAACCACTATCTCATAATCTGCATTTCTCTAAGGGGGTGGGTTTTTTATATCGCCCCTGCTTTTTCCCTCTCCATGGCAGTAGCATTTCTTCTTACAATGTGGTGACCAAATTTCTATCTTCTATTCTAGGTTAAAGTTTAAAACATGTCTTGTACAGGTTAATACTAACTTGTCTCATCCTTGTGATTCTACCTTTCGCTCATGCATACCTTTTATAAAATACTGTGTGGAGCTTCAATAATTTACGCCCAGTCACCAAAAAAAAAGCTTTTTTTACTCTTCGTTGTTCCATGTGATTGTTCCATTTAGCATGTTGTTTCCTAGTTTCATTGTTTCTGCTTAATCTGGAAAGGAAAAAAAAATAGAACACAGCCCATGGTTTGTGTCTTGAAGAAGGGGAGACATGAAAAGTGGAATAAGATAAGCTGTTTTAGCTAAAGGCAGAAGAATGTTAAATGTTCAAAGCAGATAAATTCAAAGGCAAGCAGAAACATGTCTGCTTTTATCTGTCAGTGTGGAAAAGCTGCCAGCAGGCTGCTTCTCATTTGGCAGACAAAAAAATATGAATTGTCAAATCTCTATGGTTGCTGTTCAGGATTTCGTGGGCTGAATCATGATGGACAGTACTTCTTCAAAGAGCCTATTCCTGGTCAGGCAGAAGTTAGGATGCGGTGAGAACCTAACATGAGTGAGGGATGGAGGTTGCACATGACAGGTTGTGCAAGATCATCGTACCAAGTTTGCTTTCAAAAGCAGATCAGTGTCTGATCTAGGTTAGTCCAACCAAAGAGGGATGTGACAAAGCTATATATAAAGGAACAACCTGTCTAGAAAAGATCTACTAGGGTTTTTTTTTTCCTTTTTTCTGAGAATGTGCATGCACACAGAAAAGCTCCAAAGGACTGCTGCCCTGGAAATTACAAATGCTAAATTAATGGCTGCTTCAAGACCTCCTGTCACCAGGCTGTAGAACTCACTGCAACAAGCTGTCACTGGGACCAGAGATTCAGAAAATCCTAAAGAGTGATTGGGCACTAACAGAGAGAGCAAGCAGATCCAGGGTAGTTAGTTAACAGCAACAAGAATTTTCGGCAGCCAATAGCAAGTGGTTTGAGCCCTACCATGTTTAGGCGGAGGCAAATTATCCCACGTTTCTTTCTTCAGTTCTCTTGCAAAAGAGTTGAAACACAAGATTAGCTGGGGCTTAACTATCATCCTCTGTAGAAGTTTTCTCCCTTTCTGCTCTTTTCCACAGCTCCAGCTCAGGGAGCTGAGAGGCTCAGCCTCTGGTGTGACCCACATTTCAGTGCAGGCATGTCCAAGCTAGGCTTGAAGCTTCAAGCTGTGCAGCCACACCACTGGAGGACATCTACTGGCAGATATCCCTTCCTCTGAGGCTAGCTACATGCGCAGGAGCTGAGCTGGGTACCACCTGCTGTTACTGGATCTGGCTAAGTCACTGAGATCTGCGTGATCATGTCTATATTTTGGACTTAACCTAATTCAAACAGAATTTCAGATCCAAGCCTAGAAATGGCCAGAAGGCCATGCTGCAGGAGCTGGAAACCTTCTGAGTCAAGGGAAGGTTAGCTGACAGATGGACTGGAGGAAGTGAGCAGGCCTGGGATTATGATAAAGGAAATTGCCTAGAAAGGAGGAGTAGCAGCTCAATCACTTTCTCCAACTGCACAGTGGGATAAAAGCTGGTAGCAGCTTAGTAAAACGAGATACCTTTTGGGGACTGGACAGCCCTTCCTCTCCTGGATGCATTGTATTGTTCTGAACAAATGAAATCCACAGACCAGCAAGCGTTTTGTAGTGCAGAAAAGGAAGGATGGGCCCTGATTCCATGTCCTTTTTGTCCTGGAAGGAACTACTTTTACATCGCAAAGACCTGAGGCAGGGTCTTCACCTGTCTCATTCTGCCCTTTGTCTGACTACATACACAACAGCCTTAATTAATTTGCCGAAAAATGTATTAGAGCAGAAGTGTCATGTTGTCAGTAATGCTCTGCAGCAAGCTGCTTCCATTGCTCTCAGCAAGACAAGGGATGACAGGTTTGCTATCGTTCCCAGTGGCATCTGCTAGCTGATGAGTTTTTCCGCAAACTTGGCCACTTTGCTTGGGTGCCTTTAATAGAGCTGTTGAGGACAGACCTCTGGAATAACAGACCTTATCAATCTAATTAAAATTAGTTAAAGGAAAGAAGGAGAGAAAGAAAGAGAAAAAGTAATTACTTGGTATTATTGTACAGGGGTCTCTCTATTTTCCTTTGCTTACGGAATGTTTTAGATTCTGTCACTTAAGTGCCTAATGTGTTTCTGAAGGATGAACAGCTGAAGTCGCATGAAGCTAAGCTGAAGCAGATCTCCACTGAGCTTGCTGAACATCGCTCCTATCCTCCTGACAAGAAGCTCAAAGGCAAGGAAGTAGATGATTACAAACTGAAGGACCACTATCTGGAGTTTGAGGTATGTATGGGAAACATTATTATTTTTACTTTTTGGGTGTGGACGGGGTAGCTATTTTTATACTTGGATACAGTCCTAAAGTTCTGCATTTTTTACCTTCCTTCACGAAGGAGTATGTTTTCATTAGACAGATATGTCACAGTAATCCCAGAAGCAGTGATGTGACTCTTCTTTCTGATAAGGACTTCCTGCGACCTTAGCCATGAATTTCGCTCCTCATCTATAAAATGGAGGATGAAAATGTGACAGTCTGTCCTTGCCTGATGTATCTGTTTGAAGAGATGATAAAGTCTTCAGGCAGGAACTCTCTTGTGATGTAAGACTATGTGTTGCCTAGTGTGTCGGCACCTCAATCTTTATGGAATGACTGCATTCTACAGTAATGTGTTCATGATAATTGTCTTCCAGTGGTGTGTTCAGAAGGAACTGCTCTTCTAAAATTACTGTGATAGGCATGCCTCATCAGAGCCATCTGTGTTGTGTATCAGTGAGCTGGACGTCAGGATGAGCAGGAAAAAGGCAGAATTAAAGATCACAGGATTGAGTGATGCAACTTAGGCAGCTGCATGAGGAGATTGTTCTGAGTATCTGACAGCAGCTTTCATCCATCATGGTGTCTGCCACATTGTAGGGCTATGTGGGAGGAGGTCGGCAAACCAGCAGATGCCTGGTATTTTTCACCTTTGAGTTTTTTTCCCCCCAGAACTGTGAGTCAATGTTGCCTTGGGTCTGAAAGGATCCTACTCTAGATAGGCGCTACCTGGCAAGGAAGATCCATAGTCTGAAGAAGAGAAAAAGCAGATAACACAAAAGTCAGAGAGACCACCAGAGGAGATGCTGGAGGCAACATATGCCTCTAGAACTGAAGTAAGCCTCCTGCCATGTATTATAAGAGTTTCTTTTGGAGGACCTCTTTTTACTCCTGTGCTTGACTGGTTGTGCACTTTTGCTTCTGCAGAAGGTTGTAACAGCTGTGTTGGGTTTGACTTTGCTGTAGTTCTGGGCTGCATTGTGTACAGTCATCTTGAGATGTTTTGCATAGATGTTTTGCTACTGTTTTGTGTAGGGAACACGGTTGGCCAGTTTGTTCTTCCACATCCCACATACCTGAAATGATCTGACCAACAGATGAATAAGAAAGTGGTGGACAGAGCTGGCAAGTAAAGGGTACACAGTGATGTGAACAGGAGAGATTGCATAATCAATAGCAGGGCTGAAGTGAGGTGATGGGATAGCTCACATGACTGGAGTGCTGCCATGAATGGATACAGGCTTTTAGGAAAGAACAGACAGGGATGACAAGGAGGGAGGAAATCACCCTTTATGTGAGTGAGTAGCAGGCACAAATCAAACTTTGCCTAAGGAAGGGTGATGAGCCAGCTGAGAGCTTGTGGGTCAGGATTACTGGCCATACCAAGATGGGTTATGTTGTGATGGCTGTCTGCTTGGCCTTTTTTCAAAAAAACCTGGAACAAACCTTGTGTTTACAGGCCCTGGTCCTCATGGGGAACTTCAACCACCCCTATATCTGCTGGAGGGGCAATGCAGCAGGGCACAAGCGATTCTGGAGTGCATTGACAACAATTTACTAACACAGGTGACCAAGGAGAGGCGCTTTGCTGTACCTCTAACTTATAAACTAGGAAGAACTGGTTGGGGACATGAAGGTCAGGGGCAACCATGGCAGCAGTGACCACGAGATGTTGGACTTCATGATCCTGAAAGAAGAGGTCAAAGTAAGAAGTACGATCACAACCCTGGACTTCAGGAGAGCTGACTTTGGCCTGTTCAGGGCACAGCTTGGAAGAATCGCATTAGATATGGACTTGGGCGGAAGAGAGCTTTGGGAGAGCTGGTCACTTTTCAAGGATCACCTCCTTTAAGCTCAAGAGTGGCTCACCCTGACAAACAGGAAACTAGGCAAAGATGGCTGAAGGCCTTCATGGATGAACACGTTGCTCCTGGCAAAACTCCAACATAAAAAGGAAGTGTGCAGGAGGTAGAAGCAGTGGCAGGAGGAATAGAGACACAGTCCAAACATGTAGGATTGCATTTGGGAAAGCCAAAGCCCATGTGGAGTTCAATCTGGCAGAAGATGGGAAAGGCAAGATTAAGGGTTGCTACAGGTATGTTAACAGGACAGGTGGGGAAAATATGGACCCTAGCTGGGGGCCGTAGTGGGGCAGGAGACCTGGTCACAAAGAAGAGGGAAAGGCCAGGGTACTCAATGTCTTCTTTGTCTGGGTCTCCACTGGTAAGACAAGCCTTCAGCAGTCACAAGTACATGAGCCCAGTGGGAAAATCTGGAGCAAGGAACACTTATGCTTGGTGAAGGATGATAAAGTTAGGGAATATTTAAACTGGACATACACAAGTCCATGGGATCTGATAGGATTCACCCATGAGTGCTGAGGGAACTGGATGATGTCACTGCAAGGCCACTCTTCATTAACTTTGAAAGGTCATGGTGATCAGGGGAGATTCCTGAGGACTGGAGGAAAGCAAATGTCATTCCTGTCTTCAAGAAAGGCAAGGAGGAAGGTCCAGGGAACTACAGGCTGGTCAGCAGGTTCTTCATCCATGGGAAGGTGATGGAGCAAATTCTCCTGGAAATCACTTCCAAACACATTAAAGACAAGAAGGTGATTTTGAGTAATCGTCATGACTAATGTGATTGCGTTTTACAATGAGATTCTGGCGTGATGGATGAGGGGAGAGCTGTGGATGTTGTTTGTTCTTGACTTTAACAAGGATTGTGACATTGTCTCCTCTAACATCCTCGTAGACAAGCTGATAAAGTGTGGACTAGGAAATCGACAGTAAGGTGGTTTGGAAGCTGGCTGAACAATCGAGATCAAAGGGTTCTGATGAATGGTACTAGTGAGTTTTCAATACTGCACCTGGAAGTACAGAGCAAGCCACACTCTTCACTCTGTAAGGGGTCTTGTGCAACTTGGGAGAGCAGAGTTTCTTGGCTTTGGGTCCTTGATACAAAGTTTATTTTCTATCACTTCAGAAGCATGATAAGTTAGGGTGAAATGTAGGCTGGAGTGTTAGATGATTTTAGAAAGATTGATGGAGAGGGAGATTGTACTGTGTTTTTTCTATTTTCTGTCAATTTCATCATGGCAGTCTTTAGAGGAATATTCCTCAGGTATCTCAGTACAAAGCAGAACCAGGAAACAAAAGATGTCTTCTTCCCTAGTGAGACCCTTGAACAGCAATTGAACTGTGCATTTCAGATATGTGATCAGCACTGCAAGAATGCTTGCCGAGGCAGACAAGTGGTGGCACCAACTTCAGTTGTGTGTGAGAGATGGTGATTCAAGGTGCTGCTCAGCACAATTCCCACTTGGCACAGATTTTGCAGGTCGTGTTGAACTATCAATAGGTACTAAAAAAAAAAAAAGTGTGCTGTATGAAAATCCTGAACAGAAACTTTCTCCCAGTTTTGGGGTTTCCTCACCTTCCCTTCAGAAGAAAGTCCTGTCAGGGTCAGGCAAGAGCTGGTGACAGACCTTGCTGCGTGGGGTCAAAGCAAAAGGGCAAGAGGCAGGTGAGGCTGCATTTTGTACTTGGCTCTTTCACGGTGAGACTGCAGACCAGACCTTGCATCTGTGTATAAAGGGCCATGCTGACACATCTCCAGAAGCACACCAAAAGGGCCTGCGGGTCCCAAAGGAAGCAGCATAGTCCCATTATGAAGGAAGAAACCAGATTCTTTTTACATAGGCCCTTGTAATTCCTTTTTGTTTACCCACAGGCGTTCCCTTCATTCTTGTTCCTGATGAAAGACAAGTGAGATGATGTTTCCGTGTGAGGGGAGGTGAACCAGGAGGTGCCTGGTCCTTGTTCAGGAATGCAGCCAGGAGCATTTCTTCTTGCTGGTGTTTTTGCTTGTGGGCACCAAGGAAGGAATGTTTCCTCTTTGCTTGCTGTCTGAGGAAGTACTGCTCCAGGTGATCATTGCTCATTGCAGCAAATTTATGGTTTGAGAGAGGTCTTTTGAGTGCTGTCAGGTGAGAGGATGGCTACCTCATCTCCTGTTTATTATATGCATTCAGTCTTCAGAGATAATATTGTTGCAGAAGCTTTTGAATGGTTTTTAACTTTTGTGTTTTTGCTTTCTTGACAGAATTTTCCAGGCTAATTTCTTTTAAGGAAAAATTTCTACCAACTTTAATACCTAGCTTCAAATGTCAGATCACTAAAAGAGAAAGTTTGTTGCGCCTGAAATTAAAATAGAAACTTCCAAATGCATTGCTTAATTGCAGTAGAAATCACAGGCCCACAAAGTCCAGGGCAAAATGGCCATTGGCAGACATGCAGGGCAGAAACTGGTCCCGGATTTCCATTCTGACTGGTGGGTCTTGTGACGCTGGTGGTGTTTACTGGACCAACAAAAAGCAGAAGTCAATATGGCAGACAAGTCACTCTCTTCCCTGATGAATATTATGCTGATCCCAGGCGTAGAGCACTGGCTTGCCTTCACTTTTGCAGAGGTGTCCCGTTCGTTGTGTGATGAGTCATTCATCAGCCCGGTGCATCATCATCAGGGTTCTGCTTGCTGTTTCTCCATTTCCTTTTTTATTGAATGACACATCTTACCTGCTTCATGTGTTTGTCTCTTACATTGTGGAGCTGGAGCTTCAGATATGGAATTGATGATAATGCTTCTTTATTTAATTTTTAGGTGGATTCTTTTATGATCTTCCCCTATGAGGTTTTGTTTATTCAAAGGACTCTTTGGAAACCCAGTCACGTTCTCTCCTTTTTTTATCCTTTATATTCCACACTTCAAAGCCGTTACCAAGCTTTTTGACTTCCTGCCCTCGAATAAGTGCTATTACCTGAACTTTATTATTTTATTATAAATTGGAAGAATATTTCTTAAACACTTTTTCCTCTGTCAGGAACATAATAGTTTGGCAAGTGTTTTCCCGCTTTGAAATCTAAATTAATAATCAGTATGGGTGTTTATGTCCTCCTTCCTTGGCCCCCAGCCCACTGAGATGACCTTAATTACAAAGCCTGCACCCAGTCTTTAGTGGATATGTCAGGGGGAGGTTATTAAACAAATCCTGGGAGGTGGGTTGCTCTGCTCTCAGGGCCTCCTGCCCCAGCTTCTGTTTTTGAGGCTCTGCAGGGATCTTCTGTTAATGTACCCTCATTTTGTTGATTGCTGAGATGTTCTGTGCAGAAAAGATGTTGTTGTGGCACACAGAGCAAAATCTTCCTGTAGGAGAGGGAAAGCTCTGCTCCAGACAAGGAACAGAACAAGTGGGCATGGGGCACAGTAAAGCCATCTTTTTCCAGTTGAAAAATACAGGTGTCTGGACAGAGAGCAACCTTAATCATTCACCATGAGTGGCCCTATCAGGGGAACGTGCCATGCTGCTGTCATAGCCCTCTCATCTGCTCCTTTCGCAGGCTCAGTGGTGGCCAAGCTGGTACAGTCTAAGCTTAGCAGGACGCTGCTTTTGTTTCTCCCCTCTGGGCTGAGGCAAGGGAAGCAGGACCTGCTGGCAGGAGTGGAGGGTCACAGGGGTGAGCTATAGCCAACCAGAGAAGGGTTTTTGTTGTCTCTTAGTTTGCTGCACTTTATCTCCATGCCTGCGTGGGGCACATAACATTTCAATATGTGTGAGCACAGAATGTGACTCAGCGTGACTAAGGTCAGCAAGCTCTCGCTTAGTGTTGTTACTCGGAAATCACCATGCACTCCAGCTAGCTGGGAGCCACTCTTCAGCAGAGCACCAGGATTTGTGTGCTGCAGAACTGAGTGCCTCTAATTGCACAGCAGCCCCAGGCTCAGCCTGCCTGAAATCCTTTTTGTACAGTGTAATTTACATTAGCCACCATTGTTCATGTCCACATCAGGCACCATTGTTCGCATCCATATTAGGCTCCTGGCTTTCAAGGCCAGCAGAAACCATTAAGTTACCCAGACAGTCTCTCAAGTGCTTCTGCAGAATTTCTTCCAGACTCATTCAGGCCTTTCTTTTCATTTCCCAGAAAAATCGCTATGAGATTTACGTGGGCCTCCTGAAAGAAGGGGTGAAGGAGCTGCTGAGTGGAGGAGAAAACGATGCGCCAGGACTGAAGAAATCCCACTCGAGTCCCTCGTTGAATCAGGAGTCTCCAGTTAGTGCCAAGGTGAAACGCAATGTCTCGGAGAGGAAGGACTACAGGCCAGAAACACCCAGCATTAAGCAGAAGGTCACTTAGGGTGGAAATGACAACTAGGGGAACAGCCATGCAGCAAAGTACCGGTGGTCAAAATTTTTTCATTTAATAACCTGTCATTCACAAAAAATAAGTGCATCTGCCTGAATGGGGTGTTAGTGACATTTTCTATTGTATATTTTGCTGTTTCTGTGCAGATTGTGGGAGATGTCTTTGCTCCTGCTTTGCTTTGCTTTGTTAATTTATCATTTAGCAATTGAAGCATCGGGACTTTTTTGTGTTGTTCTGTTTCTAAAGGAGCTGGGGGAGGGGTAGAGCGCTGTGACGTATATTCTGTCTCTTCCCCATTTATCTCCTCCCATCGGCACGTGGCTTTCATCTCTCAAGTCACTTGTCACTTTATTTACGTGGTGGGTGGGAAAGTAACTGGACAAATGCTGCAGTGCTGTGAATGTGAGCTGTAGCTGTGAGAAGAGCTGTGCAAATGGGCAGCTGCAGAAGGTTGGCTAGAGCCTAGGGTGCTGGGAACACTGGTTTCCTCACAATGCAGAGCATGTGGGTACTGGTACTTAGCAGCAGGTGCTACAGCGAATAGTCACTGCTGCTTATTGTTATTTTGTGGACCCATGAGTGCGAAGGAGTGAAACCTGGAAACCTCTGGCAATGCTGGGATGACAGCATTGGAATAATTTGTTTGCTTCTTTCCAAGCATAGAGTCTTCTGAGTTAGCAGGCTGGGGGGTATCCAAACCTGTGCTGTCTCTGTGGTCAGGGAGATTAGGGATTACCCAGTCAGAATGAACCTGGGCTTTAAATTTATTTGCAGAGGAGGCTGCTGTAGATGTCAGCCATTAGCATTGTATTTTAAAGACAAAGGGCCTCTGTGTAGTTTTTAACTATACGCTCTCACTTAGCTGCTATATAAAGCCTTATGATATATTGTGCCCCGATGCTCCCCCTTTCAGGAGTTCCCTTGTTGGTGTGCACAGATAGGTGTTTGCAATTTCTCTGCTAGTGACAAAGCACTTTGCCTTTTCTCTTCAGGAAGGGATTCTCCACAGCTCTCTGTTTTCCTGCTTTAGCTCCCATATAGGTGGAAGAGGCTGATGCAGACTGGAGAAAGGGACAGACCTGTCCCCACTGCAGGCCAGGGTTTGATGCCGTCCTGGCTCCTCTGTGCCTGGAGGCCAGCACAAGGCAGCTCCAGGTTTGGCAGATCCTACCCTCTACCCTCAGGGAACCAGCCCACCTTGCAGCTCCTGCGTACCCTGCACCAGGCTTTCAGAGGGTAGTGCAGGACAGGGAGAGACCACCGTAGGTAGAGCTTTCCGTACCTGAAAGCCCCTGTTTGTGCCACAGGTCCCTGGGGTGGCCAGCAGTTTTTAGGCACAGGGAGTTGAAAGGTGGTATAGAAATCATTTTCCTGCTTCCCAGGTCCTGTCACCTGGGTGGCATCATGGCTCTGCAGATAGTTCTGGCTCACCTGTTACTTAACACCCTGGGTTTTAACCTCGAGGTTAATACTGGCCCACTGGCCAGGTGTCTCAGACAGGCGTCTCCCATTTTGCCTTGCCGTTCCCCTATGCGGAGTACTACAACCAAACTGGCTTTTCCCGCAGAGCACCTTGGGAGGTAATGTTGAGGGCCAGTTGAAATTTGTTTGTTGCTGTTATTTTTGTTGTGCCTAGCACAGGGCAGCCTTCCTGACGGATATAATTCTTAATTCATAAAGAAATGTCAAGATCAATGCAAGGACTGTTTAGAAGTGAGCTGGTGTTTCTAGCCTAAGTAGTCGAAGGGCCACACATCAAAAAAATTACCACCTGAGTGGATTTGTGCTCTGGCAGACTTCATGAAGGGTCCAAGTCAGTTAATACAGCTTGTTGAACTGTCAGTTCAGTGGGCAGGACAGGGAGTGATCAAAGAGAGAAGGGCCTTAATAGGCACCTCATGGCTTACCTCCACTACTGAGGACCACCATGCAACAGCTTTCCCAGTGTTGTGCTTGCTGTTGGCTGTAACATAGATGTTGCACTCTCCGATTCTGGGAAGTGTTGGAGCAAATCGATCCTTGCAGCTGCAGCCTGGCAGCAAAACCAGATGGGACTGTTTCCACATGTGATGTTGGGATGCACACACGTCTGGCATCTGCCACCGAGAGTGGCCGTCCCATGCTAGAAGTAAGGCGGACAGCCCCTAACCCTGGCAACATTGCTAAAAACTGCAATGCAGAGTCCTGAACAGAAACGATCAGCACTTCCCAAGTGCTGGGCCTTTAGGAGTTGTGCATGCTTAGAGTGGAGCAAATGTTCAGTCCTCTTCCTGAAGAAGGGAGATGCCTTTTGCTGCTGGAGTCAAAATGATGTGGTGCAGGATGCTGTATCGGGACACTCGGTGTAGGCAGGTGCATGGTAGTGCTCATTGGGAGGGATTGTTTGAATTGATCAAGTGTCATAGATCAACAGCTCGTGGAGGGGAAACAAAACCAGGAGATCCCTGCAGCTGTTGATCATGCTCTGGTGGTTTAAAACAAACAAGCAGAAGAGATAGAAGAATAAATTCATTTGGGTAATGCCGAATGCACATTTGAGAAGAAAACTTGTACTGTCTGAGATAGTGTTAGGAAGCATGCAGCAGAAACAACTAAAATGTACAGATTTGTAAATGGGCCTTGCTTGGCTGTCAGGGTGGGGTTGTGTAGATGCGTTTTTTGAAGGCAGGCTCTGGAACATGCCCAGCAAACAAACCCAACATGCCCATAATCTTGTGATTATGGAGTTCAGTGCTTTAAAAGGCAAAGAGGTGACATTTAACTTTTTTTTTTCCCCTGGCTTTTAAAATATTCTGGTTGCTGTAGACTGCAGTTAAATTGCTAAGCTCAAAAAGAAATCATTCCTGTAAAATGCATTTCCCAGCTTTGATACAGAAACTGGATAATTCCTCTCCAAAGTCATCGCAGGAGATGATTTGAAGCAATAGGAAAGTCAAAAAGTGAACTGCAAAAATTTTTTTTTTCCATTTTTCATTATTTATTCTCTATTTCCATGTATACTTGTAAACGGATTAGGGTATATATTTGAAGTATCATCTGGGCTTAGCAAATGCAGTTTTTAACTGCATTTTTTACCCATTAAACATTTGTTGAGCTTGCTGCACTCTTGGTAAGACTGCTGAGGTGTGCACATTAGTTTACTGAGACTTTGTTAGGTTCTGCTCAAGTTTTAATTAACACCATTTTGCTCTGTTGCTTTACAAATTCTAGGTATCCCAGACACCCATGTGAAAATGCACATTTCGGAGGCCAAGAAAAAAGGTGATCCTGTTGTGAATGCTTAAAGCTCCTGGACTCCCTTGGGAATAGGATCATCTACTAAGCAGTACTGTAATTTGCTTTTCTTCCCCCTGATGCTATTGTAAAGGGTGAGGGCAGGTTCTGATGCTGTCTCAGCAGTGCATCCAGCCCTCCTCTGGGACCCACTCTGCTCCTGACCTTGGTATCAGTGGAGCAGCCTGCAGCTTTCTGGGGGTGCTCAGTGCAAGCAGGAGTTGCGGGCAGACCACCACAAGCCCATGTGCGTGCAAGCCAGCCTTTGCATTGGTGCTGCAGGGAGGTGTCATCCTTCCTTGTTATCCTCCCTGCTGCAGCGTGCAACCGTCGCTCACCAAAGCCTCTGCCTGTGTGTTGAGAGGGGAGATAAAAGGCGGGAAGTAGGATGGGGGCAATGGGTCCTTGCATCCCCCCCTCTCAAGATGCAGACAGAGGTCCTGGAGAGACCCATCCTGCTCTGAAGCATTGCTGGTTGCTCCCCCTCCATGGGCTGGACTATCTCCTCCCCCCAACTTGGGGAGAAGGAGCAGGAGAGGACCTCACTGCATCTGCACCTGACAGCAGAGAGGCAAGAGAGGACAAAATTGCCTTCCCCTCTTCTCCCTCAGCAACCATAGCAGGTGAGATACTTTCCCAAAGCCAAAACCATACTCTCCTCTGTAAGCCAGCAGGATGGAGAGGTCTGGTTGAGATGGTTTTCATTCAGCAGCAGCTGCGAAAGAGACTCTCTGGGCAGGCTGTGTGTTTATGTGCGTCTTGCACATAAATCACGCATGGACCAGTGAACATCACTGCAGCTTTTTAATCCAGTATTTATGTTGTGTCTTTAATTGATGTAGAGAGATAAGTCAGCCAGCAGAGTGATTAATGCAGTGTTGCTGGGGGGGAACGCTGTTCAGCTGCAACGCTGACTCAAGACAGTTTTTCGTCTATAGCCAGCCACTTGTAAATGGTTACCAGAAGCTTTCTAAGGGCTTTTAACAGCTCATCCCTTAAGTGCTTTCCCTCTGATCCCACCTGCTCCCAGGGTTCAATCTGTCCATGTTTGGGGGCTCTCCTGGAGAGCGGTGCTCAGAGCAGCCCTGCTTTGAGCAGGAGCTTGGACTAGCAGACCTCCAGAGACCAGAATTGTTTGGTGACTTTTCACAGTTCTAGTGCCTTCTGGTAACAAGGCCGTTCCTCTGGCTTGAAACGGTCAGTAATTTTGCCCTTCTCCAGTTGGGGCATGAGGTTCTCGCTTGAGCAGCCCCTTCAGTGAGGAGGTCATTGTGGCAATGAAGAAAGTCGAAGGTGGCAGGGTTATCACTGGGCTTCTGGAGGTATTGCATGGCAATGTCGTTCTTGAAAGCGGGCAAGGCTTTTCTCTGCAGAAGACATACCACTTACCGTGTCTGCATTCTCCATCCCTAAATCAATTTTGGCCTTATCGCAGTTAGTCTGACAGCTCCTCCTCCTTTTCTGTCAAGCTGCTCCTGTCTGTCATCTTAGCACCTCAGCTGCTTCTGTATAACAGGTCTCCTTCCTTCCATGCTTGCAGAAATCCGGAAAATTTGACTGTCCCATCTTGCCTTGAGAAAACCTGCTCTGAAGCAGCGCTGTGTTGAATGGATAACCCTGTGAACAGCTTTTTCATTCTGCTTGTTGGTAGCCTATGTTTCCAGCCACAGTTATAGCTGGGAGGTGCGAGACAGAGTTTCAGACTGCCATGATCCTCTACTGTTATGCTGCAGGGACGCAAGGTCCCCCCTCCCACGCTCAGACCAGACACTTGTGACATTCCTAGTCTCCTTTCCAAAAGTCTTGGAGGCAGAGGCAACCCATGCTGTGGGGAAACTTTGAAATGCTGTTTTGCAAGGAGTTGGGTACTTTCCAAATCAGGCCATACATTTTGCAGCTTTTTGGGGAGCTGTATTTAAAAAAAAAAAAAAAAAAGCCATTTTCAACCAGTGCCCCGCCAAGCACAGAGAGATGGTATCCAGGTTGTCGGAAACACCAGCTGCTTTTTTAGAGGCAAAGGCAGTATATGCATCTTATCTCAAGCAATCTTCCAGCTTGCTACTTGTTTAAACTTTCCCCAGTATTGCTCTTCCCAGGCTCTGGGACATCATGTCTGGTCTGAGAGGGCAGTTACGAAGTCCACATTTCTCCCCAGAGCTCCCCAGTGTGTCTTCCCAGCATCCAATATCTGGGTTGCCTAGAGGGGCAAGCCAAAGAAGCTGTCTCAGAAATTTCTTTGAAAGAGCTGGACTCCAGCTTGTGCTTTTTAAAGGATATTTTTAGTGCATATAGAAGCAGTATGTCTGGCCCCTTCCCTCCTCTCTCCTAGAGCTCTCCCAGCAGCATAGGTGTAGTACAGTGAGCTGCTACACCATGTGGGGCCTGAAGACTTGCTCCAGCAAGAAGAGGCTCTGTCAGCCTCCAGAGAAATGATATCACCTAAGCCGAGTACCAGTGTACAGGACAACAATACTGTAAGAAGACAGTCAGAAAGCCAGTGCCATCCTCCATGGTTGGTCACCTGCTGGGGACTGTGTGCTCAAGTGTTACCCTCAGAGCTGGGGCTAATGAGGAAATGCTGGCTTCCTTTTCCACCTACACTGTGCTGCTTGATGAACTGTCCCTACCACCTGCTGCTTTCCTCCCTTGTGACAGCAGCATCCTCATCCAGGGGTGCCACAGTCCTGTTGTTAGGAGGCTGGTTTAAACAAGAGCAAAGAGGACAGGTCCCAGGGAAATGTGTCTGGTATGCCCTCTGGGAGCGTCTGCCCTCCTGTTGGCAACATCCTGTTGAACAGTGAAAGGAGGCAGGCTCAGCCCTGCCTGAGAGAAGGTGCCTTGCTTGCCTGTATTGTTAGCTGCAGAGGCTGTATTTTAATTATTTATTAGAGCACTTCCCTTAGCAAGCAACAGCTTTCCCAAAAGCCACACCATTCACCTAACTTTGCTCCTGTGGTAAGAAGGAGCAAATTTAGGCCAGCCCAAAGTGTCCTCTGCCCTCCCCTTTGAACAATGAACTACTCTATAAAATTATAAATGTTTAAACAATGAAGGACCTCCCATGGCATCTGCTGTTAAATCTTTGCCAAGAGTCAGCTTGGGTACAGGCCAGAGGTTTATTTGGACTGAGAAGTAGTACATCACATAGCAATGCAAGGTTTGAAAGTGATACAAAGTATAAGGGCAGGATTTTTCTCTGACATAAACCATTATAATTAGTAGCCACTCTCTAGCAGTGGTCCTGTATGTAACTCACCTAAATGAGACCAGCACAGCAAGATACTTTCTGTCTAAGCAGGCAAGGTTTCAGCTTTGCCTTGGGCCAAGTGAATATCCTGGTGTAATGACAAAGCAGCTAGCCAAGCTGCCGTGGAGACTTGTTTGATGCAAAATCCTCTGACTCCCCTGCGCCTCTTGACAGAAGAAGGGATATTGATGATATCCAGTCTGTGTCACTGCACAGGGCAAACTCGATCAGTGATATAAGTCTTAAATCACTTACACGCTTATGAAAACCTCATGCTCAGTGCTGTCAAATTCTGAAAGACTGTAGGATGAGAACAGGGGTGGGTTGTGTGGGTTTTTTTTAATTTGTACATATTCATGACAACTATGTCCTCTTACTTGAGGCTGGGATTATAACTTGACTAAGAAAACAGAGTTTTTTGGCAGTTTGAAAACTTCAAAATCACTACTCTTTGCCTGAGGTACAATCTGAGGCTTACATTACTTGGTGAACGTGTTTAAGTGATGCCTTTAGATGTGTGTATGTATTTCATAGGTATAGTATGGCTTCTGTGGCTCAGCACTCCAAAGCCTGCTGTTCTTTTCTGAGGCTTATTTTGGTCAAAGCACTTAAGCAGCTGCAAACTTTGTTAGGATGCTTGTTGTTCTAGTTGTTCTCAAATTAGATTAAACAGTCATCAGGGCTTTCGCAGATTTAGGGTATCCCTTGAGCTGCCTTGATCTCCATGTGTTTGTCCACCAGTGGCTGTCTGTTGTTCTGCATGTTGAAAGCAAAGGCATACATATTTGAGAGTCTAAGCAAGGATTACTGAGTGGGATTTTCTGCTAGCTCAACAGTGGGCTAAGTCTCTGTTGATGTCAGTCGATGCCTGAACTGGGAGCATCCATGCTGACTTCTGAAAATCACACTCTGGGGATCTAATACACAGCTTTACTTCTGAAAATGTTGACCTCGCTCTGTGAAAATTCAGCAAGGGGACATCATGTCCAAAAGTGTCCAAGCAGGACAGGTGCCTGTGATGTCTTCTGTAGATACAGCCGTACAGCAGTAGTGAGGGTTTCATTCTGCAACTGTACAGATTTCCAGAAGAATGTCTGGCTCATCAGCAGGGAAAAGAAAAGCAGCAGGGCTGAAATCTCTCTCTCGGGCGTCTCATATGCCTCCCAGAGGTTTTCCTTGGGAGGTTTAAACAAACTTTTAACAAGTTGCTGGTCTAAGTAAAAAAGACATATGGAAACCCCGTGGGTTTTCCTATTGCACTCTAGTCAGGGCAACACTAGCATTATCTGCATTATCCCTGGAAAGGGGGAGCAAAGCCTGAGGGTGGGATTCTTACCTGGAGTCATAAAACTCTTATCATGCAGTTACCTGGAAGCACTTGAGCAACCTCAGTGAAGCCATGCCTTTGTGCTTCACTGGACCATGGCCAGAGTTTATCATGTCTTGCAGGACTGAGATGAGAGTAGACTGTAGATCAGGATGAAATGAAGAGGGACATCCCCATCACCTTGCTTTGGGTGAGCTGTAATCCTTTTCCAGGCGCTAAACTTCTCTGCTGGGTTACCTGCCTCCCATGGTGATGTAGTGGGAAGATGAGGGTAAGCACTGTTGCACTGAGAGTCACAGTTAGGAAGCGTCATTTGCCCTCCACCTGAGCTGTTGAGGAGTTTTCCCTTAGGCTGAGAAAGGGGTCTGAATTTTCAGTTATCGTTGTGTGGTACCTATATGGGAAGAGTAACTCTTAGTAGTGGCAGTGCAGAAAAACATTTTGCACATGTATGTATGCACGCCCTGTGCATCTCTTGTGTGCAGACTTAATCTTACAGAGCGTGACAGCAGTCCTTGCAAGACCTTTCCTCTGGGTGGCCTCCTATCCATTTTGCCAAGTGTACGAACCTTCTTTCTGATAACTTTGAGCTCAGTTTCTTCTCATCACCGAATCGTTGAAGTGTTTTTCATGCAACACACTAGAGACACAGTCCTGGTCTCACTGCTTTGTGGTAACTTCCTAGTCTGCTGCGAAGCAGCATTGAGGTAATCACTAAATCTTTTCCAGCAGCGTGAAATTTGCTGCTCTGACTCTTGGGGCGGTCATTGTCTCAGGTTTGAGGCTGTCCTACCACTAGGGCACCCTGTTTTGTCCCTGGGAGCATGCATGGCCAGAACAGCATACCCCTCAGAGGTCAGAGTCAGAACTGTGCAGGCTTAAGTCAAGTCCTGGACCATGGGAGGTGTTTCCATGTGCTGCTGATGTCCATATGGACTCAAACATATACTTGCTTACATAGAGATGCTTTCCTGAAGCAGATTTGTCACTCTTTTCTACAGGTACCACAGGATGCCCTCCCTTATTCTGCTTCATGTAACTGGTACTAGAATGATCATTTCCTGATAAATGAAGGCACTTAATCAGTCCTCTTCCCCTTGGAAGAAGGACTTTTGGGGATATTGTTATATCATTTAAAATAATATTTTGGAATTTAAGTTTACATTGCTTTATTTTTCACTTGAGGTGACTGTATATAAATATTTTCCTCTATTTTATCATTGCTGATAAAGTAAGCCTACGGTATACAGACAAATAATTTGCCTTTGATGTATTGAAACTGTGAGATATAAAGTAGACTCCTCTCTTGTGTCCATGTTCCTGACTATAACTCTGTTCCTCTGTGTTTTTATAAGTTGGACTACATGTTGCTTACGGGCAACAGAGAGCCTGCAAGCTTCCCAATAATTTTTATGTTATTGAAATCGAGCAACCCTAGTGAAGGATCTCACATATGTATAATGATATATGTATATGTACAAACTTTAGAAAGAAATAAACCAAATGTATTTCATCTTCTGCAGTTGAATGTTTTTTATTTGAGACCTTACCATTGCTTCCTATGAGTGAGAACATGCAGGTGGCTTTACCAGCTCATACAGCAGCATCTGGCTGTCCTGCTCAGGGAAGATACAGATTAGCTGGTGCAGCCCTTTCCCCAGTGAACCCAGCCCTTCTGACTTCTGGCAGTCTGCAGTTTCAAGGTTTCCTGAGCTGGAGGGTGCATGTACCGTCTGCCTTACAGAAACACAGTCTGGACCTGAATACCTCTGCCAGGGCACAGGTCAGTGCAGTCCCACACAAATATATAGCAAAAGCTCCTTACTGAAGGAAGCAGGAGGAGCCGTGTGATTGGGGTGACCAATGGAGCCAGTGGTACTGCATGCACACTAGTCCTGTGTGAGGGCAGCTGGAGCATGTCTGTCTTCCTTTTGCACATCTGCAAGAGGTGGCTTCTCCTCTGGCTGAGACAGGGTGCGTAGCCTGCAGAGTTACCACCACTTAGCTGTGAAGAGATGCCAAGAAGAGAATTAACTGATTAAAAATGTGTTTGCCAGCACATGGGTTGGAAGAGGGAAGCTACAGCAAACAGCTGTTCAGAAAAGATTGGGAGTTGACCTCAAATTTGTATGAGGTATTTTGTTTGAGGGCACTGTCAAGGTTGGGAATTGCTGTTGGCCTGGTGGATGGGAAGCAAGGACCCATGAGAGGCAGAAAAGTTGGACATTAAAAAAAGGGGAGTGCAGAAAGACAGGGGTGGGAGTGGGCTATCCAGAATGAGAGGAAACAAGCTATACAACACACAGAAAGCAAACAGCCTTGTGCTTGCAGTTCTTGGGTTGGACATGGCTTGATGTGGGAAGATAGGACACTGTGGAGAGTGAGTAACAGGGCAAATGAGGACATGTCCAATACGTGGTGGGGCAGGGAGAAGCTTTACAACAGAGATGGGAGCTTGTATTTGGAGATGTGTTTTTTCATATCAAGATATCTGTGAATGTTTGACCATATTGAGATGATTGTTTCTTTGTATTTTTTTCCTCCTAGAGACTCTGCATGTTGCCTTTAGATGAATGGCAAGATTTCCAGCACTTGAGATAGTTATACACTTTTTTAATTTTCACACTGTGCCATGGGATGTCAGATTTTTCCATTGCTATTCCATCCTGGTTACTTCAAAGCACTCAGGGTTTTTTGTTCCAATGCATGGTCCTGGATTAGTATGTCTTTTATGAAAAGACTAAACAAAGTAGTGGTGAGGACCTGTGGGAGTATTTTAGAAAGATGTATTGAATGCCTCTAAGCCCAAATGAATGTTTTAACTGCGTCTGAATGTTCACATCAGTGCCACTCACCACATCTTTTCCTATTTTGTCTTCGTAGCTGACAAAGTCAATGCTGAGCATTTTCTGGTGATCCCTTTCTGCCTAAAATCATTAGTTGTGTCACGTTGCTCACAATGTATTAAACTAGAACAGAATGACAGAACAGGTGAAAAGTGAAAGACAGATGCATTTATATTCTCTTCATTGTCCATTTTCAGTTCAAGTTTCCAAGTACAGAATACAATTATCAAGGGAGCCTGAAAGGGCTAGCTTGTGTATGCAGGTGAAACCTCCTCAGTCACGGAAGCCACACATCTCTCTGGCTATTTATAAATAATGTAGCATGAGAGAGTGGCTTAGCCCAAAAGTAAAGCACAACTTGTTCTGAAATTGTCATGGGTATCTCTAGATTAGAAATGGAAAGAAAGTTCTTACCCAGCAGAGCACCAATGTACTACAGCGGCCTCTTAAACAGCAAGGAAAGGGCAAAAAATACCCAGTAGCTTTTAAGGTGGAGTTTGAAGGGGAATGATATAATGATGACCCAGGTTTTGTCTGTCATGCCATTGCATGTTCCAACTCTTTCCATGTTTGGTGCTAAACTGATGTTTTTCAGAAGAAACTATGCCAGCTGCTATACTAGCCATTTCTCCCAGAAAAAAGGGCCACCCTAGAGAACACAAACTACTACACCATGCCAGGTTTGCTGTCATGTTCATGTTCATTTTAGGACATCTCTTCTGGTTCCATTCCACAGCTAGTTTTTGGGTGGATCAGGTACACAGATAGTGTGGGTCTTTGTTTTTTCTGCTCTTGACAACAAGATGCAAAGACAAGGAGCTTAGCTGGGGAGAGGTGGAGGAATCAAGGCTAAGTAGACTGATTTGCCTCAGAGAGTGTGTAAGGTAATGTGTTGCTATTATGAACTGGACATTTGTGGGGAGGTTTTGGCCCCCTGTACCCAGGCAGGGTGTATCAGTAGTAGTGTATAAGGCTGAGATTGCCCCAGTAACAACTTTGGAAGCACCAGACTTTGGTACAGAGCTTGCTGAATTGGGCCAGGAAGGAAAAAGTAACAAGGGACATGTCTTAGGGAGGCACTTGGGCAGAGAAAGGGAGGTACAAGGGTAGCAAAAAGGTTGTTCCAGAAATAGAAACAACAATGAATACGGTAGAAAATCAGGTAAAGAACAGAGGATGGGGGAATATTCTGGAAGGAGGAGCGCAAGTGCTTACAGATGACAGTGATGCTCACTTGCAAACACGAGCTGGAGGGATTCCCTGTGGGGCTTTCTATCAGGTCTGTGTCTGCAAAACTCAGTGTAAGAGGGTGGGCTGCAGTGGGATAGGTTTCCACCCTGGTGGTAGGTCATGTAGGGAGGGAAAGGTGGTGGATTTGTAAGGGAATAGCAGATGTATATGATTCGTAAGATCCAAGAGTGTTAGATTAACAGCTTTATAACTGAGTGTTATAGGGTAGAAAATTGTATAATTACAGATTAGCACTAGTGGTTTGTTTGTTTGATAATCAGTATATTGATTACTTGATAGATTGACCAGTTTCTCAGTAACGTGTTGCTTAATCACCAAACACTGTAGTTTCCTAAATCAGTTACATCTTGTTTCATGAAATAACAGTTACATGGGGAGAAAGTCTCCAGGAGAGTTCCTACCTAGTCCTAACTTGCTTCAGCCATAAGTTTAATGACTTAGACAACTAGTCATTCCTATGTTTATAGGAATAATTGAAAATATTTGAATATGCAGGAGCGCTGCAACTGGCCACAAGCTAACAAGGATAAGTCTTAAGAATGCAAAAACAACAGTAGAAAGGACATATTAGGAAAGCAAGGTCTCTGAATTAAAATCTCAGGGTCAGACTTTTAAAGTGCACAAGCACTGTGTTTTCTCAAAGAAAAAATGCTACTTGTCTGCATATGTAAAAGCACTGGTGGGCCTTTATCTGTGCAGTCTTGAAATGCAGGTGAAATGTAGCATAGAGATGGCTAGAAGACTGCAGAAAGCAGAATATAGCACCAGGGACTGAAAACTGTGTGGTAAAGAAGATGTCAAGGAGGGTTTGCCCAACGGGACAGCAACCAGGAACTGTTGGAAAGCCGGAGCCGAGAAGAAAACTGAATGACACTGTAAAGCATGGGAGGCAATTGAAAAGTACACAGATTCAGCTATCACTTGGAAAAGGCAATCCATTAATAAGAAAGGAGCAGCTACCTGTGAAGTTTGCCTAATGCCTCCCTTTGTCCAAGTGCTCTTTTGATGAAAAGTTCTCATTACCCCATTGTTTGCAGAGGCACTTTGAACATTGTCAGGGCTGCCATGGGGTCAAGAGAGCGTGCTGTGTGTTGACCTTCAGGGAAAACTGCTCAGAGTTAGCCAAGAAAAATATTCCTTCCTGTGCTTTGTAGCTTGGAAGACAGCAGTATCCCTGTGCACTGTCTGCTGGATGGGCATTGGCTTTGCTGCAAAGGGCAGAACTCCCCCACCAAAACCAAGCTGAAGCCCATTTTCCCCTCACCAGTATATAGAGATTGTTCAAAATGTGTGGGTGGTTGTTTTCTTTCCCCCATTAAAACGTCTGTTCACAGAGAAATTGTCTTTCCGACCTGCCTCACATTTTGATGCTGAGCTCAGAAGTGCGCAGTAGAGATGCTCTGTCACATCTTTGTGAAGGTGAATATTTTTAGTCAGCTTGAGCAACCTTCTCCTCTCTGCCCAGGTCTCCACTGTGAAAAAGCACACTTTCTCTTTTCAGGGCAATTCCAGCCAGGACTTGTTAACCAAATGTGTGTCTCTACACGCTTGTCGTGGGTACAGTCTTCAGCACAGAAACACATCCTGTCATTTGAGAAGAAGTGGTTTTGATCAAGGTGATGACAGGGATGCTGCTATGAGGGTGGGTGTGGAGAATGCTCCTGTCAAGCCAGAAGTGCATGTGTGATACGTAGCTCTTGGTGCAGACTGCTTCCTTCCCCATCCCATCCCATCCCGGCCTGAACTGTGCTGGGCATCCCATAAGTACAAGTACTGAGACTGGGGTGGATGGAGCCAGGGCCATTACTGGCATAATTACCAGAGTAATAAAGACACCAATTACTATATGCTTGGCTTCTCCCAAACAGATGCTCACCATGGCAGGAACTTGCAGTGGGCTGTGCCTGAGGTGGGAATACTCTCCATGTCTGGGCTAAAACATCCTGCTGGGACAGTTTTGTGGGGGCCTTGCAGCCAGCCAATGATAGCAAGCATGGTATAAAACCCGAGTCCCTATTACCACAGCCATACCCACACTGCGTTTCTCAGGCAACTGCGGTGTGGGCGGCAGTTAGAGGTTGTAATTGTTTGGGGGGGGGGAGAGGCGGAAAAAGCCCATATACACACACACACACAAAAAAAAAAAAAAACCAAAAAAAAAGAAGTGCTCTTGCTGTTTAGCTGCAATTTCTGACTGCACTTTAGACAAATTATCAGAATTCGCATTCCTGTTGGCAGGGAGCCAGGCTCCCCGGCACGCTGATTAAACTGTGTGTGGGCAAAATGTAGGCAGATGATGGGGACCTGGTACATTGAAACCTTGGAGAGCTTTGTTTTCCTTTGCTTCTGCTTTTTTTTTTCTCTCCAAACTCCTTGCAGGCTAGTTCTCTTTTGGGGCCTGAACCTCCAACTTTGGGTGATGAGAAGAACTGTGAAGCCACAGAGATAGCTGCTCATGGTGCATAACCCCTAGCTGTTTGTTCACCTGCAGGTGAACAGGTAATCATCTGAGTCCAGTGGAGGTACTGGAGAGACCAAAAATGTTGTGCTACAGCAATATAAAGGGAATTTTTGCAGATGGATGGGAAAAGCTCTTCTGTGAAGGGCCCAGCCAGCCAGCAAGGCAAGTGCTCCTGGTCCAGCTTCAGCCTCCCTTGGGGCTCCATCTGGGGCAGCTCCTCTGAGGAGCATGGCTTTCCTTCAGTGAGCTACAGTGCCCTTCTCCAGTCTGGGGCACTGGGCTACCTCTGGCTGACACCACAGGCAGCACTGGAGCTGGAGAGTTTGAGACATTGGCTTTCTAGTCAACCTGCTGCTTAAATCTTGCAGCCGTAGCATTTCTACTGCCTTGTGTATGAAGACTGGGGACCATTGCATCATTCCCAGGATATGTGTCTGCCTGTCATGGTGGGCACCCTTGGTTTATACTGACTTGCTTGTTCGCTAACTTTTCATTTGGTCTCTCGTCATTTCTCTTAGGGCTTGTCAGCACACAGTCAGGAAGGTAAGATGAGTTGGCCAACCTTCAGAGCCACAGCATGCATTGGGTGGAGACACTTTTCAGGAACATAATAGCTGACCTCCAGTGTGACTCAATGTGACTTCCACATGGGAGCTAATGCCACCAAAAAGGCTTGACTGGACAGCTACACTTCAAGTGAGGAAACTCTGCTTTAAAATGGGTGAGCTGCACTGCCCTGAACACCTGTGTGGGCATCCCGATTCAGAGGAAGGTTGGCCTCCATGAAGCCTAGCTTCTGGAGCAAGGCAAGCTTAATCCCATTTTTAAATCTGAACATGCAAGCTGAATCCCTTTTTTAAATCCCACAGCAATTTGATTCACATCTTTAGCTAATTCCTCTTGAACTTTCTAAGAGATCTGGTACAAACAAGTCCCTAGAGGTATTTTGCAGCCCTCTGGGCTCTTGCTGTTCTTGTGATTCATCAGATATGTCTTGATGTTTAGCTCAGTGTGCAGTCTGACTGACAAGGCCTCCTTGCCAAACGTTAAGACCTGCAGAAGTCCTGCAGGGGCTCACATGTGCTGACCATGCAGTCTGGGGCTCAGCATCTCACGATTACAGGGAAGGGTCTGGTCCCCCATGTAAGAGCTACCTGGAGGCTGAGGTGCCGGCTCCAGCACACTCCCGCTGTGATCTGCCTCTGTGCCCAGGAGCCAGGGAGGTTTCACCCTCAGCTTCCACAGGAACAGACTAAGGCCAGAGCTATGTTTGTGCACACCAGTTCTGCCTATACTATTTAAACTGCAAACTCTCCAGGGCAGGGGCTTCGGCTGTGTACATTCAATAGTAATAAATATTAATCCTTATGATTTGCAAACTACTTGGCTTTCAGAGAATGGTATGGCTTTAATGCAAAACACAAAAAGCCTGGCACGGTGTTTTATGAGCCCTGGGGACAGTTTAACTTGTTTGAATTTGTACTTGGCTTTGAGTCACAGATGTGATCAATCAAAGGAGCAGTCTTTTCCATCTGACTCACCAAGGCTGATTCCTTGAACTTGAGGGGTTTAAATATCCACTTGATTCAAGCATTAAGGAGTTTGACCTGAAAATTCTAGATGCTGAAGGCATGGTGGAAGCAACTGACCCCAGCTCCGGCAAGGTCAAGGGAAGATCACTCAGGTGCTACAGGCAAAGGGTATCTACTGACTTTCATCAGCTAAGAATTGAGCACTGTGGGCCACAAACTGTAGATTCACTGGGGTGCCAAACTTAGAAAACTTCCCCTATAAATTTGCTCTGATCCATCTCTCATCTAAATGGCTTTAAATAAATGAAGAAAACGATATCCACCCCCAATGTAATGGGATTTTCACATTTGTCATTCCATTCCCAGGAACCCTGATTTTGCCAAAGGACATTAAAATGAAAAGGGAGAAAAAAGCCTATGCCCCTCCTTGTCCCTTCAGGCCCCTCCTGTTGAAGTACATTTTATATTCCACAATTCCTTAGCAGTCACGCCTTGAGGCCTGGTAAGTTTCTGTAGTCCTTGCACTGGTGAAATGCTACTACAGTTATTGCTGTTGCTCTTTTGGCTGTGACGGGTGTGAGAAAACACAATTTTTGGGCTGCTGGTATTACAGAACCACAGAATGGTAGGGGTTGCAAGGCACCTCTGGAGGTTCTCTCGTCCAACCCCCCTACTTGAGCAGGTACACCCACAGCAGGAGGCACGAGAGCACGTCCAGGCTCGTTTTGAATATTTCCAGAGAAGGAGACTCCACAACCTCTCTGGGCAGCCTGTTCCACTGCTCTGTCACCCTCACAATAGAAAAGTTTTCTCTCATATTGAGGTGGAACTTCCTGTGTTCCCATTTGTGCCCATTACCCCTTGGCCTGTCATTGGGCACTATAGCAAAGAGCCTAGTCCCATCATCCTGACACCCACCTGTTAGATTTTTATAGGTATTGATAAGATCCCCCCTCAGTCTTCTCTTCTCCAGGCTGAACAAACCCAGGCCTCTCAGCCTTTTTTCATAAGGCAGATGCTCCAGTCCCCTGATCATCTTGGTAGCTCTCCACTGGACTTGCTCAAGCAGTTCCACATCCTTCTTAAACTGGGGGACCCAAAACTGGACACAGAACTCCAAATGTGGTCTCACCAGGGCTGAGTAGAGGGGCAGGATAACCTCTCTTGATCTGCTGGCCACATTTCTTTTAATGCACCCCAGAATATTGTTGCCTTTCTTGGCCACAAGGGCACAGTGCTGGCTCAGGGTTAGCTTGCTGTCCACCAGCACTCCCAGGGCCTTCTCAGCAGAGCCACTTTCCAGCAGTTCAGCCCCCAACCTGTACTGGTGCCTGGGGTTGTTCCTCCCCAGGTGCAGGACCTTGCACTTGCTTTTGTTGAATTTCATCAGGTTCCCCTCAGCCCAGCTCTCCAGCCTGTCCACGTCTTCCTGAATGGCAGCACAGCCTTCTGGTGTATCAGCCACTCCCCCATTTTGTATCATCAGCAAACTTGCTGCTGAGGTTACACTCTGTCCCTTCACCCAGGTCATTGATGAATACGTTGAACAGGACTGGACCCAGCACAGACCCCTGGGGAGCACCGCTGGTGACAGGCCTCCAACCAGACTCCGTGCTGGTGATCACGACCCTCTGAGTTCTGTTGTTGAGCCAGTTCTCAATCCACCTCACTGTCCACTCATTTAACCTACACTTGCTAAGCTGGTCTATGGGGATGTTATGGGAGACAGTGTCGAACGCCTTACCGAAGTTGATGTAAACAACATCCACTGCTCTCCCTTCATCTACCCAGCCAGTCATACGATCATAGAAGGCAATCAGATTGGTCCAGCATGATTTCCCCTTGGTGAATCCATGTTGACTATTTCTTGTTACTTGTAGTATTGTCTCCCTTGGCTATCTGTGCCCCTCAGTGCTTTTATCATTGTGCTAACTGATCACATCATATTGCATCCTCTCCCCATCCTGTTGTCCTCTAGGTGGAAAATGAAGCACAAAAAGCCTAAGTAACTTGTGAGAAATTTGTGAGCAAATCTGGAAGGTGAATTCCCCTCTCCCAGAAAAGGCAGTTCATGCCACACTCCTTTTTTAGCTGCTTCAAGTACTTTGATAGCTTCATCTCCTTTATGAAGATTATCCCTTTTTGGTCTTATCCTTTATTCTTGCTCTCAGCTTGTTTAGTTCTAAGTTGCCATTAGAGAAAACTTTGCAACAGGCTGAATTTCTGCAATTATGACTAACACCTCTAGGATATGTGCTTCTCTCTTAGCTGGGTGCAGACGCCTGATTTCAGACCAAGCAGTAGAACTGGACAGAGGTATCTGCGGTCATCTGTGCTACAGTCATAACCTGAGTTCAGAGTACTGCTATGCTAAGCAATGTGTAAGCCTCCATGCCTCCAGACTGTGGCTTTGATCCGAAGGTTTATACCCAAGCTGAAATTCAGAGTTAAGAGGTTTATTGGACTTCTTGCCATTAAATGCTAATAGGGTCAGGATGCACTGGCTGGCTGCAGAGCATGAAGGTTAGCAGACAAAATAGTCAGGAAAGCCAGATAAAGAAAAGAGAACGAAACAGGCACACTGTGGCCATTTGCCCATGGTCAGAACATTGTTACTGTTAACTGTTCTTAACACTGTTGTTATGCACAATAAACAAAAATAGGGTCTGCTTGCATTGAGAATGGAGGTTAGCTCTGTCCTGGCAGTGGCTTCCATCCTGCCACTGAGAAAAGGTGAAAAAAGGAAAGCACAACTTCAAACAAATCTAAGCACTAGACCCTGTTTTCCTGCTTAAGCACAGCACAAATTATACAGCATTGGCCAAGTCTCCTTATTAATTTCACTCTATAAGCAAACATAAAACATCTAGTTTTAACATGAAATAATGAAGTTCTCTGATTGTTTTTTAACTCTTTATATATAATTTAAATTAATGTATAATTTGTTAACACAGAAATTATTAAACATGCATATGTCAGATTACAACAAAGCTAAAGAGGAGGGACAAGGATACTGAAAACCAAAGGACTTACCAAAATTATAACAAAGTATTTTGAGTGCAAGATTTTACCTTGGGTAATGAAAATAAGAAATAATCCCCAATTTTAAGGCTAGAAATTACCTTGTTGATAATGTGCTAGAGCCAGTGCTGCTCAGTTTGCAAAGCACTGGTTGGGATTATTATTACTGACACTAAGCTGTCATTATACATGAGTTGCCTGACTTTGCTGTGCGCTTCATTGCAGTGAGTCCCAGCTTTTGCAAAGTGTGCTCCAGATAATTTCACCCTGTGGTGTCCACACAGTTGAGCTAGGAAAGCCCTGATGGAAAGTTTTCAAGGGATCCATCTTGTGCCAAGGTAAACTGCTTTTCACTTGAAAAAAATGTGCCATGCTTGCTGTGACGTTGGATCCCTGACATGTACCATGTAGCTGTTATGTATTTGTACCGTTGTCAAAAAAACCCATAAGAACTCCCGACAGGATGAAGGGGTGTTGTTCTGATATCTCCTGGTGCTATACATTTACTGGCTTTCTACACGTGTCCACAGACTGCCTCCCTTGAAAGTGGAAGATGGCAAAGTATGGGTGCAGAGGGAGAGCTTTCAGGCTGAAAGCTCCCCTTGCTCCTTCATGGAGCTGAGCAATGTCTGAAATGCAAAAACTTTTTCAAGTCAGACTTCCTCTCTTACTCTTTCCAAAATACCACCGCCCCCAGTTCTGTGCATGCATGCCCCAAGAACATCCAGCTCCCACATGCTTCTGCTGCCTCACAGCATGCAGCACTCTGCTCCAAAACCCAGAGCTGCAACAGGGTGCAGTGCCTCTTTGCTGCCACATTCCTTACTGTTTGCCTGCTGACCTTCCTAGCTACCTGGACTCTATCTGCTGGTGCATGGCTGCAATGCTGTCTTGCCAAGATGTTGTCTGGTCTCATCTGAGCCCAGATTGTCAGGGTACATCCTTCTTGATCCTCCAGCTATCAGTCCTCAAATAGCCCCCCGTTAGTGGCACCCTCCCAGCTGCCCTGAGCTTCATAGGGCTGTTGGGAAATCTCCTCCATCAGCTGATGGGCAGGGAGGGGGAGTGTGACCTGCACCATGCACAGAGCACAGCAAGTCCCCTGCCATGTGCCTGCCTGTGCTGCTCTGCGGTGCTGCCAGAGGAGTCGGAGGGGTCACAGCAGCAGTGAGCAATGATCCCCAGAGGCAGAGGACAAGCTCACGTCCTGTCTGAGTAGCTGCACAGGCCTGTCTGGTATGGCAGGGATGAGGGATCGGGGTGGCTACAGCCATGAATGCCCCTGGGGAGGGAGGGGAAAAGGCTGGAGCCCCACAAATGTGCCAAAGCAGAGCTCAAAATGTGCTGCCAGCATGCAAAAACCCCTTAAACAGCCCAATAGATGGTGATGCTCTGGGAGAGAGGCAGAGGAAATCTGCCATGGAAGGGCTTGAAAGGCAGAATGGGCTTAAGGGCTGAGAAGTGGGGAAGAGACGAAACTGTGCTGTGAAGAACAACTGTGCCGGCTCAGAGAAGCCTGGCAAGTGCTCCCGGCTGTCAGAGGACAGGGGAGCAGGCAGCAGGGGAGGCTCATGAAGACTGCAGGGGCAAGGGCAACCAGGTGGTGCATGGGAGAAACACCAGCATTTCTGTCCCTTGCCCCAAGTCTTGGCCTCAAATTCTTTTGCTGATGTCAGTGTTAGCAAATCATGAATCATAACTCAGAGCTCAGAAACAGATTCCACGTTGCTTCAAGCTTCCCGCCTGATTATCTGAGTTGTGCCACAGGGTGGTGATGGGCTTGGCAAGGTAAGAGAGGGGCCAGAACTTGCTAGATGGAGCTTGATGTTTCTCTTTGGCCAAAAAAAAGTGGCTGCTATGATTATTCACCCTTTCCAAGGCTATTAGTGGGGTGTAGGCGTATAGGGTTTCAAGAAAAGCGTTACACATTTAAAAGCCAGATAAAGAAAATCAGCAACCATCTAAGTTTCTGAATAGAAATATTAATTTCTTGAGAGCCAAACACCTATTTATTATTATTGAGAAGCCAAGTACTTCTGAAAAACCTGGCTCTTCGTAGCTTCAAATCTGATGCAGTTGCAGGTGGGGACAGTTCAGTGGTGGGAGCTTTCACATGGATTAGTAGCACAATAGGCGCAGCAGCAGAGGGAACAGTTTGTGCGTTGCATCACAGCAGCTAAGAAAGGCATATGTGAAATATCACCCTCCCATCAGCAACACAGGCACACATCTCAATTCTTTCCCAACCGGCTCCTGCTTCAGGGGGCTATGCTGGGAATGCAATCACTGATTGCAGAGGAAAGGGCAGTCCTTGGTGAAGTGGTTATCATTCAAGCCTTGTGCCTGCTCCAGAAGAGCCAGGACTTAACATCCTTCCTAAGCAAAGGGAAAGGAAGGATGGAGTTGGGCAAACCACAGTGCATTTTAAACAGCTTTGATTCTGAGTTGGAGTTTTATGTTAAATACCATGATTCATCTCTATTTGTTTTGTTAAGCAGTGAGCAAGCAGAAAGTCTAGCAGCTGAAATGATGTGCCTGAAAGACTCCTAGCAGGCAATCCATCAAACAAGTATTGATTAGTACTGCCACAGGAGCCATTTTGCACAGTAAGACCTTTATTCTTTACTCTGACAAATGCTCACTTAGATGTAAATTAGACGAAGGTGTCCTTCTCTTACACTGTAGGACTGAACTGGGAATGAAGGTTTGCTCTCCTAAGAGCAGAAGTGTGGAAAGCATAGCAGAAGCCATAAGGAAAAAAATATGGCTAAGATTCCAGGGCTCCAGTAGGTGTTTTTTCCTCTTAAAAACGGAGAAGACAAAACCAAAAATTCCCCGGAGGGAGATAGCATGGTATAATTGAAAAGGCCTCTAGCGAGCTGAAATGGCCAAAGAGAGGCTTGCGTAACAGGCTCCTGAACAGCCTAGCCTCACCCACCTGCTGTGTAGAATAATGTGAAGGAAATTAAAGGTGAAAAAGGTACATTGGAGGTGCTATTATACCATTTGTTCTTGCATTGCAGGTGGAAACTTCCCTGCATTGCCCCAGTAGCGTACAATGGTTGAGCCAAGCTTTGCTCTCCCACAAAATTAATTCCTCCTTAATTTTACAAATATTTCTAAACTCAGTATAAACATCTGACTTCAATTTCCAGCCACTGATTCCCACTGTAACTTTCTCTGCTTGATTAAACAGCCTTTCAGAATCCAGAATTTTCTGTCCTGCAGAGGTGCTTTTGCACTGCAGTCATAGCCTATTTAGTTACTTCTTGAACAGCTCTCCACTTCTCTAGTACTGGGCATCTGCTCTAATCCTAGCCTGAAATGCCCATTCTAGTTTTCTCAATGTCCCTGTTTATGGGCATTTCAGGTACCATTACGGGACAGCGTGCTCAGACACAATATTGCACCTTTGGTTTCCTTCACATGAGGAGCAGAGACATAACCACACCTCTTGTCCTTCTGGGCTCCACAGTAGTCTCTGGATGAATTAGCTCAGGATGGATGACCTGTTGGGCTTTAAGCTTCCTGAGCATCTTTTTGTCTTCAACTATGAAAATGGGTGGTGATATTATTTCTGCTGGCACCATGTTGAAATAATTGTTCACTGTTTTCCCCAAAGTGCTGAGGTATGCAGATCTCATTCTTGCATCATAACTGAAACCTTCTCCCAAATTCATGAAAAATACATGGTGGTGAAACAGCCAGTGTAAACCCATGCTTGGCTGTTTGTAAAGGCTGGATGAGAGGCACCTTGTCAATTCTGCCTGGAGAGATTTCTACATGCATGATTTTCTGTCTTTCTGTAGGTGACATACCCCTGATAGCTTGCAGCTAATGCCACCTCCCTCCTGGAATTAATTAGGTGTTGCCAGATCAACAGTAAGTTCCTGAACTGGGTAGGACTGCAGACAATTGTAGTAGGTGCTATATGCAGTCTGTCAGCAGCTCAACACACCCATAAACATCAACCCAACAAGGCAACATACTGGAAAACCTCACAGGTGAACAGGAGATAGTAGGCTGTTGAGTACAACAGCTGGGCAGAGGTAATATGTGGGGAATGTCCTGGGTTTTCATCCCCATAATGCTATAATCAAGCAGACAGTGCTTAAATGTCTGCAGCTTGTGGCTAAGTGCTGACAAGAGTCACTGCCTGTCCTGGGGAGGGGTGCGTGGCAGGTAAATTGCCCCAGAGCCTGGATGGTGTCTCTAAGTGGAGGGCTTTGCTGCAGCTCAGGTGAGCGACAGCCCTGCTAGGTTGTCACGTGGGCAGTGAAAAGGAGGCTCTTTCTGCTTCTCTTCCCCCTGCATCCAGGGAGAGCTTTTGGCTCTTTCGCAGATGTAATGCTGTCTCTATTGCCCATGGAGGTCTCGGTCTGAGGCTCCTACTGTACTGTACTACCTTACTGCTAGTTCTCAACCTAGCAATATGCAAACACCTTGCTAAACTGCGGTCTCCATACAATACGGATTCAGTTTAGGTTTAGGCGACTACTTATTGTAGTCAGATGCCCAGTACATCTCTTGGAAAGGTGTTACTGAAATGAAGTAGTACATCCATGTTTCATCTGAGCATAGTTCAGCTTGCACCACCAATGCAGCTGAAGTTGTCTTAGTGCAACTAAGCTATGAGGTACATGTCCTACTATGTCCTGGAGTGTTAGATCATGCAGGAAATAATATGGCAGAGAAGGAAAATGAAGCAGTCTCTTCTAAACCACTGCCTAAATCCACTTTCTATATTGGAGAAAATATTTTATTACAATGCTTTGGCTGCACTGACTCTGAACAACTTCAAGTCTTTTGGCTTCAATGCAATTTTAGTCCTTGCCAAAGCTAAAACTGTTTAGAACCTGTGCCTAAATGCATTTTGAACTGAGGCTGGTGTGAAATATAACAATCTTAGCAAAGCTATGACTTGTACTCTTTCAGATATTATGGGGTTTGTTTGTTTGTTAGGTTTTTTTTTCCTTTACCACTAATTATTTCAGAGCAGGTGGCAGAGGAGAGGGTGAATGCATCTATAGAGACATGTTCAATATCTCAGCCATTTAAACAGCAATTAGTTGTAATCCCTTCTAATTTATTAACTTGTGCAGGGTCTGTTATCAGAAAATATTAATAAGGGCTGGACAGGGAATTCAACAGCAACAAACTATCTATATGCATTTAATTGAGTGTTCAGCTTATTAAATTGTAGTGCTAGTACAGTTTGAAAACACTCCACTGTGTAAACTGATGTGACCTCACCTATTTTACTCTGTGTTTATGGTCACAGGGGACTCTCAGTACTTTTCTGTTGTTCCTGTGGATCAGTTTTACTTCACAGCTCAGGTATTGATTTCTCCTATTAGGGGCAGGCAGAAAAATCATGGAGAAGCACAGGGCAGGACCCAACTGAGGCACTGGAGGAGGAAGACCTGTAACTATTGGTGTCTAATTCCATAATAAATTTTGCAGGAAAGGGGTCAGAAGGGACACCTGCAGTCAGACGTACATACAAGCTGCAAGGACTGACAACAGCTGAGGGTCTCATGCACCGCATGCTGCTCTGCCTCCATGGTACTACCACTGCTCAGTGCCTTTCTTTGCTATATGCCTTTCTGGGCTTCCTCCTTGCAACACCTCAGTTTTTTTCCTGTTCCATGTGGATGCCAGCAACCATTAATAAGATGCTCTAAGGCTGGTTCTTCTATATGGCTGTCTAAAATGCAACAGGAAGGATTTTCCAAGGACCTAGAAGCACCTTTACTGATTTTTCTAGCTGTACCATTGGTCAGCCCACAAGAATGGGGCAAGGAGGGTGGTGGAGGGGAGCCAACACAAAAGATGGAGCAGCCCTTTAAGATACATGATCATATGTTTCACCAGCAGTGCTATTCAGGCTGTAAGCTCTCAGTGCTCGCCATATTGAAACCTTTTAGGAACCAAGAACCCACACCTGGTGGTGCTAATATAGCACTGTTGGCTACTGCCTTAGTCCAGCTGTTTTAGACATCTCTGTCAATGTTGCCCTGCTGGCAACAGCAACAGAAGGCGATGGGATGCAGAGGCGCTGGAATGATGGTGGACGCCCAAAGGACTTGTTGGGAATAAGGAACTCTGGCGTGCTGTGGCCACTGCTGATGAGTGTCTGACTTAGAGGGGCAAACGCAGGCCCATCCTCTTGGGAGCTGGCAGGCTCATCTCTGTGTTCACCTCTGCAACAGCCTGGTCACAGCCCCAGGGTCACTGCAGCCCCTTTCCCTGTCTGTGTCCAGCTGTACTAGGTGTTTGCAAGCTGCATGGTGCAGCCTGTCCCTGTTTGAGGCTGGGGCAGAGACAGAGGGTGTGGCTGGGCGGCACAAATATCCCTTGTTTTAATCCACCCGTTGAAGGCCCTGCTCTGTGGTGACACTGAATGAAGGAGACAGAGAGCAGCATCTCCTGGGACATGGGAAATAGGCAAGGAAGAAGCCCCCTTTCTAGACCTGATACTCATTTTCTTGCATTAAAAACCAGCCAGATATCTATGTACTTTCACCCAGCCGTATTGCCAGAAGGTAGGAATGCAGGAGCTGGCCAAGA
The DNA here is from genome assembly GCF_963921805.1 of Phalacrocorax carbo. Classification (NCBI taxonomy): domain Eukaryota; kingdom Metazoa; phylum Chordata; class Aves; order Suliformes; family Phalacrocoracidae; genus Phalacrocorax; species Phalacrocorax carbo. The sequence goes on from NC_087548.1 coordinate 53,684,679, forward strand.
CCCATGGTACACTGAGCCTTATGTATGACTCCAGCTGCAATGAGGAACAAGCGCTGCAAAGGAAGGTGTAAGAATACTCCAGTGCTTTCTGGCTCGGTTGGAGATTTCCTGGATTCTGCAAGGCCGGCCCTGTGCTGTGCTACGCTTCTGCTGCCACTGTGCTCCTTCTCTCCTCAGCACTTGTCCGGAGAAGCCCAGGAGCACAGCAGAGGCAGTAAACTTTGTCTCAGTAAGTGTGACAGCCAACACCTTCAGCAGGACCCATCCTGGTGTAAGTCCCTGCTACTGCTTGACTACCCCTTCCCCGGGGCACAAAGGAGGACAGAAAAGGAAACCTTGGCAAACTGGAGTAAAGGTCTTTTCGGGTGCAGCCAGGGATACAGGACTGGCTCTGGGGTGGGTACCTGGGGCAATACCTGTGCTTGCAAGAACTGGGGCTGGGGCTGACAAGATGGCCACAGCTACCGTTTACAAGGTCAGGGAAAGGCAGGCTGGTGGCTGCTGAAGGAAAAGCAAGGGGTCTGCTCTTCCAGGGCTTTTGGTGCAACGCCAGCTCTGGCATCCTCTTTTGTTCTGCCAGGAGACAGAGCTGACCTTCTCTGACTTGGCTCCTGGGAGTGGTCTCTCAGGATTTTGCTTCCCCTGCTTCTTGGAGGCCAGCATACTCTCTGAAGCAAGAGGAGGCTTTGCAGATGCACATTGCAGCACCCTACATCCCTGTCATGACTTCAGAGGGAGCCGGGCTGGGAAATAATCAACACCCTGGAAATACTCTCCAGTGATGCATTAACTCTGCTGTAAGCTCTTACCTTAGTGCACTTGACCTCTGTAGATGATATGGGGGAAACCACACAAACAGTGGTCGTTGCCTCAAGAATATCCTATAGTAGGGACTTCCTTAATTTAGTTACGGGCTTTTTTATTTCTCTTTGTGTGTTCTAAGCCTATTATCTGCAAATGTTTCTGCATCCATGTGTTGTTATGAGCGTGGAATTACCCTGCTGCCCATCCACTGAGCCATTCAGCATTTGAGGCATAGCCTTAAATTTCCATTTATGACTTCTCCTTCTGAAATGAAGTCCTGATCCTTCAGTCCCTAAAGCTGCATAAGATTCTTGCCTTCTTCAGAGACTTTTCCTACACCCAGTTTGCATGCATCCACAAATATTGCTTGGCAAGGGTGTAATTTCACCTCATCACCGCATGTTCACCTTCTGGGGAAGTTCAGGGGCTGCCATGGCATGCAGGCTGCATATCAACGCCAGGTCTAGTTGCTGCTTTCCCCACTCTTCATTCCCAAATGGTGAAAGCAAGTGAGTCAGCTGCTAAATGTTTCCTACAGAGCTTAACCGAGTAACACTTGTGAGGAGAAAAGCTCCTGTTTGCCTCCACCTCGCTTTCAGCTGCAAAAGACCATCTGAAGAACAGTGACAGCCTTCTCCTTTATCATCTTCCCATCGCACCAACCCACTTCAGTAGTTAAGTCTTCCATTTTGGTGCCAGTAGGTGGCATTGCTTACTCTCTTAAATGCCTGAAAGTTAAGCAAAACATTCGGCCTTGCCTTTAGTGGTACCCAGTTGGAAAGTCCCACAACCTTTCCCAACACTGCAACAGCATCCAAATACAGTGTCTAAATTTAGTCTGGAAATTAGTCTGTTTTCTAACCACCAGAGGAATGAAGTTGTGTGTGCACTTACCTGCTAGAATTATAGAGGCAGAAAAACTAGGTAGTTTTATGCTGTAACATGATGAATTTGTGAACAGGGTGGCATGGTGTGGTTACCTGTGATATTAAAGAACTGCCATGACCTTATCATTTCTACAGTGATGTGCTAATGCAGTCTGCTCAATGGAGCTGGGCCACTGGGAATTACAGCACTATCTTGCACTGGGTTGCAACCATGGTTGCAATCATGTTGTGTCACTCCATGGCACAGACTGCCAAAGATGTGGCTGTGCCATCTCTCTTCCCAATGGATAGCCATTTCCTGTCCTGGAAATAAAACACATGGGACACCGTGTCTCTCTTGTAAAAAGACTGGAGAGAGTTTTCCAAGTGGATGTTGAAAGTTCCTGGGTTTTGGCACTACAAATGCAACTGAGCTGAGAATCAGCACTCCAGGAAAGGGAACCTGGCAGGCTAGGGACAGCTATGGTGCCATCACAGGAGATGACTGTCTACAGGCTACTGGGAGAGGATGGGTGTGTGAGGAAAAAGGCAAGCAGCACAAAGGCAATTGGAAGCCTAAGTGGTGAACGCCCCCCAGTGTTGTCCTCCATCCACGAAAATATAACACAGACACATACATGCCTTCAAGGGAAACCTCAGGGTCTCTTGACCCTTTGTGGTTAAGGAGTCTCCTGGAGCACTGTCCCAGCACTCAGCACCACTGGATAAGACCTGTAAGCAGAAGACATATGAGGTCTTATATGAAGACATGTGAGGTCCACTCATGAGGGGACTAATGAAATGGACAGGATACATTAAGTGACATGACCAAGATCACCCTGGACACCTGTCTCTGAAGCAAGGGGCTAACCATCATGCCACTCATCCTGACTGATGGAAGTGGAGGTCCAAGCACAACTTTTTATCATCACATCCCAAATTAACAGCACAAGGTGTCCCATTGCAACAGCTAATGTAGTATGCTTTGAGCATGATGATAAGAGACTGCATGATTCACCTGCTTCATCTGCGGAGATGCTCTGGGCAGAGGACAGCCTGTACAAAATGTTTAGCAGCTCTCTTGAGAATAGCTACGTCCGAGTCAGCCCTGGACCACAGCACACCACAATCATGGAATGTGGGAAAAGTTTTATGAGCTGGACAAAGCCCATTGTATTTTCCTCCATCAGGTTGGTCTGCTTCTTGCTGTCAGATTGATATACTGCACATGCCAGCTCTGGAGCCAGCTCTAGCTCCAGTACCCAGGACGATCCTACCTCTCTTTGCACAGCAGGTAGAGCATTATTTTCTCAGCTACGCATGGTATCTGATACAAATGTGGGATGCCTGTGAGACATCATGCAAGCTGCCCATGGCAAAGGCAAACTATAGGCTCTTGTCTCTACAGTGATCTCCTACCATGTGCTGCCCCTATCTTCTGATTAGGGAAGGCTTGTTGGAGTGCACATTTGCTCCTTCAGGAGTTGAAATAACCCTAATGGAGGAAGCCTTACATGGTCTCTCCTGTGCAGCTGGGATCCTTGATCTACAGCACTGATGCCACCCTAGGCCTTGATGGAGTAGGAGTGGGGCTTATCTGGCACAGGAACCTCACCCATTAGCAAGACCTCAGGACACAAACAGTGACTTTAGGCCCTTTCCCTCTTCACCCATATCTGAAAAGTCCTATGTTCTACCTCATGCCTCAAACTGCTTATGATTTTGGCCCCTGAACACCAGCTGTGCAGCAAGAGCAAGGCCTGGAGAATGCATTTCCTTATCAGATGGCCATTATTAAATACCTTTCAGTTTGTATCATAATATTCCTTTGTCCCAGACTGAAGCCTCCTGAATGAAGAATATAATTAGCATCAGATGATGTTCACTGTGAATTAAAAGACTTTCGATTCCATTGTATATTAATTCCATGGCGCCTACTTAGATTACACTTTCATGATTTATTTTTAAAATGTAGCAAAGCACTGGAATCTATTCTTCTTGGAAAGTGATGTATGAGAAGCTGCGGGGCGTTCTCCTGGGTGGAGTCAGGTTGTCTTCTCACATAGTGACTTTACCATTTTTGGTTGCAGACTCTTACAGAAAATTTGAGGATGATCCAGATTCCTAAATACATGTACCCAGCACCATTTTAGACATTCCTGGGGCATCCAAATGCTCCACCCAGAATAGGCAGATCTGGTATGGCACCTGTGGGCCCACAGGGTTCACAGACTATTGACTACAAGGTACAGCTTTGATATCTGGCCTCTTTGTTATGCAGTATAGATTGGTTCTTGCATATTCACATGTCAATGGAAAAATAGTGTTGTTCTCTAACATTAGAGGACTTATGGGGGATTCAGCTTCCTGAGCTGATAGTTGGCTCATCACCTGCTTATTCTATGTTATGCCTAGAGCATCTCAGCCAGAATGGACTTGCATAAGAAGGGGAAAAAAGAACAGGAAGGGCTTCTATGGTAGGAAACCATGGGTTAAAATAAACCAGTGAATGTACAGCTTGCCCACTTTGACAATAAGAAATTACATATGCCTCTCTTTTACTTGTGCAATAAAGGAGCTGTAAGCCAAGTAGAAGGCAGTCCATGTTTCAGCAGAGCAATTTTTTTGTGTGTGTGTGTAAAAGATGCCTTTGTTTTCTTTTCTTCTGCAGTTAGGAAATTCCACTCCTCCGCCTGTGGCCATGATGGTCTTGGCTGCAAATTTCATAGGTCAGGCTGATTGGGATTGGCCTGTTCCTTTGATTGAGAGAGTCGTCCAGGGGCAGCAGTAGCCCAAAACACATGGTGTCTCCTCCTCAGACTTGGCTGGGGCTCTGCTTTGATTTTGGCAGCCCTTCCTCAACTCTGCTTTTTTGTCTTGCAGGGTGTATAGCCATGCTATCCACTCATTGGGACTGAACTAGCCCTGAAGCAGCCTCCTTGGGTACATATGGTAGCATTGCTGCAGTAACCAAGAGCTGAGAATCGTTCAGCTGCCTGAGCATGGGTGGCTGGTGAATGTGGAGGTCCTGGTCCTCGCAGTGGGTCACTCATCCTGAGGTATGCGAGTGCTTCAGGGTCTGTTACAAGACCCACGTTGGTTGTGTGGACTATGGTATGGGAAGGAGGACAACAACAAAGGAAGAATATATGACTCCTCACTTGCTCACACTGCACATACTTTTGTGTCTTGACTTTAGAGAACAAGAAGCCTTCCTGTATAATATGAAAATAACTTTTTTTTAAAGAAAATGACACTGTTGTCTTTCCTGCTACTCATGAACAAGCAAGCCTAGGATTTAGTACCAAAATGGATACCTGTCCAGACACTTTTGGGAGATTTTGGATGCTGTCACTGACTTGGGTGAAGCACGCTACTTTCTGGAAAAGGAGGGCCATGGTGGAGGAAGTGGCAATGCAAAGCCTCTGAAGGATGACTGTGCTGCAGAGGCATGTTAGCACTTCCCTTTAGCGTGGGCATCCAAAGACAATGAGAAAGCATGTAAGCAAGTGTCAGGGTCTTTATTTTTTCATTAAGTGTCTGTAGGGCCTACAAAGGCCCATCAGGAGCATGAGGATGTGCCCAGGATATACGGCTCCTTAGGAATGCTCTTGGTGCCTGTAAGCTAAACAAACCACCCAGAAGCACAAGAGGGCGTAAAATGACAAATTGTTCTAACATTTTATGTGTCCCTGAAAGGCCACGTGACTATTGGATTAGCAGCCAACGGATATCTCTTCATTAACGAGGAGACAGTGTAATAAGCTCGTTGGAACATGCCACAGACAGAGTGGCCTCGTGTTTCCTTGCAGGTCTAGTCAATGAATCCCAGAGCTCTTTTCTTCTATTTATACCCCATTAGCAAGCACCGGCGTCGACCTGAGGTGTGCCGGATGCTGCTAGTTGTACTAGGCTGGAACTTGAAGGCGCCATCTGAGGCCAGGGTCCTGCTTTCTAGGACTTTCATGTCTCAGGCACATAGTAAAAGTGTTTCAACCTCCATGAGGTCCAGTGTTACTTAAGCACAAAACCAGCTACCAGACACCCAGTTTCTTATCAAACTGCTCCATGAGCAGGTTTGAACTTGGTTTCAGGGGTTTTCTCCTTCAGTTCAGGAATAGGCCTTTCTAAGGCCATATTAGTTATTGGTAAGGAGTTGCTGTGGCTGTGTTTGGCAAGGAGCTGTGTGCTTTCGGAGCAGTGCAAGAGTGCATATTGAATAGTGCAAGAGTGCATATTGAATATGCCTGTGACTGCTCTTCTAGAAATACCAATTGGCCAAGATCCTCAGCTGTGTGGTGCTGTGGACCTCAATGTGTCTCCTGCAGAGTTTGGCAGATGAAAGACCCAAGGGAGGAAACTGAGGCATAACAAAGTGTTTGGGTTCTTTTGATGGTGCTTGTAGTCCCAGAGTGGGAAAAAGCATTACAAGATCTGTTGTTCATGACGAACATTAGCTGACCTCCACGTGCCAGGGTTTTGAGTGACTGATGTCTTTCAGATGAAGTTTGAAATTGGGATTTGCCCCATGCCTTCCTTCATCCTTCCAGGGATCATGTCATATAGTCTTTTAGCACCTTTTCAGGACTGCATAATTGTCTTTCTTATCTTGTGGGTCACAATTTCTTTAACAGCTCACCACAGAAAGGTATTGACTCTCAGGCCACATCTGTTTCTGCCTGCAGACCTGAAACGCCCGTGCCCAAAGCCTGCAGGGGATGCATCTGAGAAAAGATACAAGACAAAATTACTTCAGATAGTTTTACAATCTCAATATTGATCATGCTGTCTGAACTGAAGGTAGGAATAGGGATTACTTGCTTTAGGACAGGGATTGCTTACTTCAAGTATCTTTAAGACTTAAACTGTGTTTTATCTGCAGTGTAATAAACTGTCTATGGTCAATTTGCTGATGGTGAGAACCTGATAGCTCAAAGAGAGCTACAGGTTAAAGGTATTTATCATCCCCATTGGAATAAATTCTCTTGCAGCAAGTGACCTTTTCTGAGGCAAAAGCATATTAAGAAATATTTCTGAACTTCTTAGCTTGCATTTAATTTCAGTAAATAATGAAGAAAATTTAAAATAGTTCAGGACTAGCAATATGTTTCATAATTTGCGTAATACTGTCTTTTTCCTAACTGTACACTAGGGATGAATGGTAGGATTTTATGTCCTATTGCATAATTAACCAATTCATGCTGTTCTTTCCTGATTTTTCACAACAGTTTGGATACTTCTGTAGCATAATTACAGTCTTCTGTCTGTAGATTTTTATTTCTTCTTTTGCTTTTCACTGCTTGTGGTACAGATTTACAGGAATATACCCACTTTAACTTTCTCCATCTTGTCAGTAGACCCCAAGAGGCTTCCTCCTTTGTCTTTTGTATCTAATGACATGTGTGTTGGAACTGCAAGATCTTTTTCCCTTTTCAGTATTTTCCCTGCTCTCACCTGATGTACTAGAAATGTCCTTGGGCTCCCTGCTGAGAGAATGGAAAACCAGTAACGGATCTTCCAGAACTGTGTATATTTTTAACTGTCATGTATGAACATCCAACTGGGAACATATAGGATCCCATACTTATAGGATGGATATAGGATCCCATACATATATGATCCCATACTTTTCCTGCAGACAGTTCCCTCTGTAGTGGCTTGTTGTCTGCTTTTGATACTGTCTACTAATGCTGAGTTTCTCCAGAATAGTTCTTGGATTTGGGTGCCTGGTTTAGAAATAAACGGGTGTCAAGTGTTCCTCTAAGAAACTTTGAAATCTCTTGGCCACAGCATGAGATCTATGTCCTGACATCCTTTTTCAGATAGCATACAGTGGGAGCACTCTCTGAGTTGGATCAGGCCCTAAAACTGTTTTGTTTTCTTGTTCATCAAATCCTGTATGTCATCCAAGAAAAACAACTGGAACTTTCCTCTGGCTGAATTAGCTGAACAGCTCTTAGAGCTTGTGTTTGACTTGCTGGGGGCTGAACTGTGTTCTTGAGGGATAAGGAGCAAGGGAAAAATGTAGAAAGTGACTGCCAAAAGTTGGTGGTAGGGAACTGAGTAGGTGGGGAGATAGCAACAGCATCATCTTTGTCCCAGAGAGTTGTTTCAGTTGACTCTCTCGGGATTTATAGGACTGAACATGTGAGCAGGAAGAGCTGTGATCCTGGATGTTTGCCATGGCACTCTGGGGCTTGGAGGGGCTTAAAGCGGTGGCTGCTGCCCTTTTGCTGGGGGAGAGGAGGCAAAACATTCAAGACACATTAGACTCTCTTTTTCTGCTTATTTCTCAGCAGACCTCACAGTGTGCTGGGTCTTCAATCAACCAAAGTGTTATGAAGGTGATGTATTTCCAGTTAGGATGCACCTACATGCTTCAGCATGCTAACTGTGGGCTGGATCAGGGTATTTCTGTGTAAGGGCTTAATGCACCTTGATTGATATCCATGAGAAGGTTTCACAGGGAAGGTATCAGAATAATTGTTAGTTTCCAGCATAACACCCTCCTCCTTTTATATTTTCATATGTGGAGACAAACACTTGATATAACCAAAATGCACAAACCCAAGTAATGAATGAGAAGCCTCAGAAGGTGGTGAGGACATGCCACAGCTATATTCAAGGAGTAGTTTTACAATAGAGTGATTTCAGTCCTTGGTACACACATCAACCTGGCATCAAATACCTGTCCCCAAAGCTGCACCAACCCCCAGATTCACCACAGGGAGATGGTGTTTGCAGGTTGTAGACAAGTAACTGCTGTGGATGTTGAGTTTTATTTAGCAATCACTTCACTGGGCTGGTTGCAAGGCAAGCTCACTGCATGCAATTTCAGCTGTGTACTCCCTCCAGGGCATTGTGTCAGACAGGAAAGGCCTCTAACTTTTAAAAAAGTCATTGCTGGACTCCCAAGGGACTTAAATTGCCCTTCTCTATCCTTGGGGAAGAGCTTAATTTTCCAGTGGGTGTGGGTGTTGAGAGAGCGAGAAAGGATGGTGTAAGGTCTTGGAACAAAACATCAGGCTGGGGTTTAAGCAAGTTTGAGGCTAGAGGGGAATAGGCCTGATTCTCCTCTTGGGTTGTTAGGCAGTGATTTATTGAGATGGTTTACCCAAGTGCAAGAACCCTTACGCTCAAGTTTGATTTCAGTGGGTTGAAAGGGAAAGCCATGTTGTCAAGTGAGAACAAGGCAGAAAAGTGATCAACACAAGAAAAAGATTTAGAAAAGGGGTGTATTTATGCAATACAGATGTGTATGAGGACAGGTGAAAGAAGGGGCTTGTCACATGAGTCCTTGTCAGTAGACAAGCACTAGCAGCATCTACTTGAGCTCTAGAGTTTGCCATTTTGTTTGACAGGTCGGGTAGCAGCACGAGAATGAGATAAAAAAAGAAGGCTGGTCATAAAAAGAAATTAATAACTGAGTTTACAATTTATGCACTTTTAGTCTCAGCAGGATTTGTAATTTTAGCAAGAAATAGAGTTTTTTTCATGAAAATACTGTGTCCTGGTTTGACCATATATCCCGAATGTTTTCACAGAATCACAGAATGGCAGGGGTTGGAAAGGATGTCTGGAGATCATCTTGTCCAACCTCCCTTCTTGAGCAGGGACACCCAGAGCAGGGGGCACAGGACCGCATCCAGGCTGGCTTTGAATATTTCCAGAGAAGAGGACTCCACAACCTCTCTGGGCAGCCTGTTTCATTGCTCTGACACCCTCAAAGTAAGACACCTCCCAGGTCCTTCTCAGTGGAGCTGCTTTCCAGCAGGTCAACGCCCAGCTTGTACTGGTGCATGGGGTTGTTCCTCCCCGGGGGCAGGACTGTACACTTGCTTTTGTTGGATTTCATTATATTCCACTTGGCCCAGCTTCTGGCCTTCTAAAAGGCCAGAAGTTTTCCAGCTTCTGCAGTCGTAACACAAAAAGCTAGTGAACTGATCCTACCTGAGTTCATGTCAGGGGGAGGGGAGGCCTCCTTTGTGTTATCCAGAGGTTGCAAGAATTATTTGGCATAGAATGTAGCAAACTTCTGCATGAATGTGCTGTATTTTTAAAGAGTCGGTGGGGGGTACAGACCAGGCTACACCACTGCCTGGCCAGCCCAAAATTTCGCCTTGAGAACAGGTGCTTAAGGGAAGGCTGGCAGATACACCAGTCCACATGTCTAACACTAGTTAGCCAGCTGACACAGGGAATATGTGCTTCCAGGCACTGCATACCGGATACATCAGCTGTTACACCCTTCACATGTTCCTGGAGGCCATGCCTTCCTAGGGGTTTGTCCATGCGAATTTCATAAGTGGTTTTGGGATGCAAGAGTCCTCTTCCTCCGAACTGTTTCCTTTCTCCAGTGCCTATAGAGGTTTTGGAAACTTAGCTTTTGCAATGCACACTGTGATCATTGGGTGACAGGTGGCAAGGTAATATATCATTGTTGTAAGTCTCTAGCTCTCTACGCCAGCATCCAACTATGGTAAAAATTTTGGGGAAGGGGATTTCTCACTGAGCTTCAGAGAGCGCAGCAGAAGGAGTAACTAGGCACAGATACACACACTGACATATTTCAGCAGGCCCCCAGCAGGAAACTAATACTGCCCCCTGCTCATGTCAATCAATTCTCCCAGCCCCGTGTTCCAACAGGACAAAACTCTGCTGGCAGGTTGGGCTCAGAGGAATGAGCCAGTTCCTTTGCAAACCCTATTGGGATGAGCAGTGATTCTCCTATCTGAGGAGGTACCAGATTTCGTTACCACATGTGTAAACTCTTTGTTGCAAAGGAAGATCATCTGGCTAGGAAAAAAGCCATATAGTAAAATGTCTTGTTTCACTATAAGGAAACCTTAGACTTCACTGCTGGCTATTGCAAAGTTACTAGTAGCTGACTAAAGCTGACTTACTGTTTCTACCATGTTATGCAGGAAGAAAATACCTTTCCAGACAAAGCAAATCTGCCAATTATAGAGATGCCAAATTATGGAAAATCAGTTACGTTTTTCATGTATTTGCATTTTCAGATTACATTTCTAGATTTTTTAATTTATGCTGCTATTATAAAGCTATGGAAATTACTTTTCTGGGGGCTAGAAATATATAATTTTTGACAAAAAATATAATTTTAAATTGCTACTTTTTCCTCAGAAAAATGAAAAGTGGAAAGGGAAAGGAAATCGGAAGTGCAGAGGCAAACATTTCAAATGTCTGGGTAAATTTAAGACTAAATATATCATGTACATAGACCTGTTCTTGCCTCACTCTATAGGAAGGTGGACAGCTGACCACTTCTTGTTCTAATGCACTGCAAGGCAAATTGGAAGGGCTGGTCCTGCAGCGTTCACTCCTGCAGAGTTCATCATGCAACTATATGCATAGATCTGTACACAGACAGAGGCCTGCCAGTGTGGGCAAGTCCAAAAGAAACAGCCCTGATATGTCCTGTCTATAGCAAGTCCCAGAGATCTGGGAGCATGTCTGATCAATGACCTTTGCGATCCTGAGTTTCTAACAAGCACAAGTGATCTTCTGCAGAGATCCCCAAAACACAGACCAAGTATGGCACTGGGTTACCATTAAGAGTTATATTTTTCTGCAGGGATCAGGGAAGCTGTCATGTTTAAAGTGTACTTCTCTGGCTGGTACTGTTCCAGCAAAAGGAAAGGAGATATGTGCCTTACCCTGCCAGCTGGATGGAGTTTATGCATGCTTAGCACCTCTGAGACTGGCACTTGCACAGGGCAGAGAGCAGCTGAATTGGTCTTCGTGGATTTACGTGGGATATTTGAATAGAAAGTAGTTGGATGCAGGAGGAGATTCAGTGAAACAAAAAAACTTACAGCTGTAATACCTGTCTGAGGCCAAACAGAACTACTCCTTAAAGCCATCAGTGATCAATAACTACTCATTAAATAAAAACATATTCAATATTCAAATTTGATTTCAAGAGCTGGGTGGTCATTCCCTTTTCTACTTTTTAAAAACCAATTTGAAAGGAAGTTCCAAGCAAGAAGGTTTTAAAAAGCAGTGTCTTGCTTTCAAAAGTGTCAGAAAAAAAAGTTAGGGTGGCATAATTTTTTAATCTTGAGCAATTTAGTTAATTCAGCACAAAACTGCAAAGTACTGTGATTGAGTCATAATGCAAGTTTTCAAAGCCAAGAATTATTTAGATTGAAAATACTTTGCTGAGCTCTACTTCTGCCTCGAAAGTGAAGCCTGCAGCTGTTTCATCATGAATTATCCGTGGAGCACTGACTCCTTCCTTTACCATGCCTAATCAGCCCCAAATTTGCCTTAATCCATTAGCTTTGTTTGCTCTGTTGTCTGTCTCTGCTTTATCTTGGGAAGGAGTAAAGGTGGCAGCCAGAACCAAACAGGGCAGCGACAGTCTTCTTCAATTGCCTGCAAAGCAACTCAAAGGGTCATTCTTCCCTTTAATCAGGGTCCTGTAATGTCCCTAAAACACACGGAAAGAATTTTTTTAGAACTCCCTTATGAAAGGAAAACTCTTATATAGGAACTGGTTTTTTTCCCTGTCCACAGGTGGAAGCTCCTTTGAGGCAAACTCTTTCTTTTACAAAGCTTTCTGCTCTGCAGGCTGTTAAGGAAAAGAAATACAGAGGCCAAAACAACAACAAAAAAATCCCTGCTTGGCTGAGATGACAAACCACAATATCCAGAGACAAACCATTGAAGGAGTCAGAGGGTGGCTTTCCACTAGTTTGCTGGCAAACATAAATAAATGATAAAAGAATTATTCAGTAAATCTGATTGGAAATTAACAATCACGAGAAAAACCACGAGTAGTTTGTGAACTGTTCACTAATCCTAAACGGGCTCTCAGGAATGAGGGCAAGTCTTGTGGAGGCAGGTAGTTTATGTAAGACTCCTCTTCCAGTCCTGCAATTGCTTAGGGCTCACAGCTTGCATTACAGAAGAGTAAATGTTTAGCCTTCATGGCCACAGAGAAGAGTTTGAGGAGAAGATTGTTAAACCTCAAAGACCAGAAGGCAAATAAAAAATGCCCCAGCATTTATCTTTTGAAACAAAACAAAGCAAGCCTAGCAGTTTTTAAGCCTGACTGAGTAGCGTTCATTCTTCCTGCAGTGTGTATTTTCTACAGCTTCTTCTCAGGCCTGTCCATTCAACGCTATACCTCAACCATGACATTTTCAGAAAACCAAAGGGTTAAAACATATGTATCCAACTGCATGAACCCCTGCTTCTCCATGTGGTGGAACAGATATGCGTGGGCTCAATTCATGAACAGCCCGCCTCTCCTTTGGGGAAGGGCAGTGTCATCCCATTCCCAACATCTCCTCACATTTTCACATGGCACTCATGACAGGTTTAGGTGGCATTTCTGAGACCTGAATTCAAGATCATATCTAGGTCAAGACTGCTGCCAAAGAGAGTCTGCATTTTGTCCTCCAGGGTGCCTAAGCATCATGCAGTCAAGCATCTCCAGAAGTATCCCATGACTGGTAAATGAAGATGTCTTCAGAAAAAGCCATCTCTGTCAGGAGCAGTCTCAGCATGCGGAAGAGATAGAAACTGCCTTTTGCATAACAGCCTGTGGTACAGCAGCCTAGATGGGAAAGTGCTGTTTGGTCCTGGGCAGGAGGCAAGCTGAGGCATCCATCAGGATCTGAGTGGCAAGGCTGAGCACCGAGAAGACTGAGGTCCTTTGGTAGTCTGTGGGAAGTTTTGTGCAAAACAAAATTTTGTCAGGTTTACATCAAAATGGGCTCAGGAAAGCCTCAATACTTGGAGGAAAACAGCAGTGGAGAGTTAATAATTTTTTCTCTCTGGAGGGGAAATCCTAGCTCCAGCAACAAAGGCCTTGGTGCAGCATGGACGTGCTGTTGGAGGTGGCACCCAGCCGGCAGTGTGCTGCCCTGCCCAGTGAAACCTCATCCCATTCTGTGGTCTGGGGGCTGGTGGGTGGCTGGCGCAGGGGTCTGCTGCCACCACAAAGCAGGCACATTCCTGGGACCTTCCTGCTTCTTCAAGGGAGTTTTCACTGCATCCGTATCCCCACCTCAGCTGTGTGAGCCCACAATGCTGTATGCACTAGGAACTTCTCCAGCTGATTTTATTGTCTCAAGGTCAATTGTTTTTTAGGTCAAAAAACCTTTTTGTGTTTGTCTTAGGTCAAAAAAACTTTTGATGTTCCTACATGCAGGGGTCTGGAAGCCTTAGCTCTTAGTCTGATATAAAATAATACCTAAGGATGTGAATGACTTTAAACATCATGACCCTAGAAAATTTGAGGAAGAAGTTCACTCAACAACAAAGGAACCAATATTCCTTAAAAAAAGCTGCATTCCCAGAGTTCTCATGGCTTAAGACCAATGGGAAATCGAATTCACATGTCCCTAATTATTTAACAGGAATTCTTAAAATTCCCGCAGGATAAGTAATTTGAAACAACCCACAGAGCTATTTTGCCTGTTTCCTGGGGCAAATTTATGTCATAGTTTGGTTAGTTACAATGTTATCAGCTGCCTTCGAAAAACAGGCTATGCTAATACGACCATTACCTAATTCATGCTTGGAGTCTGATCCTCAGAGGTTCCTAAGTCTTTTAGTGATCCCTTGAATGGCCTCTTTATAACTTTAAACACAAGGACATTTACTGAGGTAGCTGCCATAGTAAGTAAACAGGAAGGTTTATCAGAATAGTCATTTTTGTTTGGCATCCTACCATCTACACTGCAGACTTGTGTATAAACACACATGACTACTTTTTCATCACTAGGCATGAAAACAAAAATTCCCCAGTGGATTTGAAGGATGCTCTGGGAGATGTGAATCTGTAGGAGGCGAAGGCACTGGTGGAGCCTGATGTCATTGGTGTCCAGAGGAGATGAAGGCAGCAAATACTTTTCCTGCTTTTCATTATTTATTGCGGTTTTATACCCCTTATGAAGGCCAGCAGGTGGGGAGACTGTCCTGCCAAAGGTGGTCTGGGCTCTGGGTCTCTTTCTGCTGCTGAATTTGTACACAGCCTTGAGGCAGGCCATTTCAATATTTTGTGCATCAGCTTCCTACTTGCTCTGTAAAGTGCCTACCCATGGCCTTAGGAGCTGCAGAGGACAAGAGTTGCTGCTGGTTGTTTCCTCTCTCCTCTCAAGCAGCAACAGGGTCTCACTGATGTCTGCTACCATCCCAGGGAAGCACTGGGGCACAGCAGGACTGAGTCAGGAAGAAGATGGTGTCAGAGACCATCAAACCAGCCAGATCTCCATCTGCTTTCTGTGTGCTTTTGCTGGTGGAGAGGACCAACTGGCTGTATTTTCTGCTTCTGGGGCTGCTCTTCACACCCAGCGCTGGTGCCCCTGGACTCCAGCAGGAGGTGGAGCATGCCTCTTCTCTGGTGTGATGCGTGGCAATGCCGCCAGTGACAGGCACATGCCTTTCACATTAGAATTGCCAGACTGAGCCCTTTGGGACTTCAAAGCAGGAATAAAAGCTTCCCCAGATTTGTGGCTGCCCTGAGCAGATGCCAATGATGGTGCTATTTGGCGCCCTGAAGGCCAAGATGATGTTCTTCCCCCACAGGCTCTTTCTGAATGAAGGGCCCCCATTGAAAATGTAATTTTGCAACTTGGAAAATCCTGTCTATGGGATCTGAACCTCCCTGTCATTGGGATCTGAACCCCCCTATGACCAAGGCATCAGGGCTGCCATTTTTCAAGTTCCTCCCACAGTTAGCGTGGTGATTTGGGTCAACTGATGAATGGCGCAATCTTGTTGCTGCAGCCCCTGCGTCCCTCTCCCCTTCCCCTCTTGTTTATATCTCCTCTTTTTTGCCATGTCTTAATTTTGGCAGGAATGTCTCTAGGACAGGGACCTCAGCTGCACCTGTTCCTACAAAGGGTCAGCATACTTGTGAAGATAGTGAAGTAACGCAAATAAAGAAGTGGGTGAAGAAAATACTACTTATTGGTTATTTACATGTGGCAAATGAATAGACCAGACAAGGAAATTTTACTGTGCGTATGCACTTTGCCTGTTTCCTGTTCATAGTTTGAAGACACCTCACTGAGTTTAAGCTTTGCTTGAAATCTTTTAAATATCCGTGAGACCTAAAAATTGAGGCATATAGAAGTCAGGAGCACAAAATCACCGCAGCGTCCCTCTGTAGTCCCTGCAGGCTCTGCATGAGTGTGCTTTGACACAGGCAGGCTGAACCGTCCTCTGCGAGCACACCCCTCACTCCATGAGCACTTCGGTTGGATGTCCACAGCAGGAGTGTCGGGCCTTGAGGGAGTTTTTACTTACCAGTTGCAAAATCCCAGAGCAGAAATGCTAACTCAGCCTAAACTTTAAATGAAAATTAAAACAAATCCCCTTTGGGATGAGATGGAAATGTCAGCCCAAGGAGGAATCTGTTCTCAGTAAGTTGCGAGCGACCGAAGGAGACACAAGTTGGAATCCAGCCTTGGCTGCACCACACACCATCTGTCAGCCTTGCAGAGCAAAATAAAGGAAAAGCAGAAAGCGTGCGATTATCCTCTCCCTCATTGGAGAGCCCAGAGGCCAGAGAAGTGGCTTCTCTTCCCTGATACATTTCTCAAGATGGAAATGACACATACATTTTCCCACACTGGATACGCTGTGCATTGCGATCTCGTCCTACTCGCTCTCCCCTTGGCAAGCAGGGACGCAGACTGCCAGGCTGGGACCTGAGTGAGAAGGCTCTGTTCCCATGGTTAGAGAGATGGGTTTAGCAAATTGCAGGATAAGACCAAGGGAAAGCAGGGGATACTGAAGTCTTTCCACCAGGCACCCTGTGGCAAGATGTTGGGGCTTGCTCCAGCCCCTGCAGGTACCCAAGCACCGCTGGGTCTGAGTGCTATCAGTCAGACAAGAGCTCTTCTCTCTCCTTCTCCCTCCTGCCCTTGCACATTTTCATAACCTTATAAAAGTTTCAGACAACGTCATCTTTAACCTACTGCAGGCAGGGCTTGGGAGCCACGTGAGGGACAGTGAAGGGGACCATACTTGATCAGCATACCAGCCCCATGGCCAATGAGTGGGGAGCTGGATTATACTCCCCTACCGGCCACCCCAAAACGGGTGCAGGAACGTGTCTCCCTTGGCATTGCATTTTGAAAGATGTGCCTTGCGAGACAGCTAGCTGACTTTAGCAGACAGTACCAGCAGCGTGATAATTAATTAAAGGACAGTTGAGAAAATAGTACCAAAATCTTACTCTGCAGCCGGACCTGCAGCTCACTAGCAGAGCAGGGCATCCTGCTCTAGCCCGTACCTCTTTATTTGAAGGAGTAGAGAGCTTGCATTTTGCACTGAAAATAAGAGAGCAGGATGAAGAGGAATGAATCCTTGTGCTAATCAGTAAGAGAGGACCTTGTCTGCAAGATAAGGCAATTTTGGAGCAGAACAGCAAGTCATATCACAGCAATAGAAAGGATAAGAAAGGCAAGATGGCTAAAGGCTATTTTACACAAGGAGGATCCCCTCCTCCTGTTGCCTGTGTGGCACTGAAGACTGAAAGAGCATCCCTGCAAAACAGAAGAGTGGGCAGGTGGAACAGGTGCCCCGTTTACTGCACTCAGAACTGTAGCTGCTGCACAGCTCCCTATATTTCTCTGCCTTCAGCTCTTCCAGGTACCAACAAGAGTGAAATTGCATGGATTGTGTTGCTAAACAGACACCCAGGCGGTTTGCGCTCTCACCTTTCCCACCACTGCATGCAGATTTAGGAAGGCTCAAGATAACTACGACATGCAGACTTCCCTGCAAATCACTGCTCTCTCCTGCCTGCATGTCAGCCTGTCACTGGGCTGCCCCTTCCCCGTCTGGCAGGTACCTGTGCCCCATGCTCACTGCCAATGTGGAAAGGCAGGCAATGCTGTGTCACAGGAAGGGATTGTAGATCCGTGTTGGTGGGACAGGCTTGCCACAGGTCACCCTGAAGCCCCTGGGTGGCTTGATGACCTGTTGCTCCTTACTCAGAGCGCATTAAAGAGGCTCAGCCCAGGACGAGAGGACCTCCAGTGCATGTGAAGCTGTTGCTACAGCCCCCAATTAGTCGTTACAGACACAGGCAGGGAAGAGTAATTTATATCCCCAAACTGGGGTTTCATTAAAAATGGCTGGTTTTCATAAAAAGATATTTTAAAAAGTATTTCATTGGTATCTTTGAACAAATTTGAAGTAGGAGAAAAGGTTTTCTTTTTTGCATGTTTGTTTGAACTTATTAGCACAGAAATCACCTGAAAGCCCACTGTGACTTTTTGGATTTAATTTCACTTTTTCTCTTCTGAGGGGAAAGAGAAAATTTAAATACTTATAGGGAGAAAAAACCTCTTATTTCTTACTTGCATTTCCCAGTCAGAGGGAGAACAGAACATGTTTTTTGCTTGTTTCTAAGCAGTTACTTTTGTTGGAAGACCTCTCCTCTAGGAAGACCTCTCATCCTCAGCTTTCAAGTCTTTCATATGAACAGAATTAAAGCAGCACAGGAATTTTCAAAGTTAGTGTTAGTCTCTCTCCCTCTCCCTCCGCCTCCCTTTTTGCCCTGTGTCTCAAGCTGTCTTTGGAGCATTGCTGTGGAAATGAAATTTTGGGGTTGATTCTCCTCTTGCTTGCCGTTGTGTCAGGTCAATGAGATTGCTCGGGGTCTAGCACAGCTGCACCACAAAACCCAATGCTGCCCACATTGTGTTGGAGGCACTTACGGACTTGTTTTGACTTTAACCTTGCACATGGTCCTTGGGTGCAAGTACCAGTCTAGTTATGCAACTCCTGTCTCCATTCCTCCAGACTTCCACCCCACCCCCTGCCCCCTGTTAGAAATAATGTATTTTAGCTCTCACTCTATTACCTTCCACCCACTTTGGAATCCCTGAGTACTATAAATCAGGCTCTGTTTTACAGACAGAGCTTCGCTTTCCCCTATGGGTTTATGTATTTTACAGAGGAAGCAAAACTCATATCCAGTTAATGATCGCACTGAAGCACATTGAGTTGACGCCATGAAGCTTCTTCTCCATCTGATCATGATTGACTGCACAGGAAAGAAAGTTTTTAAATGTTGGAAAATGTGCTGTGTCAGACTAGTGCAACTGCGCATTGTTTAGTGTTCAGGGACACATTCTGCTTTCATGAAGTCCCATCTATTTCAGATTATTTTGCAGCTGGGTTTACAACAGTCTTAGGCAACTTGTTCAAGATCCGAGAAACCAGAATTATCCCCCCCTCCGTCTGTCTTTCATCACTTGAAAGTTTTCTTTTAGTGTTTTGTTTTGAATTTTCCTTCTTTGTTTTAGGAGGAGGCTTTGCATAACTCTTTCAGAATATGTCTTAAGAGGAGGCATGGGCATGAGGAGGAACAAAAAATTATAGTGACGAGCATTTTCAGTGTAACAAATCAGGTTTTATTCTGAGCAGTTTGTAAATCTGCTGCGTGCCAGGGCTATTGATGGGTTTCACGATCTGTACTGGGAATGAACATGAAGTCTGATTACAGCCTGTGGATTAGCAGAGGTTAGCGGGGGCCAGCAGTCCACCCAAGGCTGGCCTGCAAAGCATGGCCATTGTTCTTCTCTACCTGCTTAATCTGATCCTATCCGGCAAAACAGGCATCTTCATGCTCTGTTTTGTTCTGACTGGGTTGGTAGCACCACCTGGGATTAAGGTGGCCTGACAGTCTCCGTTACAGCAGCTTGCTTTAAGCTATTTGTTCTTTTAGTTTGCCAAATGTTGCCTGCAGGGACTGGAATTTTCTAGGAAGGATGTCTGAACCTAGATAGAGCCAGGCTAATTTCAAGGGGGGAAATTACACTATAGAGTGGCAACTAAATTAGATCAAGAAAAAATGCATTGTTTAGCCCACACTTGGGAAAGAAAGTAAAAAAAAAAAAAAAAAGACATGAGAAAATTCTTGCTATTGTTTTGATGAGAGGGTCCCAAACACCAGTCAGAGGATATGCTTGATACTTCGCAAGCTGCAGCGCAAACCATATTTTTCCCTGCTCACACCACCAACATCCTCTGGTGGTGAAGGCTGGTCCCTCTCCTTACCCCCAGCTTCCTCACCTCTTATCCCCTGCCACTGACTCCCACGCTCTCCCACTGCCTCACCCACAGCTTTAGCCCCCCTCCCTTACCCTGTTGCCCCAGTTGTCTCAGTTGGAAAGAAAGTCTCAGAACGATCAGTTTGCACCTTCATTAAATTCTTCCAATGCCTTTTGGATATAAATAGGGTCTGGCAGTGGAGGAACAAGTTGTGTCCTGGGGGAGATGTATTCTCACTCATAGATCTGACTGGTCTTTTAATGAAATCTAATGTTGCAAAGGTGACCCAGTTCTGCGACACTCGAGCAACCTCTTATTGAATAGCCTTACTAATATGAACCAGGTATATTTTAGTCTCCTGTGGTGCCTGGTCCAAGAAGAGTCAGTTACCCTCAAAGTGAGTCCCATTTGCCTCCCATTGCAAAACCCAGGGAGTCCTCATTCCCTGTAAGCGTCATAAGCTTCTTTATGAAGCTGGGCCTTTGACAACACACTGCATAGTGAAATGAAAGCTGGTCTTGTTATTAATTTAATATTTCTCTATTCCATGTCCTTACATAACTGATCTTTCACCCAGTGGCCACCGATGCAGAGCTGCTTGCAAACCATATTGCTGAGGGGAGGGCAGAGAGAGTTGAAAAGCTCAGAGGCAACTTTACATTTCTCCAGAGTACAGATGCAATTTCCAGCGAATTAATCTATGCTCCAAACTTGTATCCCCTCGAGTGCCGGCAAAACAAGGTTTTAGCAAAGTTTTTTCAAGGGAACATCAGAAGGCCCCTGGCAGGCACTGAACTGAAAATGAGCAGCTGGTTCCTGGTGCAAAAGCAAGCGGGAGAAGGAATATCTCACTCGAGGCACGGGGGAGCTAGGCTGCCCGAGGCAGGGAGGACCAAGGGGAGAGCGGCGGGGCCGCATCACCGCCGGCCGGCGGGGAGAGGGCAGAGCGGGGGCAGGGGCGGCTGGGCGGAGGGAGCCGGGCCGGCGGGCTGGGACCCGAGGGTCTGTGCGCACCGATGCACGCTGCCGGGGCTCCCGGGCCTCGGCCGTGCGGGCCGTGCCCGGGGGCCGGGGCCGGCCGGGGTCACGGTGCCCCGGGGGAGCGGCTCGGCACCCCCCAAACCCTGCCCGCCCTCGGGCAGCGCCGGCCCCGCCCCGCGGCGCGCGCCCAATGGGTGTGTGGGCTCATTTGCATATTTGCATATTGGTGGGGACATAAGGGCCCGGGGACCGAGCGGCGGTGGCAGGGGCTTGTGTGGCCGTCGGCGCTCCCGGGGCTGCTCCCAGAGCAGTTCCCTGCCGTCGCATTGTTTTTGCGCTATAGTTGTACTTTTTTTTTTTTTTTTTTTTTTTAAAAGAAAAAAACCAAACCCAAACTTAAAAACTTACTTTTTTTAAAAAAAAAATTTTTTTTGCACCGAAACTTTTCTGCCGCGGCAGAGCGCAGGGAGAGAGGCGGCGCGATGGGGAGCGAGGCGTTTCTGGTGGCCCTCTGCCTGTGCCTGGGCTGGGGGGCTGCTCCCGGCGCGGCCGGCGGCGGCGGTAAGTCCCCGGCCCGGGGCGGGGGGTGCAGGGGAGGTGCTGGGCGTGCCTCTTGCGTTCGGGGTGGGGGCGGGTGTGCAGGGGAAATACCGCCGGCACGGCGGGAAAGGGGAGTTCGCGACTTGGCTTTGCAAGGCTCTGCCGGGGTGCGGGGGATGCTGCGGGACCTGGCTGGCGTGGGGGGAGTGGGCTTGGAGGGCTCTGGAGGGCTGTGCTGGGGGCCTTTTAGGACAGACCCGGAGCCGGTTCCGTGCCCGGAGCGGCGGCACAGCCTGCCGGGCTGGTGGCACGGGCTCTGGAGGTTCGGGGTGTGGGATGATCCCGTCTCCCCCCCACCCACCCGCGGAGCAAGGACTCCACGAGTTCCCCGCTGGAGATGGGCTGCCGCAGCGGTAGCACCGCGGCCGGGTCCCGGGCGCCCCGCAGGGCCGGGGCCCTCCGCTGTGCTTGGGGCTCGCCCGGCATCCCAACTTCCGACCGTTCTTGGTCCGAATTGTTTAAGGCAAGGCTGAGTTTCATCAGCGTCATGATAATGTATTTGGGTTGTAGGAAACGCCTTTAATGCAGGAGAATCCATCAGGGAAAAACGTGAGCAGAGGCGTACGCTCTCACCGTGTCTGTATATGCGTGCACTTAACACTACACCTATTTCTACCCGCATTTGTGCATAGGTACCCTACAGGCCAAAGAAAGTGGAACATGTGCGAATGTTGACTACTAGATGCTCACTGATGCTTTCTTCGTTAATCACAACATGACTGCAGCTTTAAAACACTAGTTTTACAAGACCGCTACCCCTCAAACTTACGTTAGCAGTGCCCTGTCACAATCTTACTTTTCTTACACTAATCTCCCAGACGTGTTTTATCTTTAAAAGTCCCCAGCCTTAGAAGAAAATGCGGCTGTAGCTCTCAGAGCTACTGTGTGGTACTAAAATGGCATATGGAAACCACTGCTTTTTTTCTCTGCAGATGCCTTTGTTGTTTCTGTTGTGTACGAGGAAACTGAAGGGAAGTATTCAAAAGTAAGAGGATGGGGTGCTAGGGCACAGTCAGAGGAATGTATTCTTGCTTAGAATTCAATCTTGTGCCATCAGAGGCAATCAACAGCAGTTTTCATCACAGTATCCAAGTTTCGTACAGTATTTCCATTTCTGTGTACATAGCGCTAGGAAATTGCTGTTTATCAAAGATTCCCTTTTTAAAACCATAGTTCAGGTGCACTGATTCTGGCAAATGCATTGTTATCATATTTGGCATCCTGTGTCTCATGTGGGCAGTTTAACTTTTGATTAATATTCCAGATGCTGTTACTTCCTCAAAACTCATGTTCTCCACCCAGCTGGCTGGTGATAAACAGTTTTCTTCATCAAAATCGGTTGCCAGGTCACCTTGGGCTTCCCATGAAGGGAACTTGAAGCCAAATTCTCTTGATTAGTGTGTAAACCTGTATTTGTACTGTGTCAGAATGCTTAAAGTCAGTGGGATGCTTTCAAAATCAGTAGGGGTCTCGAATCACAGATTGCAAGTCCAAAGTGTCATGAGGTTTAAACTGGAAAATTAAACTTGATTTTTTGTCAGTTTCTAAGCTTTTTATTTTTTTCTGAGTTATACAATATTCTCTATACCTTGATGTAGAGGAGAGCTGTTTTTAAAAACCTGAGATTATGTAAGTGGAGGTTTAAGAAAAGCATCGGAAAGTTTGCAGGGCATGATAAAATCATGGCGTTTGGCAACGCAGCCTGTAGGCTGTTAGAAAAGCCAGCTAGGGTCTGAAATTGGTGACTTAATTCCATTCCCTTTTCCAGTTTTCTAAATAATCCCCTTGTAGGTCACCTTATTAATGGTAAGCACGTAGCAGTGGCCAGAAAACTTTATTTTGTAACAGAGGGTTGTATTTGCAACTATGTGCCTGGTAGCTTTTGCCATGCAGAACACATGCCTGTATACCTCTGCTGAACTAAGGCTGGTAAGTGTGGTATTTTAGCAAAAGCATAGATTTGTTTTGTTGACACATTTTTTTGTCTCCAGGTCTGCTTCTCTTTGAGGCCTTGTTCAGAAATGGACTTGCATTCTTGTCACTAAAAACTACTTCTGTGTTTCAGTATGGATGCACATAAATTTCTTTATATCTAATTTCCGTATCTAAGTAAAACCTGCTGCATATTCAGGTAAATTTCTGCCCACCTTTCAGAAGCATGCTGAAGACTCCCTATTTCTGAGTTTTCCCTGTTTTAATTAATTTGTGTTAAAACACATCATTAACTAACCAGCAATGAGTGTTTACATTGACGGTCTCTGCATTTCTTTGGTTTTGTGTAAGGCTGTAAGAATGAGACCCAACTGTTTGACTAGCTCAGTTAGGACATGATTCAAGGGGACTTCTCACCTCAAATCTATGAGGAAGAGGTATGTAACAAAAATCTATGTATGACAAAATACACTGGTTCTGAATAATTTTTTTTAAATAGACCAAGATACATTGAGGTACAAAAGTAGAAGTGATAAATGCTAGTTTTCTGAAGTGCTATGCTTTGTAGCATCTCTGCTGCAGTTTTAAAGCATGGTACATATAGATGTCTGTATGTGTGGTGAGCGTGTACATGCTATTATGTACATCTGTACTGTATTTCTAAAACTTAATTTGCAGAAGGTGGGAGCTGAAGTGGTACTGCAGCGTGTGTGCAGAACAGCATGAGGTGCAGACATGTTATCTTATGATCTGAGCCATACAGAATTTGCAAAGCCAGACTTAGGCAACTTTTGAGGGTAGCTTCTTAATGAGCACATCATTAAAAAGCTTGTAACAAACCCCACCACACATACTTCCCTCATCCAGAGGGTATCTTGCTGCTGGGAACTGAGCATATGTGGGTATTAGACAACGTGATGCTTCTTGTGGGCATGAAAGATGCTAACAATAGTTTCTTCTGACTTTCTAATTCCTCATACAACATAGCTAAATGAGCAGAGTGGCTGTCTGCCATTTTCCTAACTCACGGGCTGTTGCTCTGCAGCTGCTGCTTTCCTGGTGGTGACTGCATCTCAGGGCTCCTATGCCCTTAAATCCCACCCGAAGATTTTTAGTCTGAAACACATGAATCTGTGAAGCACTTTGCGCATCTTCAGTGGTAGGTGTCATTGTACTGCCACCTTTCTAAGTTTGGTGCACTTTTCTCAGTGCACCTTTAAGTATGGTGTGCTTAGAATTGTAAATATAGTTTTATAAGCTTATTTCCAAGAGATGTGGGTCTGAACCTATATGCAAATTCTAGCATGTGTTTGTAACTGAAAACACACTACAAGGCAGGATATCAACTTAATTTAGATTTTCGATGATTATCAGATTTAATTCAGAAGGGAAATGATATCTAAGTATGAAAGGAAGCACTATTAACTAGGGAGCAGGTGGACTATTCTTGTTCGCCTTCCGGTACTGGGCAGGAATACACATAATTGAAAGTCCTTGCATTGTATGCCTTACAGCTGAAAGTTGTTCTTGGTCCTTTCAAGGTTTTACTGATTCACTGCTGAGTGAAAAGTTTATAGTTGGTATTTAGCTGATTGGCCTTTTGGACTTTTCTTTTTCTGACTAAAAAGTAAATAGTGTATCTCTAAAGATTTGTTTCAGAAAGGGGTTTAGTACTGTCGGTGAGAAAAAGAAGTTTTGAAAGTGCAACAATATAAGAAAAGGGTGATTTCTGAGGAAGATCAGAATTTGGTTAGTTTGGTAAATTTTACTTTCAGTAGATAAAATCTTATATTCACCATTATGTGAATACTTCTAGTGGTTTGGAGAAAGGTGTTTTTCATGAACTTTATCCCTTCTGTAGGGGGAAAGAGGCAGGAAGGGGCCCTCAGTGTAATTATCCCAGATTAGCTAGCTGGCCTAGCATAGTCAAGGTCAAAACCTAAAGCTGAGCACTGCCTCTGTTCAGTGAACAGTTCTTGTTACTTCACTGCATGTGCTTTGCTTTTGGCAGGTGAGAGGTCCTGATGAACTTGGGCAATGTTAAGCTGTTGATTGCAGGTGATGGCAGTCTCTCCGAGGCTTGCACATGAGCATTTGTTGCCAGGCTGTGTGCTGGTTTTACACGTCGCGCGAGAAGCGAGACCCTGGTTTCTGTGGCCCACCAAGCACAGTAGGAACCTCCCAGACTTTATACAGCTACCTGAGGGCTGAGTGAGGTTAGGCATAAGTCAGTGCCCTGCTGAGTATGGTAGCTTGAATGAGAAGACTAGAAAAGATTCCAGAAAAAAATGAAGAGTTAATTATTTATCAACTCTGAGTGATGCAGCACAACTTTATGGAGAAATACAGATCATCCAGTTATTATAGAAAACCTCTTCTGCAATGGGAAGAAGAAGGGGAATGGAAGTCTGTTTGGCGTGTCTGGCATGAGATCCTTGCAATGTCCCTTTGCATTCCCTATGGTGGCTTGCAGCCTTGCAGTGTTTAGGAGTTTGTGAAAGCTTAGTGGTTATGATGCCAGGAAACACAACACTGAGCAGGACAGAGCTGGCCTGAGTTCAGCTGCATTTGGAAAACAGGCAATCAATATCTGCTAAATGCAAGTTGCCAAAGAAGGGCCTGGTTTTTGAAAAGCATCGGTGTTTAAGTCCACAGTTAATTACAGGGTCTGCTGGATATAGAGGTAGTTAAGTGTTGATTCAGATGTAAAAAGAGGAGAGGCATTTAAGTTTCTTCTGAGACAAAGGAAGTAGTGAGCATGAAGCCTAAAGTCACTTCTCTGCCTTGGCAGGAACAAAAGGAAAACAGGTTTTGAAGCTGGAGGGAGTTCTCTAAGTGATCTTCTCAGGCCATCACATTGTTTGTTACCACCATAACTTGATCTTCATGCCACTGTCCAGTCCTGGGTCCCTGGGTTTCCCCCCCATAGTTTCAGGCAGCGGAATATTTTTTCCTGCGGTGTTGCTTATCAGATGATCTGAAGAAATACTGCCTTCAAAATACAGGTTTCTGCTTTGCTAGTTCAATTTCCTTAATGTGGGTGTCTGATCTTCTCACTTGCTGTTTTTCTCTGTTGGTGAAAGGTTAAAACTGGCATTTTGTAAAAAAGTGGTGACTTTGTAGCTCGTATTTGTAATTCACTGCAGCTACTAGATGCTATAAAGAGCCTTCTTAGGCAGTGATTATTGATGAAGTGATGTGGAAGATGCACCACCAAAATATGTAACAGTATGGCAGAAAGTTGCTGCTTTCCTGCATGTACTGTCTGACTGTCCTGTGCAGTTTTCTGCACTGTTGTGGTTAATTCACAGGTTTTCTCCTAATAATGTAACGGGGAAAATACTGACTCCTAAAAGGAATTCATACCTCTGTGACAGCTAGCCAGATGCTCACTCTTTTAGCAGGACCTTGGAGGGGGAGCAATTTTCACCCTTTCATTTCCTTTTACGTGGCTGTTGTGGCACAAAAGGAGTGCTGTAGGAAATGAAAAACACATGTCCCATTTCTTGACTGTTCTTGAGATATCTCCAGCATCGTACCTGTGACTTCTGAATTGTTTGTCCTAATACTCCTAAAACAGTGCTGTATTTCTTGTGTTCTTGCATAGCAGAGGCTGAGACCAATTTTGGGGGAATTGAGAGCAAGTTTTCCTTACGGACGCCTGCAGAGCCTGATGAGGATGTCTGCTACCTTGTTCCTGGGCAGGTGGACAGCCTGGCACAGTGCAACTTCAACCATACCAGTAAAACCTTTGTGGTGATCCATGGGTGGACGGTAAGAAGAAAGGGGAGGAATCTCCCTTTTAACCACATTCCGAGGTATACACCATAGATTAATATTAAGATATCTCCTTTTTTAATTAAAAAAACCTCAACAGGTGACAGGAATGTATGAAAGTTGGGTCCCGAAGCTGGTGGATGCTCTGTACAAGAGGGAACCTGATTCAAACGTCATTGTGGTGGACTGGCTAATTCGAGCTCAGCAGCACTACCCAGTGTCTGCTGCGTACACTAAGCTGGTGGGAAAGGATGTTGCTATGTTTATTGACTGGATGGAGGTAAGACATGTAGCCACATGTCTCACATTGTACATAATGTCCTAGGAGACAGAACAACAATGAGGCAGCTGTGTTAACTCCATCTACCCAACAGGAGATGATTAAGCTGTTGCAGACAGTACTTTTGCTGGACGGGTAAAATCCCAGCTTTAATTTAATGGTTCTCTTATTCAAGGAGGCCTTTTATAGTGGATTCCAGAAACTTTACCTTGTGGTCTGTGGAGCTCTATGAGTCCACAGTATCTCTGAAGGCTCTGTGAGAGGTAGCTATGGAAGACAGGTTCCTATATGTTATACAGCAACCAGCCCTTGGGAAACAGAAGTCTGCCCTGCCTTTGGGAAATACGTAGGAGATCCAGAAATTGGTGGGGAGGGGGTGGCTGAAAACCTTTTATATAATACATGGCCCTGCGTTCTGTCCTTCGTTCCACAGTGCTGTCTGCTTAGATTTTTGCCTTAAGTTAGTTAAGTCAAGTGACCTAGTATGGCACAAAATTGTTAATTGTATTTAGTGTTTCTTCTGTTATTCATCGCTCAAAGAATTCCCAGTGCTTACAACACGTTTTCCCTTGTCTTCTGATGTTATGCCATTTGACTTCAAACAAATTGCTCTCTTCTGCAGGAGCAGTTCAATTATCCTCTCAACAATGTCCACTTGCTGGGGTACAGTCTAGGTGCTCATGCTGCTGGGATTGCTGGGAGCCTGACCAAGAAGAAGGTGAACAGAATTACTGGTAAGAAAACCTGTGGCTGTAGATTCCTGTCTCTTCCATGCTGAAATATTAAATTCCTCTGGAAAACCACCGGAATAATTCTTGCTTGTTAGCAGTACTTGGGTTATGTATTCATTCTTTACTGAATCAGCAGGGCTGATATTTCTGTAGTAGATCTGGAGAAGGTTCAGAGAAGAACAGCAAAGGTGGTGGGTGAGGAGCCTTGATCTGCTTCTGCACAAGAAACGAGTGGGTAGGCAGGGATTCATTGGCCATGAAAAGAGACTAGTTGGTGAGGGGGGTGGGGGATGCGTGATTGAGACTTGCCAAATCCATGGCTCGGAGAAGGTCACAGTATATCTTGCAGGATGACAACTTCATCTGGTTGTCTTCATCCAGGTGATCATCCCTTGCAGCTGGTAGGAGCCATTCAAAAAGGACAGGAGGTAGATCCTCCTGCAGTGGGTGTAATATCTGCAGAGATCTTTGCCATGGGATGCTGTGGATGCAAGAAGTTTATATGGGCTCAGAGGGACACTGCACAGATAATCAGAAGAGGCCCACTGTGGGTTACTAAAGAAAATTAATCCAAGCAGGCTCAAGTCATATTCTAGGCTGAAAAGAATACTGGGAGAGTTTTGGGAAGGGAAGTGTACATATGCATGCCCTGTTCCTATGCATGCTTAAATGTCTGCTTAGGGTGATTTTTGGAGGCTGAAAACTGTGATAGACAAGGCAAAGTGCATGGCTGCTCTGTGTCTCATTTACATCCCAGCACCTGGAGAGCTGACCCCCTAGCACTGGTCTCAGTGACAAAAGGAAATGCTAACATCAGCAAATGAGGCTAAGAAAATTACTCATCTGTGGTGTCTTTGCTGCTGTGAGAGCTTGGGAGCAGCATTCAAATGGAAGCCAAGCTCGCTTCCTTTTGGCACCCATTGCCCTTTCACCTGAGCCTGGCTGTGATCCCAGATCCACAGGCATGCTGGGGGGTGGGCTAGGCATCAGTCACATCAGGAAAGGCTGATTCCTGAGAGGTCACAGGTTAAAATCAGAAGGCCAAAGTACTATTCCCTCTACCCTTCCTTTCTCTCAGCTGCAGATTTGCTTTCACTGAGGCTGCCAAATCACTCAAACTCCAGTAGCACTCTGATTTGCTCCCACGGTTGCCCTCGGTGCCCAGGATGAATATTTCCCTGGGAAAGCGGCATCACTGTCAAGCACAGGGATCAATGGGATGTCGTCCCTGAAGTCCTCACAGCAGGGGGAGGCAGCTCAGACTGGGTGAGGCTAGCCAGGGGTGAACAACCCAGGTGCCTGTCCCCAGCTGAGGGCTGCAGAAAAGACATGTCCCTTGAAGCTCTGCCGTTAGCCATCTCTCAAGTAGTTGTCTGGACTCGAGAGAAAGTACTTGTTCACTGGCAGAACAGTTCTGGGTGTTTTTTATGTCAGTGTTGCTGCAACTTGACAGTTTACCATAATGATCTTCTTCCCCCTAGGCATGTAGACAGTGAAACTCTTGTTTATGATTCCCACTTGTTCCCCTAGCAGGGAGTTAGCAGCAAGACATTTTCCACACTTCAGACACTTCAAATAGAAATCTTACAATTCCTCTGTTTCTTGACAAGAGAAGAAGACGTTGAGAAAATATTTACTAGCTTGTTTCTTCCATTCACTGGAAATGTTACAGGTGTGAGGTTATCTGGGCTTCTTTACATACACCTTATTTCTTCATACAGTGACAGTATTTCAGTGTAGTGTATTTGACTGTCCTTTATGCATGAATGCTACTTAAATGATCCCACTGTAATGTCTGCAGTGACGCCAACACCATATGCAATACTCTGGCTCAGTGTGGTAGCTGAGTTTGGCATTTGCTATCACCATTGGTATCTTTGGAAGACAACAATTTCAGTTATTCTTTGTGATTTGCCCTATAAAGGGTTGGATCCAGCTGGTCCTACCTTTGAGTATGCTGATGCTCCTACCCGCCTCTCCCCGGATGATGCTGACTTTGTGGATGTCCTACACACCTACACTCGAGGCTCTCCAGACCGCAGCATTGGGATCCAGAAGCCTGTTGGACACATCGATATTTACCCTAATGGTGGAGGTTTCCAGCCAGGTTGCAACCTGGGAGAAGCACTCCGTCTGATTGCTGAAAAAGGCTTTGCAGGTGAGTCTGCTCTGAAACAAGCAGTATAACATCCAAAGGGAGATCTTCAATAGCCTGCAGCCTTCTTGCAAGCAAAGATCTCTGAGAGGCACAAGAATCTGTTATTTTAAAAGCATCCTATAAAGCTCAGCTCTGGCATAGTGGATCATGCCTGCTGACGGCATTGCTTAGGGGTTTGTAGCATTATATGCATTTGTGTATACTATTACACATTTTTTCTTTCAAGATGTGGATCAGCTAGTGAAATGCTCTCATGAACGATCCATCCACCTCTTCATTGATTCCCTCCTCTACGAAGAAAAGCCCAGCATGGCCTACCGCTGCAACACAAAGGAGGCCTTTGAGAAGGGACTCTGTCTGAGCTGCCGGAAGAACCGCTGCAACAATTTGGGTTACAAGGTCAACAGAGTGAGAACGAAGAGAAACACCAAAATGTACTTGAAGACCCGTGCTCAGATGCCCTATAAAGGTAGGTCCTGCTTGCTTAGTGGTGAGCAAGACTGGTGCTTTTGCTCAGCTGTGTGTCAGGGTGTGTGTGTGCTGCAGATGCCAATATTGCTGCTTTGGTACCTGTGCTGAGCAGGTGTGAAGCTTGCCTGCAGTTTGCCATTAAGCAGAAGCTGAAGTGTGGTCTCAGAAAAACAGTATCATCTTACTCATGGTGTGGAGGTGGGGGCACGATAGAAAAAGGAAGATATTTTCAACAAGTTTCTAAGTAGCAAAATTAAGAGGATTTACTCTAAAGCCTGGTCACTTGGAACAACTGAGTCTTCCAAATTTTTCAGTATTTTTCATCCCAGTGAATTTGTCCTACTACTGGGAAAGTAATCAGCAGATCTCAGCCTGATGAGCAACTTCTTTAAAGATGTGCAACCATGAGACTTGTGCTTTCTGTAGTGCCTTTCCCAGAGGTGCACCAGCTCTTGTCTAAATATCACAGAACTTCTTGATTCCCATGGCCACAGTGGTAGGTATAAGAAGGACATTGCCAGAAAGAACTGGAAGGCTTTCAGCTAGGGAAATAGCTTCTGAGTTGGATTTTACTACCTTTTTTTTTTCTCCCTAGCTTTGACTCTGCCACATGATATGCTCATTGTGTGCTTTGTGTGATGGACCAGCAATCAGAGGGCACATTCCTGCAGTGTTAGAACAGCTGCAATACTGGTGTTTTGTTGGCATTTGGTGCTTAATCTGCAGTGTCAGTGGGTTGAATTTTTTTACCAAGGCTTCTGTATGAGGAGGGCACAGCTCGATTGTTTCAAGGACAGCAAGTCTTACGCATTTATAACAGGTTTGAAGGTGATACTGCAGACTCTGGGGTTAAGGTGGCAGCCAACTAAAGTGCAGAGTTTAGTTGCAAGACCTAGAAAGGTCCTTTTTTAATTGTGATTCCCTTGAATCCTGATTTTTAACTTCTCATGCAAGTAGTTCCCTGGATACCTGCCAGGAACTAAACACCTCGGTTTAGTGATGTTGGTGTATTCCAGTTTAGGATTTGCATGGGGGCTTTTGGGGGGTTTCATTACCAGCAGTGTCTCTGAAGGTAGTTTTTTTTCCTAATGGCCTTTTCTTTTGTGGTCTTCTAGTCTTTCATTACCAGGTCAAGATCCATTTCTTTGGAAAGACTAATACAACCAAGACAAACCAGCCATTCCTGATCTCTCTCTATGGCACTCTAGACGAGAGTGAGAACATTGCTTTCACACTGTGAGTACCAACAGAAACAACTGCAATGTACTGTTCAGTCCACCTAAATCTGTTAAAGCTCTGGTTGAAAAACTTGTCCTAGCTCCAGCTACAGAAATCCTCCAGGATCTCAGAATCTGCTCTTGTCCTTGATCAAGAGGACACATCCACTGCTGAAGCTAATGACCTAAGCTCTGCAGGAGCTGCTCTGATAGAGATCTGAAATATGGGAATGTGAAGTCTGACCTGTGGCTTAGCCTAATAAGAATTTTTGTCGTGTGGCAGGTTTCTTGTTTTCTTCTCTTCAGTATCTTTATGCTGTTTTCCAGCCATGTGAAAGCTCCTTAAAAGCAGACTGCACCCAAGAGTTAAGTCTGGGTCTGAAGGCCTCAGAGCAGAAGCTGAGGGAGACATGTTACTTGCCTCCACAGCTCTGCAAATAAGCAGAAGTCTGTGCTTACATCCCTGCACCTGAGCTGGCAGGGAGTGGGGCTGGAAAGCACCAAAGTCTGTTTTGTTCTCCAAGGAACCTAAACTGTTCCTGGCTGGTGCTTCTGAGAGCCACCAGCACTGAAGAAGACACCCCTTGCCTGGCAGTCTGTCCCAGGGTGTTACCAGCCTTGCTGCAGAAAGCTTTTCCTTGTACCTCTACAAAAGCTTAAGGTGTCTTTCCCTTATTCCATCCATCAGAACTATGGAGAAGGTTGCTTCCTTCTTTGAACTACATAAAGTCCTGGATTCATGTTTCTCCTTAACTTTCTTTATCTCTCCAACAGTTCCCACTTTTTTGTTTCTTTTTCCTTGTTCCCCTCCCCACAGGCCTGAAGTCTCGTCAAACAAGACCTTCTCCTTCCTGATTTACACAGAAGTGGACATTGGTGACCTGCTTATGCTGAAGCTGCAGTGGGAGAAAGACACCTTCTTCAGCTGGTCAGATTGGTGGACTCCTTTTACATTTGACATCCAGAGAGTCAGAGTGAAGTCAGGAGAAACTCAGAAAAAGTAACTTGTTTTGCTTGTTATAAGATATATTAGTTTTGTTTGACAGTATTTCTGATTCCTGATATCTTGCAGGGCAGGACAAAATATGGAAAGCAGTTACAAATGGGTCCAGCACTGATAGTCAGGGCTCCAGTGCCACCAAACTAGCATTTGTCAGCCAGGTTCAGTTGTTTGTTTCCACTGGGACCTGCGATCTGTAGATCTACTCCCACATGATTCATTTGTATACCATATGTGCCTCAGGTTAGTTATAATATGCAGGATATGATCTCCATGAACCAGCATCTCTGGTCGTATTTGCAGTTGTTCTCCTCCTTTCTCTTGCTGGACATTTGCACAGTTTTTTTTGCAAAGAGTTGCTTAGAAGGAGATTTTTTAGAAACACTTTGAAAAGTGCATTTACACAAGACATCGCTGCTTTGTTAAGCTGGATTTTCTTGGGAGCTAGGAATACCTGAATGGTGGGTGAAAAATGAAACACATTACTGTTGCAGGACACTGCTAACGCATGAACATTAGAACAGCAAAGTCTAAACAGAGCTGCTTTGACCTGAATCTTTTGAAATATTCATTAGACATGAGATCCGTGGGCAGAAAATGGACCCAGAACAGAGTATGCATGTCATATGTACAGTATTGTGAATAACATGTTCCTCCTTTGAATAAACAAGGCAGTCACTTTATCAAAGAACAGTTATCAGAGCTGAACAAATATAGGGGTGGGGAAAGTACTGATAACTAGAAAACCAACTGCTCAGGTTTGCTGGAATTGGCAACCTACTTTGTTTGCAAACATTTGAGGGAGTAAGGCTTTCTTCCAAGATTTTACCTGACAAAAAAGTCACACAAGGACTGGTGCAAGAGATCCAAGAGACTTTGAGAAAGAGCTTCTGCTCTCAGCCACAAGAAGATTTTTATGCAAAGGACTGCAAGAGTTATGGCTTCAGTTTGGGGTCCATGCGTAATGCATTTACCAGTTTTCCTTGCACAGTGTTTCTTTTGTCACAGAACTCTCTTTTAAAAACAATTTTCACACTGCCTTGTAAAGTAGTAGTGTTCCATATGACAAAGTACAAAGATTGCTTCCAAACACCAGTCCTGTTCCTACGGTTAAAAAGAGACATCTGGCTGAGTCATGTGACTGTCCAATATTCATTCCACAGGGTGGTGTTCTGTTCTCGGGATGGCACCTCACATCTCGGTAAGGGAGAAGAGGCAGCAATATTTGTGAAATGCTTGGAGCAGCCTGTCAACAGGAAGAGAGGAGGGTATGAGTGATCACTATTGTTTTTGGGTTGGGGGAAACTTGAGTGGTAGCAGGAGGATCTACCAAAATTTCCTCATTTACTTGAGTTGTGCACTGGTGTTCTCAAGGCTTCAGAGGCATCCCAACTCAGACTAACCTGAAGTTTGCTTATGGCAGCTTTTGCATCTTAAACCTCTAATGTGGGTCTCTGCTAACCATCATCTTGTGTGGTTGTTAGGATGTCCGAAAAGCGAGTGCAGGTCACTGCCTCTCACATTCACACAGTGGCCAAGTATAAATAACTTGTTAGAGAGGGTTTACAGACAGGACACTAGTGCAAAGAGGAGAGCATGCCTCTATCTAAAGATGCTCTGCCCTAACTGAAGAACATCCAAACATCCATACTGAGTCAGTCCAGAGCCCTTACTTCTTGCTGGCCAGCAGCAAATTCCCTGGTGCTGATGTAGAAATGGAGCAGGCATATGGAGGTGCTCTCTCTGGCATACTGCTTTCTGCTGGCAACTGCCAGCTGAGTGACTTCCTGAGGTTTGCATCACTGATTTGGATCAGAGATCGAGTCTGTGTTTAATAGCCCTTGGTGTGCTTCAATTTTTTTTGATCATATTTTTTATGACACAGAGTAAACTTTCAAATGTGGGGCCAGGTTTATTTGGACTTTATCCACTAAAGTTTGAGCTGGAGAAGTGGTTATATTTATTTTAGTGCAACTGCTGTGTGTGAAAGGTCTCATGGGGACACTTCTAGACTAAGATCTAGTCCTGCATAAAAAGGCATTTGTGCCGACCTTCACTCCAGGGCAATGACCTGCGGAGTCCTTGAGAGCTCTGTGTGTATATTTTTTTCTGTTAAGTAGGCTTTTTTTTCCTGTTTCCCCTTTCCTGTTAAGTGGTTGGGTTTTTTTAATCTTAACTCTCAAAAATAAGACAAAAAGGAACAAGTATCTTATGTCTTCCTCTTCACCTTATCTGTCTTTCTCCCCCCCACAGTGCCAAGAAAGCCTCTAAAGAAAATTCTGCTTACGAATCTGCTTAAGTGACAAGAATGAAGATTTTTCCACACTGGGGAGGAGGAGAGTCTGTTCATCCCTGTGGACTGGATGTTCAGAACCAAATATATAGAAATATTTATCCGCTGCTGGCTTTTTGCCTGCTATTCCTAGCTATCTTAGGAGACTTCTTGTAAGGAAGTCTCAGCATACAAAGTTACTAACCATAAAAATACATTATCCGATAGTTAAAAAGAAACCCGCAAAAGAACTTGCCAAAGGCTTGAGTGCTGGGAAGGAATAAGTAATTTTGCTTAATCATGGCACCTTGTGACAAGGTTTCTTGACATTAAATCCTCTATGGCAATTTTCTAGTATTTATTGAAAAGGAGCAAAGCCTTGTACCTGGCTTTTCTTTCTTTTCAGGTGTCTTCTGAAACTGGACAGGTTTTTTTTTTCTGGCTTGGCTAACTGAATTTTCAGACAGTCTGGTGGCTGGAGTTCATTGTCTTCAAGTATGTTTTTAGCAAATGAATAGGCTTCTCATGTGAAAAAACACCTTTGCTGTGTGTATTACTAAAAGGTGTCATGGAGTGACTTAATACGGGGATGAATTTTCTAGTTTGTGGTTAGGAATGTGTTTTACTGGGGGTAGGTGCCAGTGCTGCTTAGCAATAGGTATGATCTGTTAAGCTATGTATTTCTATGCAGCTTACCCTGGAATAAAGAGCAGTTGTAGGAGAAGACAGCAATACTAGTGTCCTATGCAGACATTCAACTTTTTTTCTGTGCTTTCATTCCCTGAAAAGGAAACG
Organism: Phalacrocorax carbo; assembly: GCF_963921805.1. Classification (NCBI taxonomy): domain Eukaryota; kingdom Metazoa; phylum Chordata; class Aves; order Suliformes; family Phalacrocoracidae; genus Phalacrocorax; species Phalacrocorax carbo. The sequence continues at coordinate 53,720,608 of NC_087548.1, forward strand.
AGCTAGCCTCCAATACTCCGTGAAAAAGGAAGTGCAAAGGAATTGAGCTACCAGAAACTGCAGGAAACAGAATTTCCACACACACACTTTCTTGCATCCCAAATGCCAAAACTGTGACAGTTTCTCTGCTCTTTGACACCAAATGTCAGTCATGCAGCTGAGTGACTGCTGTAGGCAGTCTTCAGTGCAAATAAATCCACTTGACAGGTGACAAGCGTGCCTATGCTTGTCCGTACTGGAATTGTGACTGCCAGTGACCCACTTGGTTTGTTGCTTGGGTTCTGATACAGTGCTAGATCCTAGGAGCTGCTTGGTTTTTTGACATGAGGTGGAATTCAGCAAGGGGCAAGAGCTGTGACAGTTAAACGGAGCTTGATTGTGTGATGCGCAAGTGTTTGTCAGAGTGTTCATTCTTGAATTAGACATGCTGCAAGTTGCCAAAAATAGATACATTGAACACATTCTGCTTCTCCTTTTTTAAGTAACACTTAATTTTTCTAGTGCTCTGAAAAGTTTAGTAGCCCTCTCTTAGCTTTCTAGAAGGTAAAATGCTGGGGGGACAGAAGGGTGTGAAGGTAGATGCTTGGGGAAGTGTAATGTCAGCTATTGATGCTGGTTTTTGTAGTCTTTTCCTGCATGTGCCAGACAGTGTGGAGGTGGTGATTTCTTCAGTATCATCCCATCTTGAAAGCAAATCAAATTGTATATTTTTATGTGCAGTTTGGTTTTTTTCCTTCCAGCTGTGGCTGCTAGTATATTTGGGGATAAGAGTCTTAAACAGTGCAATATCTTGGAATATTAATAACTCAAATCGCTCACATTTGATTTCCTAACCCTTAAACTACAGCAGAGATGTGATGAGTCACTGAGGGTGGTGTTGAGTATTAAGCCACTGCATTTGAGACCTCTAAAAATAAATATAATGATTTATTCCCTATAGACTTCATATTTTGTTGCAACTTTCTCTCAAGGGTTAAGTTCTTTGGAAATAAAAAGTCTGTATCTAAACCTGTATTAACAGCACACCTGTTCAAACACATACAGAAATTGGATAGAAAATAGTGAAGGCTCTTGTACATGAGGACACATGATTTAGCTTTGGATGTTATTTATTAGCTGTAAATAAGATATTTATGTGTGTAAAGGTAGTTTGTATATATTGCTGAAGTTGCTGATAGTCTCTACGTTAATACAGTCGTGTGGTATTAATCCTGTATATAGCTTTCGGATTTTTATCAACAAACCACTTACACTGAATTATTTCTTATGTGGTTAATACATTTTTTAAAAAAAAAAAAAGATCCTCTGTTTTGTACAGAATGGAAACCTATGGTTTTAATAAAATTCTCAAACTGATGCCAAAGTCACTAGTTTCCTTTTGATGAAAAAATCTGCTGTATATCTTTTATGTGAAGGCCACAGCCTTTTACTTGGATTCTGAGGTGAAAAGATGGGGTAAGACTTTTTTGGGTTTTTTGTTTGTTTGTTTTAAAGCAACATATGATCTTTTTTCATGTTTCCTTTAATGAAGTGCAAAAATCACATATCAAGACATCAGGGAATCACTGTGCTATCAAGTATCCCCATCACAAAAGAAGCAGCTGGTTACCTGCAGTTTGTGGTTTTCAGTTTCACGCCCTTTTAAGAACAGCCCTTACATTGAAAGGCTTATTTCCTCTTTTTTTAGTAAATGTCAGAACTATGCTTTTGCTTCTTGCAGTACCAAATTAGAGATGTTCTGACCCTGTGGGTACGGGAGGGAAGCACCAATCCCTTACCACTACTACTTAAGGGAGTAACAGTGAAAAAATCACTTTGACCCATGTGTGATCACAGCTGAGCTCAAGACTGGTTGTCACCAGAAGTTTGCTCTGTGTGAAATACAGCAAGGGTCTACCAAGGCCCTTGAAAGGGGAGTGCCAGAATTAAGGAGAGTTGTAGTGACATGCATATGAGGACAGTATTAGGAGCATTTAGAGCAGCTCTGATCCTGGGAGACTGCTTCACACACACTTATGTGGTCAAAGAGACTATTCTTTTAACTGACTAGAGCTTCATTGGTGAAAGCAGGAGGAGGGAGGTATGCAATGGAAAACAGATGGGCACAGAGGCAAAGGATGAAAGAGGGAAGGCAAGGAATTAGAGGGGAAAGGAAGGAGGGGTCGGGAGTACCCTGGGGAGTATGAATGGGAGAGGGGAGACATGGGAGGGACCCAATCTGCAGAGGGAATGCATGGAAATGCTGGAAGCAGATGTTCTAAGGACACTGCTACTTTCCCTGTGTCAGTGGCTGGATTGGGGGACTAGAAGGACTACAGTTGTACAAGGCAAAGTGTGTGACCACATGTCCTAAAATCACATGATATTACTACTCTTTTAAAGCCACAGCAACCTCAGTACACTAAACACATTGCTAGGTAAAGCAGAGAAACAGTTTTTGGTGCAGGGACAAGAACCCAGGTCTCCCCTGTGAGCCTTCAGAGCTATCCTTGGCCCCACTACTCTTGCATCTTGCTCTGCAATGCCCAGCCACATCAGGAAAGGTGATAATCCTTGTTCCCCCTGCCAACTGTCTCCAGAGAGGGCTGTGGTGGGGATAGACTGTCCAATGGCTAACTAATGGCTTGAATATGTAGAAAGAGCCATTCTTGGCTGGAAATAAAGGCTGAAGAAAATTATTTCAGCCACTGTACCTGCAAGGCAAGGAAGTCCTGACTCAAGTACTTAGTGCCTAGATTTTTTTTCCTACATATTTTTCATTCTGAGAAATTTTTGGAACCAGCAACGAATGTGCTGTCTGTAGGTGTCTCCTTACTCAAATAGCAGGTCGGTAGTTAGTGGATTTTACTCCCCTGCTGAGGCACTGTATTCTTCATAGGTGCCTGAAATGCAGCACCTGGTTTCACATTAGGGGACATACGCTTTAAATATTAGATTTCAGGGGGCAAGAATAATAGCTTATCATCTGAAGTCCAAGATCAGTTCCATTATAAAAGCTGAGAAAGCACTCAATTGATTCAGCAGTGAGAAAACTATTCCTTTTTCCATGTCTGTAAAGTGGGTGGTTGATTTCCATGAGCCTTGAAATCATGAAGTCCTGTATAAATCCCACATCTCTGTATACCAATGGGGTTTTTTTCCTTCACAAACTGTGATGACTGGCTACGGAAAATGCTTTCTCCCTTCAGATATAGTTGCATGTCTGCTGTTTTTCTGCGTGTTGTGAACAAAATGTCAGAAGCTTGCTGCTTTGGATGAGCAAGATGTTGCAAATGTGTTGTTTCTAAAGCTGGTCAAAATCAGATATTGAAAACAAATCTTCAATAAAAGGTAGGAATTAAAGTAGCTGTAGTATTTTCCTTTTTGTTTACAGCTGTCAATGCAAGGCTGTCCATATTCTGACTCTGTCAATCCAAACATAGCAATATTAAATCCTCAGGTCCAAGGGAACCAATCCAACCGCCACCAAGTCATCATTCAGGAGAGAAATTTCCAGCTTCTCTTGCTAGCTCTTTCAAGAAAAGTCTTCTAGTCAAATGCCTTTTCTAGCAGGTCTGGAATGTCAGCAGTTTGCACATAAACAAATAAAGGGATTAGCATTCTCCAGTGACTGAAGGAGAACAAGGAAATGAGAAGAGGAAGGGAAGGGAACCATTTGGCAGAACATCCCATGTAAAGCTTGTCTCAACAATGCCTTTATATCCGCGTGTGGTGCTATCTCTGCTCAGCAAGGCTCAGGATGCTTCCCTAAATCATTTCAGGTTAGCTCGGCCAGAACAATGCATCCACACCAGAAAAGCAGATGCTAAACAGGGACCACTTTGGGTGTAACAGGTGTTAATGTGTGGGGGCAGTGTATGTCCAATGATGTAATCTTCCAACCATTCATGTCAGATAAACACCATGTTCTTCATTGCAGACCCTTCCTGTGGGAAGTAACCTGATATCATTAAGCCTCTTTTCTTGCCAATGACTCTGGAGAGTCTCTGTTACTGTTCATCACCCCACCATGTCGAACCACCCTGTGAGCAGTGAGACAGCCTGGCTGACCATGTCTGTCCTCAAAAGCGCCAGGAAGTGAGGACATGTCTCATGTTGCTCCACCTACAAAAGTTGTTTTTTTTAACCTACAATTAGCTGTAAACCTGGAATCTTCTAAGTAGTGAAACAAGGACAATCCCAAACAGAGAGGACTGCCAGCTTCACTTCTTCATATACACAGGCGCTTCATAGAAATTGAGAGCAGTAGGAACAGATTCCCATGCTAGAACAGGTTGAAAAGATGCTAAGAATAGCTATACTTTTTCAAAAGAAGCATTAAAAAGAGACTTCAAAAGGTTTCCTTGCCAGGTACTCAGGCTTTGATAAGGCCCTTGTTTCCTTCCTGTAGCATGCTGCATTCAGGAACTTTTGGGGTTTCTTCCCACAGCCTGGTTGGTTGCTGCTGCACAAGGCTCCCTTAAACCTTGGGGTTAAAAATATCTCCCATGGCTTACTCTGGATGTGAGGAGAGGGCCACCAGGCTTGTGCTCTTGGTGAAAAGGCCAACTCTACCTCCACAATGAGGCCTAATCCAAACCTCACTGAGGCTGGGAAAAGTCTTTTTGTTGACATTGTGGGCTTTTGAGTGCTGGGCCAACACCTGGCATGACACCCCAGTTTTAAAATGAAAGCACAGCTTCTTGTGTTCACTTCTCTTATGCATTGTTACCAAACTGAGTGCGTACAATGTCAGGTCATGATTTGCCCAGGCACTAGGTTAAATACCAGCTCTGAATAACTTCTCACAAATATTTCCAGCATATCTTGGCCAGTACACACTTGCTTATCTATGGAATGCCAGAACCAGAACAAACAGCATAATTGCAGTGATGTAAATAGCACCCAATTAAAATTTAAAAATATAAAAGATATAGAGAAAGACAAGGTATGTAATACCTTATTTCACATCTGCGGGGTCCGGTAGGAGGGTATGAGACTATGACAATCCCAAGGAAACCCCACTGTTTGCCTTGGCCTTCTTGCTGGCAGGCCAGACATTCCCATGGGCAATGGGAGCCATCTCAGGGATGCGCTCATGTAACTTCTGCTCACTGCTCTGTGTGGCACACTACCGCCATGTCTCAGGTGGTGTGCCCCTTCCAAACCCTTGCTAGGTCTTGCTCTGAAGCCACTCATGGTCACACTGATTCTTAAATTCCTCATTGCTGCCAAGCTGCAAAATGGGAAATAGCATAGCTAGAGCGTGTGGTTTCTTGGTCTGTAGCAGGGAGGTCCAACAGCAAGGAGACTTTACAGAATTCCAAATTTTGGATCATTACATTATATTTCAGCATCTATTTTGAGAGAAATCAAAACAGAAGTGAAACAAAACAAAAAAAAAGCAAAAAGAAAGAGCAGAAATGTCTAAGAGGCAAGAGACGAGTCTTTGGTGTTGCAGCAGGTTTACAGTACTGTGCTATAATATAGTGAAATCAGGCATACCAAGACTAGAAGAGTAAATCTGTTAGGAATTTTCTTGATTTTAAATAAACATTCTCCTGACATCAAGAAAATGGAAGTATGCACCTGAAGCTTAATTGTTTTACACTGTGTTGGTATCTATTAAAAATGTTTAGTCCATAACAAACCAATCCTAAAGAAAAAGGGTACAAAGATCCATTATAGAAAGATCACCCATATTACAGAATGAAGAGCAAGGTATAAATAAAGGTTAAAAAGTAGAAGCACACAATCAGCAAAAAGAATAAATTAAGAGGAAGAGGAAAAGCAAAGAAGAGCTCTGCCTTAGCAAATTATTCCACCTAGAACACCCACCCACATATTCTTCAATGTAATCGAGCTATTATTTATATATGACTAATTTTCCCCCCTTTTAATGTATTTATAACCCAGACACAAAATTAAGCCAAATTTTCTTGTTTATCTTGGCAAAATTTTGCCCTTTGCTTGCAAGGTTTTTGAGTACAAGGGTAAAAAGTAGATCTTAATATCTCCAATTTTATTTCTCAGGCCTTAGACAGGAGACACAGCCCAGCCTCAGTGCAACAGAAAGACTACTTCCAATATAGTTCTTCTCTTAAGGTCCTGAGCACAGAGCAGTGATGGAGTAAGAAAATGCCTACACAATGGCCAATTCAAGAAATGGAAGATGCTTGGTTTTTTTTTTCTTTTCTTTTTTATTTTTAGAGCTGTGTTCTTGTGCCTTGCTGTAGCTCTTTGTTTTGCTCTTAGGATCAGTGAATTTAAAGACCCTGAGGAGAAATCAGGGAAATGCTGGGGAATGTTCTTCTGACAGTAATTTTACTCCGTTACTTAATGCCTGTAGATGGCATTTTTGTGGCTGGATGTTTTTTAATGGAAGGCGTAAGCACCCAATCGCATTCAAAATTGGGTGTCATTTTCCCCCTCTGCATTTGAAAGCATAATTTTGAATTTGCAAGACAGCAAACCTTCTATAAAAGGTTTATTTGAGGCTTTTTGTCAGTGCTCGAGCAGTCCTCTCTGAGACATTTCAGTTACTCGGTGGTACCTCTTCTGAGTGACTGCTTCCTGACTACAACTTCATCTGTTTTTGGCCATTCTCTGACAGGATTGCCATGAGGGCACCTTATTAGCTGTCAACATAGTAGTCCCATTGCCTTCAAGACTTCCTTGGGCATCTTAGGGGTAGCAATAACTGCAGTTACATGGGAGCATTTTCTTCCAGACAAAGTGTAACAAAGTTGGCAAAGAGCTCTGAAAAGTAGCTTTTAAATATCCAGATACGAGAACTTGTATTTCCCCATCAAGCTTGGACCAGATGCTTGGACATCTTTGTGTAGGTATGACTAAGCCTCTATGACCTTCTCCCCAAACTTATACTAGCTTGCTGCTGAATCCTGTTTTCCATTTCTTCTTTCATTTCTCTTTTGACCAAGTTTGCAGAATTCAGCAGCCTTCCTCCTACCAGCCAACACCGCCGTGCTCCCTGTCCCGTGCCCTCATAGGAGCCTAGTGAATTTATATGTTACTCTTTGCAAGACTATTCCCCCTCCAGCCATCTAGGATATGACCCTGCATCAGTTACTTCTCTAAGGACTCTGCAACAATTTTTTGCCTTTCCTATTAGGTTTCCTTTAACCCCAGATTTTGCTCTAAAAGCCAGCACAGGTGGGGAAGGAAAGGCACTGTATTGAGATAACAGGATAGGCATTTCCCAGTCCTCCATGAGTTGATCACCTAACATATCAGAATAACAGGACCTACCTGTGAAACCATCTTCTTCTATTGCACTGGGCTGGACATTGCATTCATGTAGTCTCCTATTTGGACTTTTGTCTGTACAAATTGATGGCACCTTGAGGACTCTGGATCCATATTCTGCAGAAAATATCCTCTTCACTCTGTGTCCTGTTTTCTGTAGTATTCATTGCTGATATACATACAGTGTTGTTAAGCAGGAACATGTTTTTCCATACAAGGTCTCGTGTGTGTGTTACTGGAAGGAATAACTTTCACATGATAGTCTACTGTTAGTCAAAAAAAAAACAAACCCAAAAGCATATTTCATATAGTTGAGTTTGAACCCTATATTTAATACTTCTAGACATGAGACAAAGAATATTAAATCTTTGAAGAGAAACACTTTAAAAATTTAATTAAGTAGTGCACACTATATTGGACTGAATGAATGGCTGTCCATGGAGTAAACATTGCATTAAGTTCAGGTCTTTCCTACTGCCATGACAGACTAGACTTTCTTACATGAAGTAAACCAATAGTGAATGGAAATAAATTCAGCTGTTTGTGGAAGAGGTGCTTGAAGATTTGGAACAGGGATTTGATGAACCCTCACAACTATATTAAGAAGAGTGTGACTGCAGGAGAAGAGGATTAACTGTCTGCTCCCTACGGACCAAGTTTGGTCAATGGTTCATTTAAGCCCAATAAAACTCCAGTAATCAGTTTCCTGAACTTTTTCTCTATGATACAAGTCCTTTCTACATTGATACATCTTAATTTTGAAAGAATCAATACAACCAAGTAGTGAAGGACCACCACACTAAAGCAGAGACAGTAAGACCCCTTACTCCTATCTCTTGATAAATATGTGTCATGAGCAAGTGAAACGTCTTGACCTGTGGGAACACCTAAATCACTGTTGTAGCACTCAAGATGGGGATTTCAAGTGCTGCTACTTTGGGGGTTGGGGGGCATTGCACAGCTCTCTGCCTTAAGGAAAGCCATCTTCAATGTGACAGGAGCTATGCCAGAAAACAGTGGATGCAAAGCTTGAGAAAATAATAGTCTGAATGCAGGACCAAGAGTAAACCACATCTTCTGGTTAAGGATTAACACAGGAGAACACATCACAAGGCAGCTTCTGTCAACAATGTTCCTGTTGCCTTTATCAAAGCACTTTCATTGATTTGGTAACTTTGATTCTACACCATCTTCTGCCCTAAGAGAAAACTTGTCAATATTGCTGTCACCATACACAGACATGTGAAGTGCTATAAAGGAGAATAGCCAGGCACACAGCTCTTTAGTACAAGCAGGCTGACAAGAAACACAGCTGCGTTCCTTCTACCTCTGCTGAATTAACAACAGAGTACAAACGCAGAAATAACTTTTCCAGAAATAAAGGAAGGTCCTTGAGTAGCTGGAAGCAGCAAGGTTGATCCAGAGGAGGAGAAGACACTGGTCAATATTCTGGCTTCAGCCATTGCTGTGTGAAAGAGCAATGTAATGTAAGAACAATGCTGAGACAAATAAATTCACAAACTGGAAGGAGCATGAGTGAGTAAATACTATATCATTCACTTGCAGTATTTATCAGCACCTTTCACATTTGTTAAAAACCAGTGAGGGAAGGAGAGGGGGGAGCTGAAAGCTTTCCTAGTAACTCAGTACTCTGAAGACTGAATGCTGAAGATAAGCTAGTCACTGCTGTGCAGTGCTGGGATACCGTACATGCTCATCCTCCCAACCCTGAGAAGTTGTGGCAGTTAGCTAGCTGCGTCCTTCTTAGTCACAGCACAGCTAGGTCTGAGCTCCTCAACTTCTTACCACATCCTTTACCAGACATGTCGTCTTGGATTATTATGGACCCCAGATCTTCCTTTTCTCCCCCAGGCAGCACAAGAACAACCTATTTTCCTTAAAGACATAGATGACATAACAGTAAACTCATGAATCTCATCCTTTCTTTTGTACTCACAAATTAAAATTGACAGGCAGTGTTTCTAGCCTCTGAAGTTTTTCTTCTTTGACTGAAAAATACCTCAGAATAAAGAGGAGGTGAAAACAGCCTTTTACAGTACTACCAAGCATGTTCCCAGGGATATGCATACATGGGCAGCCTTGCAGTAGGACGAGTAGCCTGGCATTGTACCCTTCGTGTGGATGTTTGAAGTTCTGCTGATATTCTGGGAGATCTGCTGTGCTCTCTTGGTAAATGGTAGAATGAGGTGGACAGGCTTAGGGGCCCTTGCTACTCCTGGAGAGACTAACCCTTCACTACTGCTGGCTAAAAGACATCTCATTTGTACACTTTTCACGGGAAGAAAAGGGGCCCTCAGCCTGGCATATTTTCACAGAGCTGTGGGTAGGCTTCATGTCTCCCTCTGGCCACATGTGGAAAATGGCTCTTACACATTATCAGTTCCTGGGTGACTTGTTTGTCTCCCTCAGAGGCCCCATGGTGAGGAGATAAGTCAGTGAGAGGAGGAGAGGGCTCAGTTAGAAGGGGGGGGGGGGGGGGGGGGGGCAATCTCAAAGGAAGGACCTAAAGCTGTCTGAGAGCTGTAAAAGGAGCTAAAGTGCCAGTTGCTCTTTTTAACAGTGGTAGTGATGAGCCAGATCCTAACACTGCCTGTGAAAACCACAGCCTCTGCAGATGTGCCCCTTCCTCTTCTCATGTGGGTAGGCATGGAGCAGGCAGAGAGGGAAACCACTTGCTTTGGGAGAGGAAGCAATCTGAAAACAATATACACTAGGAAGAAATGGCATGCAAATGGCATGAGTGGGCAGTGAGAAGTTACTCACTGCATCCTTGTCACATTACCCGCCTTCCCAAATATATTTTGTCCCCCGCCCCAATGTTCAGGGTCACAGCTCTTTCCAGTGCCTCTCCCTCTTTTGTGGTCACAATCTGACCTTTTTATATCTTCAGGCTGGCTGTCCCTTTTCTGCAGAAGCTTTCCCAGAATGAGGCACATGGGGGGAACCAGAGAGGAATAAAGAGGAAGATCTATAAATATATGTCAAAGAGCCCATGCCTGTCACTTCCACCATGGAAATGAAACCTTCCTTTGCTTCCAGGGGTAAGCAAGGCTTGAACTATCTGAGATCAGCAGCCTCCAGTACCACCCCTCTAAAATCAGTACATATACATATATATGTATGTATTTATACATGGATTATATACATATTTGCATACTGACTCCTCTGAGCTCCTTTCCCTGCTTAGCTTTTCACTTGGATAACTGCTGCCTGACAGCCACCGTAACGCAGCCCACCATGAGACTAACATGAGAAGGGAATTAGACAATGCCACCGCTTCGGGGCAGAAAGGTTACTTTCGGACAAATTCCTGCTGAAGCGGCAGGATGGTTATTTGCATGTGACTGCTGCTTGAGTAGGGCTGAACACAAGGTTGGGTGCTGAGGTTCGGTGCTTGACTGTTTTGAGCTCTTGGCTTTAGAAGCAACATGTCCAAAATTATTTCTTTGGCCATGGACACAGGCAGTCTGAAGAACAATCTTAGATGGAACTTAAAGACTGGGTTTTTTTCTTTCTTTTCTTTGTTGTTGTTGTTTTCCCAAGGCACTGCTGGTGAGCATAGGTTTGAACTGACATATTAGCTCCTTTTTATTTTTTTTCCCCCACTTTGTTATCTAGGCATTTGTGGGCCCACACCTTCCTACAGCTTGCCTATCCAACAATCATTAATGAGTTTTATTCTCATTAGAGTCTAGTTAAGAAAGGCAGAGCAGAGATAGTGGGGTAGATTAAATGACTCACCTACAGGGACCATGGATGGTTCAGCAATTGAAAGCAGGTCTCCCAGTGCTCATAAAAATTCTTTCATCAACCTCTTTCCTGCCAGGCACTTTGAACGTAATTAAGAGTAGAAAAGAATTTTCCAGTTACCTCAGATCCAAGTGTGTTAAAAATCAGGATCACTGTAAAAAAGGTACGATGGCAAAAATGGTTCAAGATCACTTTCACGAGCAAGTCAAGCCCTAGGAAAGAAAAGGGAACAAAGCAACATCCTCATTTGACCAACCTTTCTTTCCCATTTCTGATATACTGTCACTCCATCATTGCAGGGAGCTGTCAGTGTGACATCCCTTGGGCCTGAAAGGCTGAACCCTGCTGTGCTGAGGGAGCGCAGCAGAGCATTTCTGTAGTGTCTTGAGGTAATTTCCACATCAAATTCAGGCTAAATCCTGGGGTAGGCGCTTTGGCTTTCACACAGAAGACAGTGGGTCTTCTTCCCCTTTCTTTCCACTCCTTGCCCCGCTGTTGCAGGCCAGTAACCCCACAGTGAGACCTTGGACCTCAAGACCAGGTTGTCACAGGCATCCTTCTGGACAAAATGGACCCCTTTTAGCCCAGACTGCCACTGCAGTCCTATGAGGGAGAGAAAGGGCTCTGCAAGTTCTTTATAAATACTTTTGCACAGACTGGCATTCTCAGCCATTCTGCTGCTGTGTGAGGTGCTCTTCCTGTCTGGAGAACCTTTCAGGGCATTCGAGAGAGGGGGGACTTACTATTCTGATCTTACTCGACGTCTAAGAACACAAAAAATCCATGCATATGGCTAAAAAACCTAGCACATTCACTCAAGCAGCAGCTTGGGATGTACCCTGGTGGGCTGAGGAGACTTGTGGGAACTTTCCTTCCTCGCATCTCCAGTCTAGATGTTGACAGCAGTATATCAATGATACACCCCAAATCTCAGGACAAATTTAAGGGTGTATTTCACAGAACATGTAGTTTAAAGGTGAGGCACCTTGACAGAAGAGTTATAAATGCCAAAGGATTACGTAGTTCAGAACTGACCACCCATATTAATGGAAGAAAAGTCCATCTAGAGCTGTCATGCACAGCAATACTGCATGTAGTAATGGAAATCCCTGGTATTAGATGACTGGAGGCTGGGAAAGCATCTTGGAGAAACTTGGCTACATTTGCTCTGTTCTGCAGGTATTTGCTATTAGCCACTGCAAGAGAAGTATTTCCAGCTGGACAAACTGTAACCCTGTCCACCCGTTCTCATATATTCTAACTGATAGTCCTATTTATTCATCTTCCAAATTAGGGAAATTCTAGTACAGTTAAACAAGGTTTATTTAAGGCTCTTGGTTCTTAGGGTTACTTTAAAGAGTTGGTTAAAAACAATTGTAAATGTGTAAGGTTCTCTCTGCTCATTGGACTTAGAAAAGGGCTGGAGGTGGACCCTTTGCTTTTTTCTTTTCTTTGGATATGGAAAACCCCAAACTGTGAAAATTCCCAGATGGTATATACACAAGTACTCTCTTTTATTTTCTATTCTAACAAGTTTAACACTTTTTGCCTTAACAGAAATTCAGAATATTCAGTAGTGTCAGTGAGGATTTCAGTTTATAAAGTGAAGGGCTCTGGATAAATTGAGAAGACTAGCACAGAAGTGAAATTTTTGTGTCTAACTGTACATCAACTGTATGCAGGTGCACAGTGTGTTAAATGATACCAACTATTGCTAAAGTGTTTATACTGAAGCCCAAGGTACACAGTCCTTGAACGTTCATTTGTTAACATGTTGAATGAGTTAGACTTTAAGCTAAGGCTTTGCAATGGGTCTTTGCTGGCTTTCTCTATTTTTGACTTACATTGCAGCTCAGTGTACCTAGACCCCCTGTGAGACCCACTCTGTCTCACTGGGTAAATGAGCATTAAAAAGTTCCCAGATCCCAGGACAGTGAGGTGACAGACAGAGCCTAATTAACAACTTAGGAATGTCTTCACACTCAGTGGGTTTTGGTTTAATGGTTTCTCAGCTCATGAGAAAACATTTCTCATTTGTTCCATGCTGAGGGAAGATTGCTCCTGAGGCAAAGATAACTTATTTCTGGAAGCCTGAAATCATTATGTTCCAAAAGCTGTACAGATATACTTCTCCCCAGTGCCAAGTAACAGATGCTATCATGGAAAAGATGCCCTCTTCCCCTCTAGTCCCAGCAGGCAGAGGTGCCAGGCCCTGTGACAATGTAGGAAAATTAAGGTGTAATATTTAGGAACAGTAGCCCAGTAGCAGGCCACAGGATAACCTGGGATTCATAAGTCAGCATTTTCCTATTTCCTTTTGTTTCCACAGATTATTCTGTGTTTTGGGATTCTTCCTCCCCTATGCTACAGAATGATGATGCTCTGATGATGGGTGTGTTGTGGTGTCAGAGGAATAGAAGTTCTGAGAACATGCATTTCCCTTACTCTGCGATTTATGCTGTGGCATGACTGATGGGACTTTCCACCTTTTGTTTCCCTCCTGAGTAGGTAAGGAGCACAGCCAAACATGTTTCTGATTAGCAGCCATCATTAAAGGACTATGAAGAGAGGTGGGCTGTGAACTTGAAGAGGGCACATCAGTGCAAGCATATGCAGGACTGGGAAGATTGCACCAAATCAGAAGTGGCATATATGACAGCTGCATACACTGCTGCAAAACCTCTCCTTTACCATCCCACCTGCTTCTTCAAGGCTTTCCAGAGAAGATGCAATTGCAAAAAACAGAGCCAGTTGCCCTCTGACATGGAAAAGCAAGTGCATGCTACCACCTGTTTAGCAGTGTGTGTATTTAACTGCTCAGCTGGATTAGTCCCCATTTCACTCCTGGGTTCAAGCCCTCTCATGTCGCACATGTGTGATGTAGCTCCTGGTCTTGCTTCTGAAAAGGTAGCTATTGTGAGCACAGTTTGGTCTAAGCTGGCTGACTGTCTGGACTGAGTTGCACTGTACTGCATACACATGAGAGTCCTTCACCTTTGCCTCAACAGGACTTGCATACTTAAATCCCTCCTGCCCCCCTCAAGACACACATCGTTCAGTGTACATACCTAGCAGCACAGCATTGTCATGGTGATCTGCAAAAAAAGCCTTCGTGCTAGAGAAAAAGAATGACCTCCCCAGAATAAATACAATTGAAATAACAAAGAGATTACTTGTTAAGTCCTGGGGATAGGAGTCACAATATGCAGCGTGGATGAAACAATTACACATGAAAAAGTATTGAGTCTACACCAGTTAGAGATTGGTTTTGGGTTCATGTGCTATCCTCATTTGTAAGGGCAGTATGAACAGAGACAGTGTAAGACAGAAAAAGGGAAGTAGCAAAGTCAAGGCAGCTTCTTCCCTGGACCAGCAAGTTTATAATACACCTCTGCTCCATTAAGTCATTTGTGCTCCTTGAGAGGAGTGTACTACTTCTCTGGTATGTATCTGTTGTGACTTCTCTCAGAGCAATGGAGCAAAGCAGAAAGGTGGTGTGTTCAGCACTAAGAGAGAACTAAGCACCCTGTGGTAGGTATACAAATACTTCAGGGGAGCCATCTAGCAGAAACAAATGAGACAGAAGCTGGGAATCAGGAGGCGGGAGAATTGAGGTTTTTAGGCATGGTATGAATGCCATTTAGTATAGCCACACTCACTCCTTGGTCACTCACTTTATTCAGTTGAAGGGTTTGTGGAATCAGATTAGTTCCTGTGATTACTTTTGTTGTTACAATTGAATCTATAACATACCTAGGCCCCTTGGCAGCACTAACACAACGCAGTCCTCACATACAGCTGCCTACAGACAAAGAACATGGGTAATTTCTCTTTGATCTGTCACATTTTTCTTGTCTGGTGACTATTTGTTTTGATGCCTTTCCCTCACGGAGCAAAGCTCATAAATCAGAAATCCTTGCCTATAGCAAGTCTTTGCTCATCTAGAAAACCTGAAAAGAACAAAAAGCCATGGTTTTATTATTTCTCTTCTTTCTGGTTCCAGCACACACAGGCTTTCTGCACCACCTGACCTACCCAGCCAAGTGGCGGGACTTCAGACTGCTCAGAACTTTAGGTATGAGCAGGAACATGCTTTGTTTCTTGGAGGATTTTGGAAGCAGTTCATACCAGAGAGTCAAGCTGGTGGACTGGAGAATTCTGCAAAATGCAGACAAGACACGCAATGCCAACAGACTTAGCTATCCACTTTTCTCCACATTCTTTGTTATAATTTCCAGCTTGTTCCTGATGACGATGCTAACTCAGACCAAAGTTCTTCTATATTCAGGTTGTCCCTTTTCCCAGTAGTAAGCTAATCAAAGGTTGCACCACTGGGTTTGCATCTGCACTCTGTCACGGCTTGTTCCCTATGAAGACATCTGTGGTGTGTAGGAAGGCTGGCACTGCACCAAAGCCGTATGAACAGAGTGGTGATTTATTACTTTTCCATATAAGGGTAATCAGAGAAGCTGGTGGATTGACACTGATCTTCAGGAAAGGCACAGAACCAGAGAGGGGAGTGGGAAGGAGCTTGCCCTATTACCCAGTCATTCCTCAGAGGTCCTGTGACACAGCTGCACTCATCCGCCATGACCAGCTCAGCCCAAAACAGAGACCCCATAATATCTACAAAGACTGCTCTCCACACTCCTCTGAATGCAGAAGTTGTCCCTCCCACAGATAAGTCCTTTACTCTTTATTTGCCACCCATAGACCTTGAAACCTACTCAGGCCTGAAAGTGGCACTACTGAGTTAAGTAACGTTTCTTACCACAGGTGGGCTTATGGGAACTGGTAAAGGATCCTCAGGGAAAACAGGCCTCAGCCTTTGCAGCTACCAAGGTAGCTTTGTAGAGGGATGGAGTGGATTAGAAGTGTTTGCAGTACAGCTGCTGTTGTCCACATTTCTCCCCAGTCCTCCCCCTGCCCCCCAGGCAATCTCTTGCATTCAACCCTCAGGACAAAGTTTCCTGTTGTCTGATCCCAATACACAAATAAGAAAGTTCAAGCTTCACTTACCAGCTTGGAGACCTGATACAGCCCACACAGCACCAGGAATGAAGAAGGTCTAAATCTACCTCTCTGGGGGATACTTACCTGTTTCTTAGTGATGGAAATGCCCAGTCAGGCTAAGAAAGGAACTCTGACAAAACTGGAAGTCATTGTCACTTTAAGATAACTACTGCTGGTTTCTAGTAGTGGGATTAAGCCAGGTTTCATTGTGGCACAAGAGGTTGTAGCTCTTCCCTCATCTTGGCCAGCCTGCAGCATTTACAGAGAAATGCACGGAGAGATTTAAAACACGGTAAGAGTTCCCTCTAGAGGAGTGAAGCCGTAATGTACACATCTTTCCATGCTCTGCTAGAGCCTGGGCTCCATTTTCTTTACAGGTATTGGCTGACAGTGGCATAAACCCACTTACGAATTCCACTGCCCATGCATACCCAGTAAAAACAAAACAGTGTGAGCTACACAGCAAAAAGCCAGCAGGGCCTTCCAAGGACTATCAATGGGGAAAGAGAAAAAACTGGAGCTTCAAGCTTAATCTAAACACAGTTTAACAAAATTCTGCCACTAGAAAGGAAGAAATCACTATTATTGCAAAAAAACGTGAGAATCCCTCAGAGTGATCATGACCCCATTGTGCTACATGTTGTGTATCCCTCCCCTGCAGGGCTCAGCAGCTAAATAGGAGAGGGAAAAGGAAATCAAGGCACAGCAAAGGGATTAGTCTGTGGTCAAGGCCACACAAAAGGGCACTCACATGAACAGAACTTATTTGTATGGAGTCATTGTGCCCCCAAGTCTTGCTGCTCACTATTTTTTCATTCATATTACTCTGGAGGAACTCAGTTTTAGAAATGCTTTTGTTCCATATTCCCTGAATATTACAAGATCTTTTTTATGAAGTATGCAGCATTATGGCTCCATGACTGTATACATAAGATCTAACTTTGTTTGCTCCTTTTACTTGGGACTTTAATCACAATAGGAATGCTATGAAGACACATACCCTAATGTACCAGCTGTGAAGACTTAATATTTCTCGTCTTAGCAGTAACTGTCCAGAAATCTCAATAGGAAAAACCATGGGATTAAGTTGTCTAATTTCCAAACAAAACACATATGCAGGCAAAAGGAACCAGCTCACTCGCACTGGGAAAGAAGACAGCAAATGCTTAGCTGGGAAGAGAAGAGATGTTCTCAGAATGATTTTGTATCACAACAGGCTGATTTATACAGAAGTCTTAAGGCTGTGCTCTTCAAAAGAGACCAGAGGATGCTTCCACTTAGTCATCTGAAACTTCCTGCTGCAATCAAAGCATGTTATGCTTTGCCCTTCTCCATAGATGGGTTTAAGCATAATGCCACCTTGCATTCACCTGATGTTTTTCATCCAAAGGGAATGAAATTCCTTCAGAAACATGAGTGAAAGATTGTTGATGTCATTTTACACATGAGGACAGAAAGACAAACAAAGCAAATGCCTACACTGGTAAGGGCAAACAGCTCTCTGTGTCCAGGCTAAAACCGATGGAAGAACAGCACAGAGACACCCACAGCTGGAGATTGTGGGCAGACTCTGGCTCAGATGCAATCTAAGTACATAAACCTACTCAGGGTAAAGGTCCAAAGTCAAGTAACTTAACTGCAGCAGGATACAGATCATATTCTGTTTATCTGTAGCACACACCCAGAAAGTGGTAAATAAGTGAAAAATAGGAGATTTTATAAAAAAAAATCTGATACATTTTTTGGGGTAGATTTTGTAATACTGTATTGTAGTCTATCTGTCAGATATACATATGCACACACAGACAGATGTATATATAAACTACCTTCCACTCATATTCTTTATTTGTGCGAAGATTCATGGATGAAAGTGACCTGAGGAAGTTAAAGACAGCTAGTGAACAGAGGTGGAGAGGTTTACATGTTCCAAATGACCTTTCTAAATATTTGTGAAGGATCATTTAGATACTATTTCAGAGCAAGAAAAACAATAATAAATATGAAAGCCACAACAGTCTGCCTGCATGTGAGCTGCTTTGTTAAACACAATGGCCTCAAAAGGTCACTGTAAACTTGATTTCTTATTTGTTGTGGCCTTGAGACTTAAGTTGTGATAAATAATCTGCAAGACAAGATATTAGAGTAGTGCCAGATCCTTCCCTATCTAGACTGGTTTTGTGACAGTTTAATAAAAAAAAAAATCACTGTAAGAAAGTGGAACATGAGGCAAGTGATAAAAAGATGGTTCAGAAAGCAGCCTAAGCACCAGCCCAATATTTCAGGAGACTTAACATCACATTCCTAGACTGCCTCTGTCTCTGTGACCCTGGACAAATAACTTGAACAGTCTGTTCCTTCACTCATCCCACCAGACTGCTTTGTATGCCTCTCAGAATCAAAGTTGAGGCTGCGTAAATTCAAAACACAGAAAAAAACCCAGAATTAATAAATTTTATGAAAAGTGCATTATAAATCATGACATTGAGCAGGCTCCTACAGTTGATGTAGTTTCATGCAGTGACATGATTTTGTTTCTATTACCCAAGAAACAGGACTGTAATGATTTTTATCTGCTGCTCCATTCAATACTCTTACTTCTGTATAAGATGTTTGGAACCTGGTGTGATGGTTTGAGTCAGGACAGACTAAGCACAGATGTTAGTTACTATGCCATAATTGGATCCATGAGAAGAGTCTGGGTGCTTATATGAAACAGTAATTAGTAAGGCAAAGAACACTACAAAGTGTGACAAATGCAGTTATCTCTACTTCACGTTTCTGTGTAGACAGGAGTGGAGCTCTCAGCAGTTGGGACAAGCAGGGTGCTGAACAGAGTGGCTCTGGCCATAACAGCTTGGTCCCAGGTGTCCCTGGAGGTCCTCCATGACCAGGTAACCTCCAAGGCAGAGTCATGCCACCCTCCCTTTCTGGTGGAGGTGGGATGAGATTGATGATGATGAGAGTATCTTCCAGGTTGTTATATCTTTCCTGGACCATGGATGTCTCTGACCTATTGCTCAATGATGGGTGTAGCGAGTCATGGAGCAAATATTCTTCTATTAGTTTAGTTGTGTTATCTTTGCCAATAGCTCCTTTTTTTCATAGCACCTGCCAAATTGTGTTTTATCTAAGCAACGTAACATCCCTAACAACTACAAAGCATCAAGCTGAAAGTCAAACTATGGGCCTCAGATATTGGTCTAATCACTCTAGTGGTGCCGGCTCTTTAAGCCTGGACACTAAACAACCCCTTGCTCTACACTTTCATAGCACTCACTTGTCTAATGATATACAGTGGGAAGTTACTTACATTATAAGTAACATCCTCTGCGACAATCTCCAGGTATTTACATGCAGGACTATAACAATAATGGTTATGATTGTAAGTTCTCCTAGTAATATGACAACGGAGTAAGCAAGGAGATGGAACAAGGCATTAACATTTAGGATCCAAGCAGAGGATATATCTTGCCAATGTGCTTCAGGTGTGGTGGCTACATTGCAAGCATTCTTAAATATAATTCCATGCTCATGTAACATTTTGATTTCTACTTCTATGTGGGAATTTAGGCTTTCTAATAATTTTGCAATTTTTGTCTCTAATTCTGCTTGATTTTGGGTGCTACTTTTTATATGTCCTTTCTCATAGCTGGGTCCTGTCCATTGTATTCTATCTTTAGAAAGGTTTTTAATATCTACCAGTGTGATTATTGGGGTATGATACATGTGATTACCAATTACAGCCTCAGTAGCACTGGATTTATATGTTTTGCACAGGTGGGAATAGAACATGTTCCATCTTTCCACTCTACTGGTTGATCTTGACTTCAGTAAGGCATTCGACACTGTCTCCCATAACATCCCCATAGACCAGCTTAGCAAGTGTAGGTTAAATGAGTTGACAGTGAGGTGGATTGAGAACTGGCTCAACAACAGAACTCAGAGGGTCGTGATCACCAGCACAGAGTCTGGTTGGAGGCCTGTAACCAGTGGTGCTCCCCAGGGGTCTGTGCTGGGTCCAGTCCTGTTCAACGTATTCATCAATGACCTGGGTGAAGGGACAGAGTGCACCCTCAGCAGCAAGTTTGCTGATGATACAAAATGGGGGAGTGGCTGATACACCAGAAGGCTGTGCTGCCATTCAGGAAGATGTGGACAGGCTGGAGAGCTGGGCTGAGGGGAACCTGATGAAATGCAACAAAAGCAAGTGCAAGGACCTGCACCTGGGGAGGAACAACCCCAGGCACCAGGACAGGTTGGGGGTTGAACTGCTGGAAAGTGGCTCTGCTGAGAAGGCCCTGGGAGTGCTGGTGGACAACAAGCTAACCCTGAGCCAGCACTGTGCCCTTGTGGCCAAGAAAGGCAACAATATTCTGGGGTGCATTAAAAGGAGTGTGGCCAGCAGATCAAGAGAGGTTATCCTGCCCCTCTACTCAGCCCTGGTGAGACCACATTTGGAGTTCTGTGTCCAGTTTTGGGTCCCCCAGTTTAAGAAGGATGTGGAACTGCTTGAGCAAGTCCAGCGGAGAGCTACCAAGATGATCAGGGGACTGGAGCATCTGCCTTATGAAAAAAGGCTGAGAGGCCTGGGTTTGTTCAGCCTGGAGAAGAGAAGACTGAGGGGGGATCTTATCAATACCTATAAAAATCTAACAGGTGGGTGTCAGGATGATGGGACTAGGCTCTTTGCTACAGTGCCCAATGACAGGCCAAGGGGCAATGGGCACAAATGGGAACACAGGAAGTTCCACCTCAATATGAGAGAAAACTTTTCTATTGTGAGGGTGACAGAGCAGTGGAACAGGCTGCCCAGAGTGGTTGTGGAGTCTCCTTCTCTGGAAATATGCAAAACGAGCCTGGACGTGCTCTCGTGCCTCCTGCTGTGGGTGTACCTGCTCAAGTAGGGGGGTTGGACGAGAGGACCTCCAGAGGTGCCTTCCAACCCCTACCATTCTGTGGTTCTGTGATTCTGTCTGCCGATGTTACAGAAATACTCCTGTTTTAGTTAGCAATTACAAATTATTTTTTTGTCTAAAAGATAAAATAAAACAGGTATCTTCAGTTCTGCTACTTCTGCTAGTCGATTGAAATTTTTCCATTTTTCTATCCATTGGTTACTATTTAAGTATGAGAATCTTGTAACACTTATTCATGTTATCTTCTTTCAATGTTACTTTTACTTTGGTTTGATTATAATATCTTATTATTCACTATCACTTTTTGAGGTTTCATGTACACTTTTAAACCTACAGTCTTTTCAACTTTTGACCACTTAAATACAGGTAGCACTTCGCTGGCTTTCCCTTTGTTTGAAACTCTTTATCTTCTCCATACTTTCTTCTGGAACCTGTCTGTTACTTATGCATTTGTTTAAAAGAATATTACTGAAAGTAACTTTTATGACTATGGCTAATTGCTTTTTTCAAGTTGTTCTTCAAAGGGTCACTTAGTAAAAAAAAAAAAAGAACTATCAAGGCTGTGAAGTTATTACAGTCGGGCTTAAACTGTGACTGTTGAAACTGGTTTTGTTACTATTATTCAAGGTTGCATCCATTTACTACTTAAGTTGGAACTGCTAATTTACATTCTGTGTTTCATTATGATCAGAGTTTTTGTTACATCTTAGGACATTTTGTAGTCCTTTCTGATTTCATATAAAATTGTTGATAATTAAAGATGTTGCTTTAGTTTACTTGAGACCTGGGGATAAAAGAGAATTTGGTACATTCACTTAAGTCTATGTTTTAGCTGTCCATAACTTCATTGTTTTGTTTCTGAAATGACAGCTAATGTTAGACTCAATTCTTTCACGTGTCCTATGTCTGCACATTTTTCTTAGACTTACCATTGTACTTCTAGAAGTGGCACAGGCTACAGATAAGTCTCCAGTTAGCCTGTTGTCATTTTTACTATGGTTAGGGCACAGTGATGTCACCTAAGGGTACTGCACAGAAGTCCAATGCATTCTACTTTCTATGCATCTCCAAATTGTGAGTTTAAATATCATCTTTCCTGCTTCAGTGTCTTTCATAGTTTAACTTTCTTTTTCATTAAAGCACAGATTTCACTGGCGTCTCTGCAAGTCCACCCCTCCATATCTACCCAGAGATAGGTATCATCTTCTTGTGAATGTTCTTAGGTTTTATGAGCCCATTGAGCTACAAACAGTTGCCCTTCCTGTTGTCAGTCCAGGATTTTATTTACTGTGTGATTCGAACAGCTTGGACCACTTGATGATTATTGCTGTTTTCCTTGGTGGCACTTTCATTGGGAATATGGACATATACGTTCACACCAGCACATTTTTCCAGTTCTCTGCTGTGTCACCAGACATGCTTTCTTTGTCTTTGCTAATTCCTTTGCTTCCACAGTGTAAGCCATCCCAGTGGCCAGTATGCAACATAATGCTTTATAATGTTACATAAATAGCTAGCCTTGTGGTTTGGACTTCTCCAAACTTACTCAGGTCCTTCAGCTTCATCCATCTTTATCACATGCTGGAAGGAACTTTAAAAGGCAGCTTTTCATATTCTCTGATTGTCAAAAATTTGAAAAGAACCATGTGTGAACAAGGCAGCTGACAAGCCAACCTGAGTGAACACCTTGTCATAATTTGGGGCTTCTTAAGTGCATGGTAAAGCCTTGGATGAAAGCCCAAAATTTTGGGGCTGTGTGATCAGCTCTTCTACCAGGCCCAGATATCCCTGTTTCCTTATTTGAGCCTGCTGTGTCATCAGGACTGTCCATTTACTCTAGATAGCACTTCTCACAATATTAGTCAAGGGCCTTTCTCCTCTCAGGATCTAATGGCAGTGGATAGTGCAAGACCCAGCAGCAGTTGTGACTCTAAGCCACCACTTCAGATCCTGTCCTGATCCCCTCACAAGTGACTAATATTTCCTCTCCAGTTGGGTAGCTGTCTCATTCCACAGATCTGTGGTAGCCTGAGCTTTGGTTTTCCAAGAGATCTACTTCTGGCGTCTCCTGGTGCTTTCCTCCATAAACTCCACTGGACCTCTGTTTATGTGTTTGGTGTGTTTCAGACTTTGGACTGGTTCTGATAGGGTTCAGTCAGCTGCATGTACTAATTCCTTTCTTCCTTGGTCAAAGGCTTGTTATTGCTCAGGTCTCTATGCAAATGAGATTTTTTTTCCTGATACCTCGGTACACCGATATAATGAGCTGGCTGTATCCCAGGATTTGTATTTGCCAACATCCCATCATTCCAAGAAAAGCTTGTGTTTCCTATTTATTGGTCAGCAGTGCCATTGTCACAATTTTGTCAGTCAGATCAGTAAGAAGGTGATGGCACCCATACTACCATTTGACACATTAAAACTGTATTTCTTATGCAAGCCCTTCAACTAATTCCTTTTGATGGCAAATCTTGCATTCAGTAAAATTCTAATGATCCATTTGCCTTTGCCATCCACCTCTTGTGCAGTGTTTTCCCCGTACTCTGATGTCAGTGATGTTCTGCAGGTGACCTGGGGTGCTGCACTCTTCTGAAACCTTTTGTAGAAATCCATGACAGAAGTTGTGGCTATGATTCCATCCTTCAGGCAGGTGGCTTTAGGTGTATTGTACTCTTCTTCAGGTGCAGATAAACTGTACTTTTACAGTCAGGGACTCATTCAAACCTCAATAGTGTATGATGGGGTTGTTGAAGGGTGAATGGGTTTGAGCAACCACCTCTTGACTTTCCAATTCTTTGATAGCATCATGTATGGGACCTAGGCAAATTTCAGTTGGTCCCGTTTCGTTTGCAACTAGCATCAAATGAAGCGATGTCTGTAGCAGCTTTGCTTCTGACCCTCCTGGGACATCCAGCAGTTGAGGAGTTAAAGGGCTGTCATTGATCTTTCCTATCACAGCAATGCCAAAATCTCAATTATGTCCTTATGGATACCTAAAACACTCATTTTTCAGAAGGCAGGTGCCCAAGATGCAAGAGCATACCCCATGATGACTTCATGCAGTTTCTGGGTTCCTTTAATAAAACAGAATTTGTCTTCTCCTACATACATCTGCTGGCCTCAGTGAGCCTTCTAACATTGACCCACAACTTTCCACACAGGGTGGAATGGAGCAGGCTGCCCTGAGCATCTCTGTCCATCAAGACTTGATGGTCTATGGGTCGGTATGTGCCAGGCCACTGGATCCACATAGTCCTCTAAGTCCTGCTACCCTCATCATCTTCCTCATCCTTTTGCTCCTCCTATCTGAGGGCAGGGCATCACTGTGGGAGGTTTACCAAAGCTAGCTCTTCTAGGAAAGAGCCCCTGCCAGGGCAGCAGGAGCCATAGAAGGGTCCTCTGGGTGCACCAGGTCAGGGGCTCACAGCAGGGCCCATCCCACCACACCAGCTGGGAGCAGGGCAGGCACAGGGGCAACCTCAGTCCCAGGTATTGGGAGCCTCCCTGGGGCTGGGCTGAGGCCAGACTGGAATGTGAGCCCATAGGTGGACCTGGCTAGAGCAGGGCCTATGGCCGGGTCTGTCAGGAGCTGGAGGACAGCCCTGCTGCACAATGGCTGGGGGGTGGCTGATGATCCTGGGGGTGAAAGGCATCCTAGGCTATAGGCAGGGTGGGGGGAGTGCTGGGGATGAAAGGCAGGGACAGGGAGTCCTATGGGTGCCCTCAGGGTCCTGACAATGTCTGTTGTTGCTGGAGTCCGTGTTCCCAGGTGCTCAGCTCCTCAGCGGCTGCACTACCGCAACTCCATCACTGGCCGCTGTGCCAAATATTCTTGTATCAGTTTAGTTGTGTTATTTTTGCCAACAGCTCCTTTTTTTTTTTTGTAACACCTGCTGAATTATATTTTATCTGAACAGCGTTACATCCCTAACAACCACATAGCATAATGCTGAAAGTCAAACTATGGGCCTCTGATATTCGTCTAAGCACTCCATAGGCTCTGTAGCTCTGTAGGCCAAGCTAATGTAAAATTAGAACCAGCTTTGTAAAAAGGTATTTGGTAAAAACCCAAAAGCTCTTTCTCACACATTTTGCTAATGTTGAGTATATCATACTGTCACTGTACACATCAAAGAAATCACTCTACTCTGATAATGAAAACATGCTCTGTATTTACAACATCAGGCTGTTGCTAAGAAACTCCCTACTACTGCGTGCTGCAGTGTTAAGAAAAAATCTGTTTAATTATGAGAAATAAACAATACCAATGAGGCCAGAAAATAATTGTTGCTTCATTAGAAAGGCAAATGTGGAAAAATACAGAATATTTATTGCTTATCTCTATTGGAAGTTTCTTTCATGCAGCTTCTCTGTTCTTTGTAAACAAATTTCAAAAATTATTAATAAATTTATATCTTTGATCTTTTAAATACCGCTTTTGCATAACCATTAGTATTTTCTGCAACTGAACCTCTGTCTCTTTTTTGTCCATGTTTTGTATTCTTGCTAATAAAACCTTGAATGGTCTCTATCTGCAGCAGGAACTGTGATTTCCCTTGTACAACTGCACATTATTAATTGCAGCCTCAGCTATAAACTTCTATATCAAATTAACAAAGACAAAACCGGAGGTCTCTCCTTGACTGCAGATTTGCTCACCCATTAAAAAAGCCAGTTTGACTCTCTTTGCTAATTCAAGCACTTCCATTCATTTCTGGTTAATTATTACAGTTCTTATACTTTTTGATATCAAAGAATGCCTGTGTGAGAACTTCAGAAGTCTTAACAATCAGGAGTCAGAACCCAACCATACTTCCATAGAAAAGTCAGAACTTGCAATTAAAAAATATAGTCACAATAATTTGAAGGAGCTTTTCAGAAGACAACAGTCTGTATGTTTTAGCCTGTACATAAGAAAGGCTCACTAGATAGCTTTCTATGGGCAATCCTTACCATAGATGTAAGACAGTATCTGACTCAGCAAAGCAGACAGGGCATGCCATGCTCTGAATGAATGCAGCAAACAAAATCAGTGACAGAAAAAAGGCAAAACAACCACAAGTCAATCCACAAACCAAAACAATTCTGAGCATATATTAACTAGCTCCAACTTTTCCCAGAACTTCAGAGAGCTTGATTCCTTTCCACAGAATGTCAAAAAACAACGTTAGGTTGTTGGGTGTTTTGTCTTAATTAGAAAAATTTAATCAACATGTCTCAGTTTCTTCCCAAGTGACTGTTTAAATTACCCCAATGTGTCACATGCATCTGATTTAGATTATTCCTTGTCCTTTTGTCTCCAGAAGTAGAAAAGACAGTTAAAAGGACATTTGAAAAAAATGCAGTAGGGTCTGGGTTGAAAGCCTGGGTGAAGTCTGCCATCTGACTCTTGCAAACAGGGAGCCATGGCCACCATGAGAGGCCTGGTTTCCCTCCACTGACCCCTCATCCATGTTGTCACTTTCAGCTCACAGATCTGACCTCCTTATTCCTGGTCACACGAACTTTCCACAGGGTGCCCAGTCTTGGAGATTTGTGCCTCAGCACTCCCTGACTTGCTGGCCATGCTCCAGCCATTTCTGAAGCTGTGGCAGCTTTAAGGAATAGTTTGTCCCTTGATGGCTATTACTTTGGTTCTCAGAGCTAGTGTATCCACAGCAAAAAAGGTTCTTCTGTATTACCATGCCCAGAGCTTTACCCATGCTAATCACAAGCAGAACTTTAAACACAATGGAAAACCATAGCCTGCAGAATATCCTCTGCTCTGCCCTGCTTTTCCTGCACAGGAATCGACCACGGGACACTTCTTTACCTGCTGCCATGTATCTCCTTGCAAATAGCTGGACACATGCTCTGCTGTACAGCAAGGGAAGAGAAAGCAGGGCATGCTGTACCCGGTGAGACATGCCTGCTGACCTCACTTCGGCTGCCAGCAGATGTTTGCTCTGGCAGCATCTGAGCAGAGTGGTTGAGAGCACTAGCCAAGCTCCCAGGAGAGGGTGGGAGAGGGACAACATTGGATTAGAAACATGCATCCAGAGCCTTGAAGGGATATTCATGCTGGATTGTGGAAGGCTGAGACAGGAAACAGATCCATTGCACATTTAAGGTTTTTAGCTAGCTCCCTTTAACATGTCGTCAATATAAAGATGTATGTGTGCGTGTGCATTTTGGAGACCCCTTTATAAACATTTCCAGATCCAATCTGATACAAAGGTTCTCAGGATCAAAGGGAATCAGTCCTACCACCAACTACATTTGAAATTAAGAGTCGTTATTATAAAGTTGCCTGATGCTGTGTTTCAGAACCTTGCCCATGTTGCTGTTGTGTGGTTTTCTATGGGTAGTTCACAATAAAGCATAAAGGCTGTCTCGAGAGGACATCCAGTTTGAGTGTCAGGCACAAAAGGAGAGATGGACAGTGCCAGAAGACCACAACAAGGAGACAACACTGATTAGCATGGCAAATGTTGTGTTATCCCTGCAGCTTAGCTTGGGAGATACCTCAGCAAAAGGGAGTGCTTAGGGGGACTAAGAACAATGTGGTAGTTATGCCAATGTTAATCATTGCAGACAGGACAAATGTTCTCACTGACTAGCCTCAGTCTTAATAATGTTTAGAAATCCTGCTGCAGTGAAGTTTGCAGGGGTCCTGAGAGGCTACCATGGCTCCTAAGTTACTCCATGAGGTGAATGTTAGGGCACGAGCAAGCTCTGAGACGTCTTCAGAAAGGAAGCCAGACAACTTATATTTAGCGTTATAAAGAGATGGGAGCCCACAGAGGAAGGTGAAAAGAAGGGTAGACTATTCTCAGTGACACTAATGGATGTGTACTTTCAAGAAGGCTAGCAAATGAGCTCTCTTCCACAAGCCTTTGTGGTGTCCATGGTCAGGTTTCCCACAGCACTTTCTGAAAAGGGCATTGCAGCAGAATACCCTCAGTCTTTTCCAGTATCAGCAGCAAAGCAGGATAATGTGAAGACAGTCATTATAAAACGTACCTCTTTTACCTGCTGGCCTCTTAGCCTGGGAGGGAAACCCCTCTGGTGTTGAACTGGGACAGTCTATCTCTCCGTGGCTCCATTTAACTCGTGTGGTGAGTCTATGTTCCAGTTTCCTCATGTCCTGCCTAAGGCCCTCATTAATAATTTTTCTCCAGGTGGACTTATTCTTCATTAAGTTTCAGAGGCAGGCTTGTATTTGGCATTTTCTTTGCTCCTTACTTTATAGACTGTATTTTCAGGGGCTGGACCTCCCAGCTCTGCCACCTTCTCTGATTCAAATCATGTTTGTACTTTGGCTATAAAATACACTTCCAGTAAGGAATCTTAAGAATGCCTTTTCATCTGAGAAATAGATTTATTTTGCCAGTTTGTGTCTATGCAATCTTAAATTTCAAGGCTTTCAGAAGTCAGAAAAAATGTTCTTCTTTTAATTATATAAATAGCAATGCTATCTCAGGAGCTTCTTCAGTATTCAGGTTTGACAGTCTTGGCTTCCAAAGGAGCCTAAGAGAATTGGATGCTCCAACTCCCACCTTCTTATCATATGACAAATTCTCCCAGAATGAAAGAAATACTATATGGTTGCAGACCTAATTTAGATAGTGCCTGACCTACTGTTCAGATATGAGCAAACACAATCACAAATCTGATTTCTTAATATCTTATTGTGTCTTTTCTAGGACTGCACACCAATCATATTTATTGCTTAAAAACAGAGGAATTTTTCCTGTTCTTGGATCCAGTAACTTTCCTCAGTGCTAAACTACAGGTGTCACTTATCTCTCCCTGTGCTTTACTTCAAAGGCTAATAAATTATGGCAGTCTTAACCATACCATCTCAAATTATCAGAGTTGCAAGATGTGCTGTAGATTTAAGATGCTGTTTTGCAAGGTGCTTGACACAAGTCATGAAGTGGAGCAGACTGAGGTACCATGATGCTGTCTGTCCTGCCGCTGTTTCCTGTTAGATTGCTTTAACTAAGCTACCTGACTGATGACATTTTCTCTTTCTCCCAGCAAAGACCTATTAACTGCATTGGTTGTCAGCTAGCCCAGAGTCTTTCTTGGAAATGATGTCTCTTACACAGTGCAATGAAGCTCTGTCTTGATTTGATTTTAATGAAATTTACTTTAATAACTTTAATACTAGTCAGGAGTCTTTACTTTTCTTTAGTACTTTTTAATTAAGTAATAACTCTCTGGACTTTGGACCAACACATTTTCCTTGTGATTAATTACATTTCATCAGATTGGGTCTCCTTTCTTCTGTGAGGAAAAGCATTAAAATAAAATATCAAAGAAGTTAGACAAATGCAATTTTGATTCCCCATCTTTCATGTGATACAATTGGAAGTTAAAGGAAGTAATTCTGTGGTAAGTGTGGTACTGGCTGCTTTTAAATACCCTCATCTACTTTTACATTACATTCGCAGTTCTTTATGCACAGACCTGCTTGTATTTCAGCTTCACTACTGAAAAAGGCACCACTCATTTTGAAGACAGGTACTGTTTGACTTGGTTGAGGAGATAGGAAAACGTTGCTGTACTTTTGAGTGTAGATTGTCGAGAAATAGTCCATTTGATGAAAATGAGTACTATTTCCTGGCAGTAAAAAGGAGTTATGCTACCAGATGAGTGTGGAAGAAAGCTTCCTGTATTATCTTAATTTATCATTAGTAGTCTGATGAGACTAGAGAGTGTGAAAATGTTCCCTATTATGTTGGGATGAAAATTCACACTATGAATTTCCTGCAGGTGGTTCAAAGAAAGAAGTTCAGTGCACACTATTTCCTCTGTACCTGGCATTTCCAGGGAAAGCACTATAATTCAGATCACTGACATTAGATGCCTAAGGAAGACAATAGACATACTGCACTTAGTAAGAGATAATATCTACTTCCAAAGTGCTCCAAAACCAGCAGGGCATGAAGTGGCATGGGTTTATGAAAGGGAGGTCCTGCCTCACTAACCTGGTCTCCTTCTATGATAAGGTGACCTGCTTAGTGGATGAGGGAAAGGCTGTGGATGTTGTCTACTTTGACATCAATAAAGCCTTTGACACTGTCTCCCACAGCATCCTCCTGGAGAAGCTGGCTGCTCATGGCTTGGACAAGTGCACTCTGCGCTGGGTTAAAAACTGGCTGGATGGCCAAGCCCAGAGTGGAGGTGAACGGAGTCAAATCCAGTTGGTGGTCATGAGTGGTGTTCCCCAGGGCTCAGTGTTGGGGCCGGTTCTGTTCAATATCTTCACTGATGATCTGGATGAGGGGATTGAGTGCACCCTCAGTAAGTCTGCAGATGACACCAAGCTGGGTGGAAGTGTCAATCTGCTGGAGGGCAGGAAGGCCCTACAGAGGGACCTGGACAGGCTGGATCATTGGGCCGGAGCCAACGGTATGAGATTCAACAAGGCTCAGTACCGGGTCCTGCACTTGGGTCACAACAACCCCATGGAATGCTACAGGCTTGGGGAAGAGTGGCTGGAGCGCTGCCTGGAGGAAAAGGATCTGGGGGTGTTGGTTGACAGCCGGCTGAACATGGACTAGCAGTACGCCCAGGTGGCAGAGAAGGCCAATGGCACCCTGGCTTGTATCAGGAATAGTGTGGCCAGCAGGAGCAGGGAGGTGACAGCGCCCTTGTACTGGGCACTGGTGAGGCCACACCTCAAGTTCTGTGTGCAGTTTTGGGCCCCTCACTACAAGAAGGACATCAAGGTGCTGGAGCGTGTCCAGAGAAGGGTAACAAAGTTGGTGAAGGGTCTAGAGAACAAATCTTATGAGGAGTGGCTGAGGGAGCTGGGGTTGTTTAGTCTGGAGAAGAGGAGGCTGAGGGGAGACCTTATTGCTCTCTACAACTGCCTGAAAGGAGGTTGTAGCGAGGTGGGTGTTGGTCTCTTCTCCCAAGTAACTAGCGATAGGTCGAGAGGAAATGGCCTCAAGTTGCACCAGGTGAAGTTTAGATTGGATATTAGGAAAAACTTCTTCACCAAAAGGGTTGTCAGGCACTGGAACAGGCTGCCCAGGGAGGTGGTGGAGTCTCCATGCCTGGAGGTATTTAAAAGAAGGATAGGTGTGGCGCTTGAGGATATGGTTTAGTGGTGGACTTGGCAGTGATAGGTTACGGGTTGGACTCAGTAATCTTAAGGGTCTTTTCCAACCTTAACGATTCTATGATTCTATGAAAAACACCAGAAACCCAGAACTGAAGTGCTTTGGGCCAGGCCAAACAAGAGGTACTGAGACAGACAGAGATACCAAGTTGGTATGCACTGGACAAATAAGGGTTTTATTCAAGCACTGCAGCAAACATTTGGTAAGTGTTACCTGAGTCCTGACCACATGCCATTTACCCCAAATGACCTTTCAGTTGTCCTGGTCAGGTTACACTGTTAACTCCCATTATGGATTTTGCAGACATATCCAGATGTATCCTGCCACCATCTGTGCTTACAGATTCTTCTCAGGAAGAACAATTGTATTTGAATAGGTTGTCCAGACCCATTTTAATAAGAAGCTCCACCAAAGAAAAATTAGACTGATTTGAGAGGCACACACAGAGAGTTTAGAAAAGTTTGTTTCAAAGTGAGGATAATGTCAGCTCAAAGTCCTGTATTGTACAATAGGCCAAAATTTGGGCGACTTCTGTAGCTAAATTCTTGGTTATTATCAGGAGCTTATGGCATTTTCTGCAGGAGTGAGGGATGTTGACTCTGGAGGTCTTGCCATTTGCTCTGGACATCTGCCAAAAGTAGATATTTTCTGGTGTTTCCTACCTACACTGAAGTCTTCGCTGCACCAAATCAGAGTCTAGAGTTCAAGACAAGAGGAATTGTATACTCATGTACGAATGCTAGTGTAAACAGGCCTTGTGAGTTCACTCAGCAGTTCCTTTATCACATCTGCATCTTCTAATGAAATGAAAAAATTACTTTTAGAAACATAATCTGATGTCATGTCATGTGTCATCCCTGTTCCAGTGGCTAACTTCTTCCCTTTAAGAACTTGTAACTTTGCAGAGTTTGGAGCAGGTCAAGTGCCACAGATTGAGACACCCTAAATAAACAGAAATCCTGGAAATGCTAACTAACTTTAACTGAAACACTTCACCTTTCCTTTCTTCATCTTAAGAATCTGAGCTATTTCCAGTGTTGTTGTTGTGCAAAGAAGATTTTCTATGAGTGGGTAGCAGTTTTCTTCCAGTCAACAGGTCCTATTCTTGGGAGATAAAACTCTTAACTGGAACATGAAGGTCATCATCCTTTTAAAGCTCAAAAATTCATAGTGCACAGAAGTCTTTGTTGATTTCATAGGAGGCCTAGCTATATTCAGAGTATGCCAGTTTCTCACACTGAAAGTGCACTCTGCGGTCAACAGAGGCAGTTTGCAGCCTCTTCTTCAAATGGACAGGGGATAGTGTGTTCACATGGACAGAAATCAGAAATTTTTAGCTGTGAACATCTTAGAGCCATCACCTAATACCAAGACTTAAAGTGACAAGTAGTAAGAATAATTATGACTTTATTCTCTGCTTTTAGGGCCAATTATTGCCTCTAATTCATGATGATCTAGTTACAGGGAAGGCAGGTTTTCCATTACAAGCTTCTTCTCTGTGTCTGTGACACCTGAGGCTGACATTTCTCATAGTAGTTGTCAGTCCAGTCATAACAGGATTTTATGATTAATGAGATTCACTTTTTGCTGTTTCTGAGGTGCTTCAAATCCCACAGACATCGTCTACCAGAGGGAAAAGTGGGAAAGTTAAGGCTTCTGGTAGTAATTTCTATTGATGCCTAGCTGTACACAGGTGATTTTTTTGACACAGTGACCAGAGTTTTTTGATATAGCAGCAAAACATTAGTGTTGTCTC
The DNA here is from genome assembly GCF_963921805.1 of Phalacrocorax carbo. Taxonomy (NCBI): domain Eukaryota; kingdom Metazoa; phylum Chordata; class Aves; order Suliformes; family Phalacrocoracidae; genus Phalacrocorax; species Phalacrocorax carbo. The sequence goes on from NC_087548.1 coordinate 53,753,424, forward strand.
TGATTTGCAGCCTTGCCCACACATTTCTCTGATAGTAAGCCAGGTTGAAATGCAAAGAGAACCTGCTGTGATTTTTGCCTTGCACTAAAGGGAAGGTTTTAGAAGTGGATACTCTGACAGCTTTTGTTCCGTCCAGTTATTTTTAAAATAATTTTTGGACAATGTGAGATTAGGTTTTGCAGTTTTCTTACCTGTTATTATTTGTCCTACAGTAGCTTTCTGGGCCTCCAACTAGTACCAGGGCCCTGTGGTGCTTTGTGTGTACATAATGCAAGAATTTTGATGGTCTGGAGCAAAGCAGCAAAGCTTAAGCAGACAAGGATGCTCTAGGATGGAAGAGTTGACTGACAGGAAATGATAGAGATCTATCCTGAGATGAATGGAGAAAGTAAATAAGGAAATTACTGTTTCTCATAGTAAAAAATATAGGGGGCCCTAAATGAGACCAAAAGGTAGCATGTTCAAAACAAAGGCAAGGACATGGCTCTTCACATAGTATGTAGGTGAGCTGTGAGCCAGCTTCCTCAGAAATGTTATGGGGTTGATTTTGCATGGATTCAAAAGGAGACATGACAAATTAATAGAAAATAATTTGTCCTGTCCCACCTGGAGGGTGATTAGTATATAGAAAAATGATTGTGGCTTCTGAAGTTTCCAGAGCCACAATACTGCTAATGTCTGTGATAATATTCTGTGGTAGTATCATTGCAGGTCTGTCCTGACCTTACATGCATTCTTAGGTATCTGGTTTTGTGTGTTGCTGGGATTCAGGACTAAATGGGCCTTGGTGTGATCCAGTATGATCATTCTTATGTGCTCTTTATTACAGTCTTTGAATTGTTTTGTTCAAGAAAGAGACATGAGCACTGGAAAGGCTCAATTAGATTGGTATTCTAGCAAACCGTTAAGCTAAGGTTTAGTAGGAATTGGTGAATGACAAACATGAGTATGTAGGATCACTCCTCCTGCACCCAAAACCTGGATATAACCCAAAGGGAAAACTGTGAGAGAGAACATATTTCTAATCATTATTTTCCTAAAGGCAGAGACTCTCTTATCTAAACTCACCTATGGAGTCTCAGTCCGTTAATCCATTCCTAACCAAAAAGCACTTAATGAGCTCTTCACTGAGAATATACGCAGGCCCTATTGCAAGCAACCTCTGCTCTCATGCTCTGTTGACAATGGAAACTTGGGATCATGTATGCAAATTTTTGCTTATAAGTTTGGGAGGCTCAGCTTGTAAAGACATTTTACCATGTTGCAGAAAAGAGCCAGATTCTGCAATTAACCAAGGGAGAAAGATTTCCAGTAAAGTTTGTATCCTGTGTGCAGGCAAATCCCAGCTGCCTTATCCTGGCAATCTTTGACAGACAGCAGTGCAGAATGATTGTCTACCTATATAAACATATTTTCAGAAGGGGTAGGAGTAAGTTTTCTGAATTATGCTAACTCGTGAAAATCTCTTCCACTAAGCTTTCTCTCATAACAGTTCTCCCTTGATGCACTTTTACCTCTTTGCTGTACTTCAGTGTTTAGAGTCCCCAGGAATTTGGCATCCAGATGGTTAAACATCAAACAAGGATCATAGTCCTAGAGCCTACGAAGCTCCAATCTGTATTTTTCAGTTTTGTGTTGTAATGTCACCTAATTGTCAATGACTCAATTTTTGTTTTGTTGTGTTATTAAGCTTACTAGGGGGAAGAGGAAGAGGAAGAAAAGGGAAGTGGTTTTCCGAAGAACTTAGCTGACATTTAGGAACCTCAGGCACATGGTCTGATTTTCAAGGTTATATACTAACAAGATGTTTTCTTTTCTAGGCATTGCTTTCCATAAAAACCCTGTGGTTTTCTGGTCACTTTAAACTTCTGTATGCCTGCACTAATGCTCAAAGGGAAGCTCCCACCCTCTCCCCACCCTAGTATTCCAGTTCCCACTCCTCTGCTTATACTGGCATAGGCATTTGTGCAACTGAACAGTCAGCCAGGTCTAAGAACAGATTAGCTGAAAAATATCCTTAAAAAAATACTTAAAAACTGTCAGACTTGAGCTGTTGTAAAATTGCATATATTCTTCAGCTAGCACTAGGAAAGCTTAACTGAATTGCAATGTGCTGCAATGGGGCTACCTTGCTTGGTGGTATAAGAAATTTCATGGCTTTGAAGTGACTGTGTAACAACCTTTTGAGCAGGGGCTACTGTGAAGAAGTGGCACAAATTTTGTTTAGCAAGCTAAATAAACCGCTTGAAATGCTTTTTTCCTACTCCCTCTTTCAGCACATGCAAGATTTTTCAGGGCAGTAGGTACCCTTGCCAGGCCTGATTTCAGCTATGGGTCTTGTTCCTTTTGCAGAGACTGCAAGTACAGAATTACAGAATCACAGTATGGCAGGGGTTGGAAGGGACCTCTGGAGATCATCTTGTCCAACCCCCCAGTTTGAGCAGGGACACCTAGAGCAGAGGGCACAGGAACGCATCCAGTTGGGTTTTGAATGTCTCCAGGGAAGGAGACTCAACAACCTCTCTGGGCAGCCTGTTCCAGTGCTCTGGCACCCTCACAGGAAAGAATTTTTTTTCTCATGTTTAGCTGGAACTTGCTGTGTTTCAACTTGTGCCCGTTGCCCCTTGTCTTGTCTCTGGGCATCAGTTGAACTCACACAGTTCATCCCCGCAGAAGCAGAGAGCACCTATGTCTTCATCCCGCATTTGCAGGGTGAGTCTTCAGTCCATGATAGCACCTTTTCCTAGTACTTCCAAGGGAATAGTTGATCTGGTGAATTAAAAGTACTCTGCCTCTCATCTTGCCCCAAAGAGATCTGTAGTAGACAGAAGAGCCTGCACCATTAATGGGGTCATCTAGGAGTTTGCTGTTGGGCTGTTGTGTTGTGACCACAGCATTCAGACCTTCAGATTTTTTGCAGGTAACTGGCATAACTGCCCAAGAGATTTGCTGTCTTGCTCTTGTTATTTCTGGAGCAAGGCATTAATGCACGCACTGACACTGAAACTGGGCCATACTCTGTTCTTGTTCCCATAGTCATTCCCATAGGATCTGACCGTTTCCTTGGCAGTACACATGCTGCACAGACTAAGATGCTCGCATCAGGTCTTCTTTCATACTTTCAGAGCTGAGGTGGCACCAAAGGACCAGGCTGCATGCCTGAAACCTGTTCTCTGGATCCAGACAGCTCCTGGCACGCAGGGAGGAGAAGAAAAGGAGGGTAAGAGGGAGCATCCTACTGTCCATGCCAATGTATGCAGACTCAAATACCAGGAAAGAGCCGACTGACAAATCCACTGAACTTAGAAGCTGTAATGCTTTTTATTTTCTGGAAAATGAAATGGGGCTATTTTGTATTCCCCACCAAGTTCTAAATCTCTCCTGGTAACCACCAGAAACATGTTTCCTTTAGTGCTATTAGCAGAGCGATATGTTTTACAACAGATGAACAGGTAGGATTCTTTTTTTGGTTGTTGTTCACAAAAAAACACTTTACTGCCCTGCAAAAATAGGTGCAATGCCTATCACTGTCCACAGGGAGGGGAACAAATCCTAGCTCCTAGCATGAACTGGGATTTTTGCAGAAAGGAGGTGGCTCATCTGCACCAGAATAGAGCAGAAAAAGAGCTGATTAGATTTTACCAAACAGACCAAAACTCCTGGCCAAGACTGCAGGGTGAATTTACATTTTGTTTAGAGGCAATTGTAACAGTCAGTCTGAACCTGAAGCAGAACACGTCCTACAAAGAGTATTGAAGGTGAAAGCATGGTTACTTAACCTGTTCTGGTACTTCTTGTCATAAGAGGTGATCTCTATACTTTCTGAGCACACCCAAGCGTCTACACTGTTTCTCCATCATATAGTCTTCTTCACAATGGACAAACATAGTGCAGATACACTAACTCACAACTGCTTGAGCATTCTGACAGCTGAGCTGTGTCAGCATGGGACAGTGCTGAAGCTGGCATGGCTAGACCTCTGCCTGGGGTACCTTTGTACTGTGCTCCATTCATAGGCTAAAGATCCCCAGGCTTACCCCTGCTTTAAGTGGTTAGAACAAAAGCACAAAAGAAAGTTGGCCTTGTAATCATGTCACTTGGCAAGGAAATCTAGTTCAAGGGCAGTGAATCTGCATGCTCTTTCTTGACCACAGCATTGAGTCTGTTTACAGCAGACTTTTATAAAGACTGGTGCGATCCTTCTTCCTGGCCACTTTCTTGATTGTCCAAAACCTGATAATATTTTTAGACTGCTTTAAGTTCAGACCGTCTCTCTTTCAAAATGGCAACACTTCCACAGTTGTCATTGAAGCCTGTGGTACAAGGTAATGCTAATGTAGGTAAGAAGCAGGCTGATGAGAAATGACTCTCCTTATCTCATCCTGGTTGCCACAGGCGCAGGCAAGACACTGTACCTTTGCAGGGTGCTTGTGTGCTCCTGCTGTCCTTGGTCCTGTGTACTTACAGGCCCTCAGCTATAGCTTCATTCCAGCCTCCCTCTCCTCCTGCTCAGACATGCATCAACAGTGGTTGCTTTATTTAAAGGCATGTGCTTAATGTGTGAAAGATTGCATTCTGGCCCAGGCCAAAAACTATGACTACAATAGGTCACAGCTCCATGGCTTGGTGGCTTTGGCAGGTTTTGGATGAGGCTTTTGATTTATGCTGAGGGCAGGTAAGCTAAGGTTGCTGCTTCTCACAGTGAAGGCTCTGTCTTGCCTATGAGGCCAGTCAGAGACAAGTTGGAGCACAGATAAACACTCAGTCTCACCTGTGCAGCACTTACACCTGCGCAAAACAAGGCAAAGGCATCACAAATCAGCATCACAAATCAGCTCTAGACTGGGAAGTGCAGCAGAGGTTGATCTGTACCTGGGGATCAGGTGAAGCTGGCTGTTCTCTGCCTTTACTACTCAATGTAAGTTGTAATTTTTCCTTACTGTTAGTCTCAGAAGATGAGATCGTTTATCGTGTGTAAGGCATGGCTTGTTCAGACCCTTCTGGTTCCTTTGCTTGCTGGATGTGACACTGTTGTAGGGACTATTACTACAGTCATGTATGAGCTGTGAAATCCCTTTTGTTTGATGTGTCAGTACAAACTAATGAAGTGAACTCTGTTTTGCTGATGATGTGTGTTTATCTTCAAACCCCTGGGTGTTGTTGTGCTGCAGACATCAGCTTACAGCTTTGCAGCCAGTTGCCTCACTCCAGAATTAGGCAGACTGTTTCATTCTGTGAAATGATTTCATCCTTTCTTACAGACTTACTGTTGATTGCCATTAAAAGATAAAATATGGTGCTCCAAGGTTTTCTGACACTGCTTGATGCTGGCTGAGAAGATCAATGTTGTTTAGCACAAAGTTAAATAGTTTTATATTTTAATTTTGAACTAAGATTGGAAGTTCAGTCTGCTGACTGAACTCCAGATGACTAAAACCTATGGCTTTAGTTATCTCGAGGTGGCAAATCACTCTGTTTCCAGAGAAGTGGGCTGAATACCTCCCTTGCATTGACATCCTGCCATCTTGTTGGAGATGATGAGTTCAGAGAGAGCCTTGACTTTTAGTTTAGTCTAGATGTCTAATTTTTAGATGTTTGGAGTTAGGTAACATGAACCCCAGCCACAGTGCTCAGGATGCTGGCCAATCTGATTGCAGTCTAGTATAAAGAAACTTCTCCCAAGAATGTTACTGGACTAACGTCAGTGGGGGAAGCCGGTTTAGAACATGTAAACTGATTATACTGGCCTTTGAAGCTTTTATGTCATTCTCACTATAGCACTGCAAAATTCCATGAAAATGCCTATTTCAAGAATGATAAAGGCCAGATTCTAGCTTAAAAAAAAAAAAGAGCCTGCACTGTTTCTAGTCAGAGGCATTAAAAAAACTTTAGTGGAATTCAAAACAAAAGTGGGAAAATTTTCTGATGTTGATGGCAACTGTAGCAAAACCATGAAACTTTTCTCTGAAGACTCTTTTCAGCAGAAAACATTACCTGCAAAATCAACCTGTTTTGTTGAGATTAAATGGATCCCTAGTAGATCCTGTTAAATCATGGTGGGAGTTTTCCTAGAACGCATTTTGCTCAGCTTTCACATGAAAATGTGACATACCTTTTCTGCATGGTCTTCCCCTAATACTTGCAGAGTGATACTGATATTGTAAGTCAGCAAATATAAGAACCCTCTAAAAATCAATTTGTAGCTTTAGAAAGCAGGCATTCTTTTTTGCAGCGCTGGGCATACAGGGGATCACTCCACCTAGTGTGTGCACTGAGCTGCTCTACTACAGGGGTTATATGCAATCATAATATACATATTCATTAGATTTCTAGGAAATAATTACCATATTCATACTATTATTGGAACTCATTAATATATGCAAAACTCCTGAATGCATGCACATTTATGTTCCTTGGTAGTTTTCCAGGGTCCTTTGGTGGTTGTTGATAGTATTCCTCACCATGTCTGTTGGTTGAACTCGGTCTCTGGGTGTGCTCAGTCATTTTTGGCTTGGTTACACAATTCTTACTGATAATAAACTAGCTTATTCTAGCACATGTCCATAATTTATTCTACTCAAGGATACAGTGTCTCCATTCTCCCTTCTAATCACATACAGCAAGTTCTAAACCTATCGTTTTGGTAAAGTTATTCCAAGTATTTCAAAACTTAGCTATGTTGCTCCGGTTAGAGGGGGCCATATGTTCTTTTACAGCCAGAATCGGGTATCAATACTTGTCCGGGTTTGTTTAGGTCATGCTTGTTTTCCTGGGTTTCTTTTAGAGGAATTTTGTTTTTGAGTGGGAGACACTTCTGGGACATAATGGTGTGTGAGGCTGATAATGCAACTGATTAAACACTGGGTGGTGGGCAAAACCCAAAAGACTTCCAGGTCATCTGTTGCACAGAGTTTAAACTGGGGAGGGCACTTGTGATGCTGCAAAATCCTGGAGCTCTTAGTAAGTAGACATGTGTGGTTCAGGTATAACCTCGTCCTGCCTGAGACTGGAGTGGAGAAGTCACTTGGTGCAGGGATAGAGAGAGTTGAAGGTCATTACAGGCTATGCTCTCCTGAAAGCACATATGGGAGAAAGAATATTTTTTTTTCAGGTAGCAATTCAGAGAATGAAGACTGTAATTCTGCTTCCTGGCAACCTGAGAACCTTTTCTCTGCCAGAAAGTACCTTTAGTCCCACTCCTTGTTTGATAGGGTTTATGTGCTAACTTAGCTGAACTATCACAGAAAAACTTGAGATTAACTGTATTTTCATTTCTGCTTTTTAAATGTCCCCAAGACTGAGCTGCAACAAATTCTGGAGTACTGTCACAGAGGCAGTGGTTGGATTCCCAGGAGTGTGCAGATTTAAAAACAGTACCTGAGTGATCTAGATCTGGGCACAGATCCCTGCTTTAGGTAGAAGGTAGTTTGTGATTTCATAGCATGTTGGAGAGTTAATAAGTGGAGAATGGTGTGCTGAAATGAATTTAGCTGAGGGCTGTGCTGTAGATACGTGTTCTTCACTCTTTCGTTAGTAAAAGGTATGGCTAGACAGCTGTTCTGCCCAGTGTTCCCTGCTGTCTTGTGAATAAGACTCATTTACTAAAATTTCATAGATTGGTAGTACCAGACAAGACCTCAGGGGTCATCTAGGTGCTGGCTCAGCAAGACAATCCCGTGCAAGTTGGTACTTCTGAGGGTGATCTTGAATACATGAACATAGAGCTGTACTTCTACAGTAAACCAAGTCTTGCTCTTGAATGACAGCAAATATTTGGCTAATCTGCTTGTTGGAAGACACAATTCCTCAGCTGCAGGCTAGCAGAGTTAAATCAAGCCATATTCTATTTCTATACATGGGTAAGGCATACTGGAGGATACCTTCCTGTAAGCAACATCAAAACTTTAGCCAGGTTATATAAAAACATTTTCTTCTCAAATAAAGCCTATAATTTAGTTTATCAGGCAAAGTTTTCTGTGATATTCCTTCTGTAATTTGTGTTGTAGCGAGGTGCGATCAATCAATATTAGTTTTCATTTCCAGGATAAAAATCTTGCTTGATGTTATCTGTACTCTTCAGAATACTTGAAAAGTAACTTGTGAAGATTCCAGTTTGGCTAATTGCATATTTAATGCTCATTTAATGCTCATTTAATGAAAAAACAAAAGAGGGGAAAAAAAAGTGAAGAAGTGCAATTTAGCTCCTAAGACATCCAACAGGTTTCCCTGTCCTAGATTTCAAAATAGTCTGGTGTTGCTACATTTTCTGTGGGTAAATTAGAAAAAAACAGAAGTGGACAAAAACTTAAATTAATTGAATTTCCACTTTTTCCCTCAAACACTGCAAATGCAAAGACCATTTCAGAGTGAAAATCAGGAAGTTTGCAGTATTTTATTTGTTGTACCATGTTGCTCAAGAACTCACCTAAAATATCTGCACTAGCTGAAGGTAAATCTCCATATTCCAGTCCTGCAAATGCTTATGCCCATCTTAGATACCACAAATGTAATGTGGTATGTTTTATGGGCTTCAGTGCTAAAGAGAGATGTAAGTGTTTTCATGGCCTTTGACAGGACTGTGAGGAAACAGTGCTGTTTGCAGTCTGGCTACCATGTTTCTGTGTCCAGCAGGACTGCAAGATATTGCAGGAGTCTCCCTTTAAATACTTTGATTCACTGCTCTACTCTGTGGAGAAAATGCTCGTAAGTCAGAAGCTGAAATTGCACTCAGGTAGGAGCTGTCCTTTAGTTTTAACAGCAACGTCATAAAAAAACCTCTGTAGTGGTACACAGGAGTAGAATTCTGATGGAACCATGAAAGGAAACCTTGATTGTCTAAAGATATTAAGCTATTTAAAATTGTTTGTATTGTTTTTTCTTTTCCATTTATGAGGAACATATAAAGCAATGGGGTTTGAAAATGCCTGCTTTCACAGTCCAGATTGTGCAGCTGCTGCAGATATATAGTGCTTTGTGTAACATTGCCCAGCAGATACAGGTACCATGCACCAGTTTTTTTACTCTGGGATGTAATCTGAGGTTGTGGGAGCCCTTAGTCAACTGTAGTTTGGGAGCAGGAACCAACAACCCACCAGGCACAGGAGAGAATAATCATCTCCTGAAATCCACCAATTCCTTCTGCATTCCTGAGGTTTTGGTTAATCTCATGTAAGCAGGATGTGTATTGCTCCTACAAGGGTAGCACATCCTTCTAACCCTGTTAACTCTGGTTCAATTTCTCACTCACCAGCCAAGAAATTTGCACCTTTTTCCAAACAGTGGTTATTGTGCTAAAGTCTGAAGTGAACACTTATAATCCAGGATTAGGTGTGGGTTCAGATCTCCTTTCCATGCAAACTCAGAGTGAACCACCTTGGAAAGTAGCTGTTAGTAACAATTATTGTTAGTTACTGCTACTAATTATAATTGTAAGAATTATCAATCATTACTTATAATTGTAATAATATAATACTAACATGTTAATATATTAGTTTCCTGAACGTAGATACTGTGGCACCATCTGAATGTCATCTTCTCCAGAAAAGACATCTGTTTCACAGCAGTGAATGGCAAAAGCAGGACATAGCTCCTGACGTGAGAATCTGTATAGATCAAGGCATAAGAAATCCTTTGATAAGACCACTTTACAGTAACGAGCAGAATAGAGTTGGCCAGGAATAGAATTCTGTAATATAAAAACAGATATTAAAACAATTCCAGATGTTTCTCATTATTTTTTTCTAATTTGGTTTCAAAACAGAAAAAAGTCTCTGAATGAAGGCTAGGTCAAAAGTAGGTATGGTTGCATGGACTGAGAAGAAATGAACAGGGTGGACATAAACAAAACTTGTGAATGTCAGGAAAACTGGTCAAATCTGAAGCTGAAGACAAGAAAGGTTTTGTGACAAAAATCACACATGAAATCTACATAACATCCAAGAAAATCCATTTAGTTCTTTTGTGTCTCAATTTATAGCCCTAGCCCTGGGTCAACTTTCCTCTATTTGAGTCAAATAACTAGATTTTAAAATTCAACTTATTGATGACTTTAAACCAGTGGAAGGCCTACTTAGTTTCTATATTTATTTATTACAAGATAACAAAGCATAGAGGGCACAGATGTATTTTAGGAAGAAAGTATACAACTTAAAAACTAAGAGCCTTCAGTTTGTCCTGCAGAATTATAGAAAACAGTGAACAAACATGAAGCATAAATTTTTTCATCATTGCAATGTTTTTGCTCTCATAGCAGCAGGTAAGCTAAGGATGTGGCTTGCCTCCTGCTTGGCTGCTTCCAGACCAGACAACATTGCTTATGCAGCAGTGACATCAGCAGATGAATCAGACAGTATCCAAAAGAGTACATTATTTAACGTGATTGCAGTGTCTCCTAAAGGAGTTGTGTGGAAGCAGTGGGACAGGAACTTCCCTAGGGCTGCTCACGTTCATTTAATATGCACTCAAAAGATGAAATTAAGAGAGAATAACATTAAGCTACTTGTTTGCAATGGGATGTAGTTGCTTACATGTAGGTGACAGGTACATTTTAGTCTATTCCTTCAGCTGCCACTCCAGACATCCACATCTTCTGCATGTTTGTGTTCCCTCTTCAGTCCTAGTTGAATATCTTGAACAGGCTATCATATGAGATTATCAGCTCTGTATCTGGACAACAGTTTTAGTGAGGAAGACACAGTACTTAAACCTTTGAAGTAATAAATTTTCAATACAGCAGCTCAAATTTAAGTGTTTGAAAAGATCCAGGTAGCTTTATTTTCTTATTTATTACTTTTTTCCTGTGCCCTGAACCTCTGAAAATAACTGACTAGCTTCACCCAGCAAAGAGTTGTTCTGATACATTATGATAGTGGTGATCTCCCTTGTCAGGAAGTGAAGCTTCTTACCTTGAGCTGTGTCTGGAGCTTCTACATTTTGTCTAATACAGAGTGCTCCCAAAGGAATAATAACTTGTGTTAAGGGAGCAGTCTTGGATTCACCATGTCTTTACCAGCCTCTCCATGTTACAGATCTTACAGCTTTCAACTTTTTCACATTCATGCATTACCATTGCAGCCAGACATAAACGTTGTAAGTTCCTTTCTCCTACTTTTTAATTTTTGCTTTTTACCTTTTCCATGCTGCTCTGTCACTATTTTTATTAGGAAGTCTTCAGTTAGTAAAGGAGAAATGGGCTGTGTTTGTAGGTATGATTAGCATGAAGTGAATTAAGATTGTGTTGTGCAAAGAAACGATGGTAGCTAGCTTGTTATATTATAAGCAGTGGACCTCTACAGCTTGGCCTGGGAAAGGATGCTAACATTGTTTTTTCGCCTTCAGTGGTGGCACAATGACAGTACAAAACTATTGCCTTTCCCTTATGGATCTTTACTACCGCATGAAAGGTAGTTCAAATGTAGCACATAGTTATTCACGCCTATGCAAATTTGCTTCTAAATATTAGAAACTTTCTTTTCTCCCTTCACACAGCTAAGTGCTAATGCAGGAGAAGGGCCAGAGGTACTGACGCTGCCAGCAGCAGGGAGTGAGTTGAACACACAATAAATACTGCTGCAACAGCAGGTGAGCTGGAGCAGAGATGGGAAAGGGAGGCATTTCAGAGTTACCTAAAGGGCACCAGAGGATCTCAGGACTGTTTCTGAGGCCTCTTGGCTGGACTGTGCCAGCAACTTTACCTTAGGATTCAAAGAATCCTAAGCAAGACGAGGCAGGGAAAGCAAAAAGGCTGCCTTGAGCTGTTTGTCAAGTCTTCCTTTCCAGACAGAGAGAAATAGGACACAATTTCTCTGACCGATGTAGCTGTTCTGCAACATGAGATCCAAGGCTAGCAGGAGACAGAATTTCCTAATGTGCTCAGACATCTTTCTGTAATTCTCTTGCAGTTGGGCTGAAACAAAAGGTAGCCTCCCACATATTCTGCTTTCCAGAATAAGACGGGCATCTTGACACTTTGTCCAGGGACAGGAATTTATATAGCAGATACCTAAACTTAACTCTACCCAAACTCTCATTGGACTGTCTGAATTCCATGTTGTAGAATTACTGACTGAATTTATCAACTGTCTCAGTGTATTATTTTTTCTTTTTTTCTCCTCTGTCTTGCCCAAATGGGGCTGTGGGTAAGAATGCTTTTCCCTAACAGTTCATACAGCAACACAGACGTGCATGAACAGCTGCTGATTCAGAGGAATTAGCAAAAGCAGGGTCCTGGTAGACAGCAAGCTGGGCATAAGCCACATGTATGCCCTTGCAGCAAGGAAGGCAAAGTGTGCCCAAGGCTGCCTCAGCAAGAGAATAGTTAGCAGATTAAGGGATATGACTTTTCTATGATTCTGTAATTCTAAGGAAGAAAACATTCATAGTTATCCTTGAGATGTTTCTCAAGGTTTCATAGTGAAACTTAATTCACCTGTTAGACACTGCTATGGATAAGTGAAAAGGAGCAGCTCTGAAACCTGAAACCCTGAGGCAAGGTTTTGGCTGAACCATGTGCTTTTTACTTTCTGATTGAAATGACTTGTGACTATAGTATAAAATGACATGTTACCTCAGACTGCAAGAGGCAAAGAACATGTATGTTTTTGGCTGACTCAGTTCAGCTGAGAAGATACAACTCTGCAGTTGTTACTATCAGTAGATAATACAAAGTGATTTACAGTTGGGCTTGTAATCATATTGATTTAACTTGTTTATTCAGTGAACTAAATTCAGCTGACTGAAGGCCATTGCAAGCACATTAGGAGCTGGTACTGATTTAGCAAGATCAAAATTACTCAGTTAAATGACTTCAACTTTTCATGTAGACACTGAGCCTAAGATCCTTATTTTAACACTTTGTGTTTCAACTTTTTAAAGAAATGTTAGGGTCCCATCCTGTTCCTTTCCTCCACCAAAGGTGACTATAAATTAAAGCAACAACCTCAAAACCTAATATCCAATCTAAACCTCCCTTGGTGCAGCTTGAGTCCATTTCCTCTTGTTCTATCGCTAGTTACTTGGGAGAAGAGACCAACACCCACCTCGCTACAACCTCCTTTCAGGCAGTTGTAGAGAGCAATAAGGTCTCCCCTCAGCCTCCTCTTCTCCAGACTAAACAACCCCAGCTCCCTCAGCCGCTCCTCATAAGACTTGTTCTCTAGACCCTTCACCAACTTTGTTACCCTTCTCTGGACACGCTCCAGCACCTTGATGTCCTTCTTGTAGTGAGGGGCCCAAAACTGCACACAGAACTTGAGGTGTGGCCTCACCAGTGCCAAGTACAAGGGCGCTGTCACCTCCCTGCTCCTGCTGGCCACACTATTCCTGATATAAGCCAGGGTGCCATTGGCCTTCTCTGCCACCTGGGCGTACTGCTAGTCCATGTTCAGCCGGCTGTCAACCAACACCCCCAGATCCTTTTCCTCCAGGCAGCGCTCCAGCCACTCTTCCCCAAGCCTGTAGCATTGCATGGGGTTGTTGTGGCCCAAGTGCACAGCTTTGCCTAAATCCAAGGCCCTCCACTTAGCAATTGTGTCTCTGCTTCTAGCAACTGGCTTCACATATCCTTGCTGGAGTAGTTATACCTGGATTGCAAGGAATGTTGTTCTTGCACGGTCAGGCTGGGCCCTTCCTTGGTCATGTGGAGGGCATACTACCAGTAGGTTGGCTACCAAACCCTGATGGCACTATTGTTGAACTTGGTCCAACTCTTCCTGCCAGCATCCAGAAGAGTTGGCAGAGTGAGGATGGTGTCACTGAAGCTGTCAGTGGAGCTGGCTTCTTCTGTTCACCTTTCCGCAGACCATGTTTTTGCTGAACCTCCCCTTCTCAGGCATTTGTATTCAAATGATAATCGTGCACTGTCAGTTTCTCTTCCAGGTGAGAAGGAATGGCAAACCCTTTCAGATCACCCTGGCATGGGGCTCAGACTGACACTGTATCCCATTGAGAGAGGTTAGTACTTTCTCACTATCAGAAATGGTTGTCCAGTGTCTTGGAGAGAATAAGAAAAGGCCCGATTACCACATTTGCCTCATGGCAAGGTTTGATGGTTATGCAATTATTAGGGCTTGTTGAGATGCTTAAAAATAGGTTGATGGTGCTAAGCTGCTGCCAGAATACTGCTGTAGTGAGTTCTTTCTCCTGTACACAAGAGGGAAGCCAAACTGCCACTTTTAGGGTCTATGCAAATGATGTTCAACCAGTCCCATGTGTCAAATAAATGTTCTTTGATTTATAGGAATTGAATGAAGTATGAAGTTTGTCAAAGGAAACAGAGTTCACTGTAATTAATTGTGAAATTGATACAACAGGCCCTGTAAGCCTCTGGAGAACATGCTTCACAAAAATGCAGACATCTCTCTCTGATTGAACACTTGCAAAAACGTAGTATGACTGGGACTGGTGTTCAAGGTCCAGATGTTCAAAGGCATTTAAATAATGTAGTTCCAATTCAGATTAATGAGATTTAGGCACATCAAAGACCTCTGGGATCCTGGGCCAAACAGTGTAGTATTTATGTCCTTTATTATCTAATATTATCAGACCTTGACAACATAACCATATGCTGTGGTTATTGGATTTAGGTCTGATTCCACTAAGGCACCTTGCCTGAAAGAGCAGGTGCTTTCAAGAGAACTGGGAATTCATATTTTCACTGACTGCTGCCAGTTGCTGAGTTACATAAGCAGAAACTCTGCCACAGGCTCTTTTATTCCAACATAAATATCCTTCGGCCCTATTGTGTATGTTTTTGTACTCTTTCCAGTGGAAGGGCAAATACACACATACATGCACACACAGCTCTATACAGAGAAACACAGAATAGCAGAGAGAAAAATAACACAAATCTCCGCTTATGGTTCTTTAAATAGCAGCTATAACATTTGCAATTTCCTTTTTAATGATACTGGGGTGAAAGTCTGGGCACAATTTCATATTAATTGGAGAAATGTTGCTGACATTCCATTCTCTCCTTTGGATATAGGCCCTTGTCTCTGTCAGCAAGTAGACTGTCATTACCTTGAAGGTGTTCAAGTTGGTGTCAAAAGCTGAAAATAGAATTAGGTGCTGTCTCTAATTAAAAAAAAAAAAAAAGAAAAGATTTTGTGGTTTTCATCACATAGTGAAGGGTCTTGCATAGGACAGTGATAAGAGAGGTTGACCAGGCACTGAGGTTCAGAACTGTACTCGAAATTACTTTCTCCATGATGAAAAGTAGTCCAATGGCTTGGATTTCCTGTTGAAAAGGTGGAGTATTTCAAAAGAGAAGGAGAGTCCTTTACATAAAGCATGTTTGGCATTGTTTGGCTGCTTCTGTTTCTATCCTCCTCTTGTCTCCTCTGTCCTTGCCACCTGAAACTGTAGCTCCAGCATGGAAAGCTCAGGATATGGTAGGACTCTCCTGTTGAGCTATGGTGCCTTCAACGAGGATTCACTCTGAGGCTGGAGCAGCACAGCAGCACTGACTCACATTAAGGCATGTTGGAATGAAACTCCTCAGGAGAAGCATGAGCACAGGGAATTAAGAACATTTTTGCAAGTTGTGTCCAAATGCCTGTTTGGTGGGTTCATACCAATGCTTTAACTCTTAGTACTAGCTGGGCACCAGAGGCTGAGTTTCAAGATCTCATTGTTAGAGCCTACACAGTAATAAGAGAAGAAACATTTCTTTATCAAAAGCAGATTCAGGAAACTGCTGTTTCTCCCGTCTTCCTAAACCTGAATCCACATTTCCAAGCTTCAGAATTCCTTAATTTAAGCATTTTCTTGCAGCCCTACCTCAGTCCAGCAGTTAGGGATAAAGCTTTTATTAACGGAAGCACCAGGAGTTTCTTACCTACAGCAGCTAGAAGACACTGCTGAATACTCTCCACATCATGGCACCTTCATGTCTTCCCACAGAGTTCTAATATTTGGCTTAAAAGGTCTATATATGTGGCAACATCTGCTACAGTCACAGAATATATTGCTGCAATCTGAAGCAGCTGCCTTTCAATTCTGAAGCTTAGAAAGTGAGTTTCCTCTCTTCCAGTTTGGTAGCTTCTGGAGGCAGTGAGAATACAGTCAATGAAGATTAAAGTGCACTTCATCTCACCAAATGTAGAAGACCACTTTGGATGAGAAGTGTTGTGTGATTAAAAGAAGTCACAGGAGATAAGTTTCCATATTTATGCTTGCTTTGGAGACAGCTAGACTGTCATGCACAACCCACTTTGCATTCAGTTCATCCACTCTATCGTCTGAAGGTAATTGCCTATATCACAGATGTTTTTGCTACCCTGGGGTACCATAGACCACACTAACGAAAAAACCCAGCATTGGCACAGGCATTAATTTGTACAGAAATGGGCTAGAAAGTGGTGAAGCACATCAAGCAGTACAAGTCATCCAGCTGCAATTCATACAATTGCAGTTCAACTCATCCTAGCAGCTTCTGTGTGTTGTGCAAAACAGTTACCACCGAGCTTGATTCCCTCCTTCAGAAACCTATTTTTGTGCAGGAGCAATAAGAGAAGCAGCTGCATTTGGCCAGCAAACATACCATGTAAAATTGCTACAGTTCATGAAAATTGTAGCAAGTCTTTCTGTGCACAAATATAGGCTCCTGACTTGGCAGTGAAATGGAGTGACAGTGATTCACGGACACAGCCAGACGTTCAAAGAGACATTCTTCTGGGAGTCACCAAAATGTCTCCATTTCATTTCTAGGTTTGGTCCAATGAGGAGTACTTGATTGCTCAGAGATAAGAAGGATGTGTTCAAATGGTGGAAGCAGGTGCAGGTGATCAAGGAGGAAGACACAAATACCATCCAATTGTGCAGGGATGGGGTTAGGAAAGCCAAAGGCAACCTGGAATTGAATCTGGCAAAGGAGGTGAAGGCCAATTAGAAAGAATTTCATGTGTACATCAGCAGCAAAAGGAAGACCAGGAAAAACATGGGCCTGCTGCTAAATGGGGCACAGGTCCTGGTGATGGAGGACATGAAAAAGGCCTATGTACTCAATGCCTTCTTTACCTTGGTCCTTACTGGTGAGATTGACCTTCAGCAATCCCAGGCCCCTCAGGCAAGAGGGAAATTCTGGAGCAAGGAGGGATTACCCTTGGTGAAGGAGGAACAGGCTAAATGTTAAGACAGACCAGACATACACAAGTCTGTAGGAAAGATGGGATGCACCAAAGAGTGCTGAGGAAGTGGGCTATTGTCTTTTCAAGGCCACTTATGGTTATCTTTGAAAGGTCACAAAGGGGGTTTCTGAAGACTGGAAGAGAGCAAAAGTCACCCCCATATTCAAGAAGGGCAAGAAGGAAGACCCAGGAACCTACAGGCCAGTCAGCCTCACCTTGATCTCTGGGAAGATGATGGAGCAAATAATCCTGGACACTATTTCCAAGCACATAATGGACAATAAGTTGAATAGAAGTCAGGCTGGCTTTACAAAGGAGAGATCATGATTAACCAACCTAATATCTTTGTACAATGACATCACTGGCTGGGTGAATGAGGGGAGAGCTGTGGATGTTTTCTACCTCAACTTATTATGGTTTTTGACATTGTGTCCTGTAACATCTGTGTAAACAGGCTGACAATGTACTTGTTAGATAAGTTAACAGTGAGGTGGATTGAAAACAGCCATGCCAAAAGCATTGTGATCAGTGGCACAAAGTCCGTCTAGAAGCCAGGTACTAGCAGTGTACCACAGGGATGGGTACTCGGTCCAGTCTGTTTAACATCTTCATTAATGACCTAGATGATTGGGTAGAGAGCACCCTGAGCAAGTTTGCAGATGATATAAAACTGGGAAGAGAGACTAGTGCAGCTGTTGGCTGTGCTGCCATTCATAGGGACCTTGGCAGGTCAGAGAAGTGGGCAGAGAGAAGTCTCATGAAGTTCAACAAAGGGAACTGCAAAGTTCCTCGCCTTGGGAGGAATTACTCCATGTGGCAGTACATGCTGAGGCTCAATCACCTGGTAAGCAGCTTGGCAAAGAAGGACATGGTGGTCCTGGTGGACACCACGTTGACCATGAGCCATCAATATGCTGTTGTGGTAAAGAAAGCTAATGGTATCCTGGGTTGCACTAGAAAGAACATTGCCAGCATGTTGAGGGAAGATATCTTTCCCCTCTACTCTAATGGTTTTGCAGCCTGGCTCTGTTTTGGAGCTGAATGTGACAAGATGAAGGCCCTAGTGAGTGGTTTGAGGCAATGGCATCAGGGAGAAATGTGGGATCTGGCCCTTGTATAAAGGCATACATCAAATCAGCAGGGCCAGGATTTATCTCTGCATCTTCACACAGTCAAATTTGGGCTTGTAATTCCATTCCAGACAATGAGATCACTGGCATTTCAAGACATATATTTTTCCTCTTTATTCCCCATCGAGCCCTTCTGTCACCCAGGATATGCACAGAAAGGATAAAAACACCTCCAATGCCGCTAACTGCAGATAGCACAGACCGCTTGCTTATTGCCTGGGCTCTACCTGGGCAGCTGTATTTCACACACAGACATTTCTTATTCTAAGCAGAAATTGGGCCCATTTGTTTTGGCAAGATGTTTGCCATCAATTACAAGCAGTTTCACACTGCTTTCTGTTCGTTTCCATCCCAGCTGTAGAATTTACTTTTTTTTTTTCCAAGGGAACAGGACTATATGGAATACCAAGTCCTACATTTCTATGTTGCTGAAATTGAATCAAGGTGTTGCTACATTTGCCACATTTGCAAATTAAAGCAGTTACAGTATATTACTTGAGATGGAACCCACACATAAGCTTTGTTTTTCCTTTAATTAAGCCTTAATTTTAAAAAAGTCCGCTCCTCCCCACCCCCGCCCCTATTTGGGGGGAATGGAGCAAATGTTCTTTTTTCCAGACTAGAGAGATACCCCATGAAATTATTCAGAAATTCCTAGGCGTCTCTGGGTTTTCTAACTCATCTTTCACATAACTTTTGTATTTTGCGAGTGGGGAAAACAATCGCTGTTCGATGAACAGAATCTGATGAGATATAAAGTAGCTCAGTGTGAGATTTCTTCGTGAATGAAAGGTTGCCTTAAACTTGTAAGTGATTGTTTGCCTGGTATCTGTTTATTCATTTCAAATTCATGAATATTTCAATTCCTCCTTTAGCTGGGGCAAGACCAGAAAAGATTAAAAGCCCTTCATTCCCAGACATGCCCCTCATATTTCACATCACCTAAAACCAAGAAGGACTGAGAGACTGTTTTCAACCAGTTCAGCTTCCAAACGGATAATAACAATAGGCATGGGCTTATTTTGCATATCATACTCTGTTGAGACCAGCGACATTAAAGAGTTCCTCCTGTGGCTGGAGAAAATCCTCTTTCCCTCTGTCAGAAATTGCTGGCTTGGAGAATGCATAAAAAAATCTAGTGGTTAGGATATCTATTGAATCTGAAAGAAAATTATTTTCTCAGGGTAACTTCGTGACTAATTTTCATAGCCAGCTTTGTTATGCAGAACAGACATTCCTTCAGAGGACTTTCAGACTGCAAAATTTCACAGCAATGCTCAATCCTAGCAGACACCCTTGCCCTAAACTTTTATTACAATATCGACACCATCTGGTGAGCTAAGCACAAGTTAGACTCTCAAAATCAGTAATCCTAGTGCTGCCTGGTTATCATGGCCTTTCACTCGTGTATGTCAATGGGTGATGTCCTGGATTCTGACACCACATGCCAATACTACCACCACAGCCTCTTTATAATTAAGCTGCAGTCTACTGATGGGAAATGCATCATGTCTGATACTGAATTCTCAGACAGTTGCCACAGGGAGGAAGTACTTAAGACATGAAACTACAGGCCTAACCAAGGATATCCTAAGCACTGAGTAATAAGGCATCCTGACCTGAAATGGATACCCATTTCCCAGGAAACTACAAGCTTTTCCACTGGAGAAAGCCCACAAAGCAGTGCTGTGATCAGACTGAAATGGTTATGCAGGGACACTTAGGTTTCTCTGAATGAGGGGAAAAGGCCCAGGCACAAGCTGATGTTTGCCACAGACACCTACATATCAGCAGAGCAGTTAATGCCCCTTAGGATGGTTAGTGGCCTCTGAGCACAGGAAAAGCTTAGAGTGACAACCCTAGTTGTTGGCACATTCTCCTGCATCTCTCATTACCCTGTGCCGAGTTCCTTTACCCAGGCTGCAGACACTCCTGCCCTCATCTTGTGGACTGAGAACCTCCTGCAAATCTGGTCAACCATCATTGACATGTGGCAGAAGCTGGAAGCGCACTGCAGGATGTCTTTGTGATCAGGAGGGCTGCTTATTTTTGAAGAATGGGGAATATGCTTTTGCATTGCATCTCCCTGAGGTCTTTTTTTCCAGTCTAGGACAAGATGGAACAACCTTTTACTTCTCAGTGAGGCCCCAACCCCCACCCCCAGCAAGGTAGCAGCTGTCTCCCTGTGCCCACGCGCAGCTGTCTGAAATGCTCTCCTGTCCTGCACTGTTAGAAAATCTTCATGCATAGCCATGTGCTTAGAGATATTGCAAACATTGCTTTTCATTTTGGTGCTGCTAAAAGGACCAGCAAATAGTAACTTCTTGTACTTACCAGCTCCTAGTGGTTTGAGAAAGTTCAGCACTTGTGTCATGGTTTTGGCACCAAAGACACTTACTGGTTCTTCGTTCATTTCAATAACATGCAGAGACTATCAGGACACAAGGAAGGAATTTGTGTTCTCTTCTTGTCTGGAAGTTGAGTTCCAAACTCCCTGCTGTTCCCTTCATTCCAGAAATGGTAAAGCATTGCCCATATAAGGAAGAAGAGCCCTCAGTTAAAATAGAATATTTTCAGGGCTGACCAAAAGTTAAAGCATGTTATTAAGGGCATTTTCCAAATGCCTCTTAAACACTGACATCAATCACCCCTCCAGGAAGCCTGTTCCAGTGTTTGACCTCCCCTGGTGCAGCTTTGAACTATTCCCATGTGTCTTATCACTGGACCCCAGGGAGAAGAGATCAGCACCTCCCTCTCCACTTCCTCTCCTCTAGAAGCTGTAGAGAGAAATGATGTCACACCTCAGCCTTCTTTTCTCCAAACTAGACAAACCCCATGTCCTCAGCTGCTCCTCACAGGGCATGGCTTCTAGCTCTTTCACCAGCTTTGTTGGCCTCCTCTGGACACATTCAAGTGCCTCAACATACTTCTTAAATTGTGGTGCTCAGAACCACATATAGTATTCAAGGTGAGGCCACACCAATCCTGATACAATGGGATAATCACCTCTTTCGACCAGCTGGTTATGCTGTATTTGATGCACGCCAGCATGTGGTTTGCCCTCTCGGCTGCCAGGGCACACTGCTCATTCATAAGAAGTTTAGTGTCAATCAGCACCCCCAAACCTCTTTCTGCAGGGCTGCTTTCCAGCCACTGCTCTCCCAGTTTATACTTGTGTCTGGCATTCCTCCATCCCAGGCGCAGAATCCAGCATTTGGACTTGTTAGATATCATCCCATTAATCATTGCCCAATGCTCCATTCTATCTATATCCCTCTGCAAGGCCTCTTGTCCCTTGAGAGCACCTCCCAGTTCAGTATCACCAGCAAACTTGCTAACAGTGCATTCAAATCCTGCACCCAGATCCTTGATAAATATATTGAACAGAACTGGCCCTAGAGTTGAACCCTGAGGAACACTACTGGTGAGTGGTCACCAGCCAGATGTAGCTCCATTCACTACAACTGTTTGAGCCCTGCTTCTCAGCCAGTTCTTCACCTAGTGCACCATGAACCCGCTCATCCCACAGTTGGACAACTTGTCCAGAAGGATGCTGTGAGGGACAGTATCAAAACCTTTACTAAAATACAGAAAAACTACATCCACCACCTTCCCTTCATCCCCTAGGTGGGTGACGTTATTGTAGAAGGACATCAGATTGATTAAACAGGACTTTTCCTTTGTGAATCCATGTTGGCGGTGCCTGATGATTCCATTGGGTTTTACGTGCCTTTCAGTAGTACCCAGTAAGACCTTCTCCATAATTTTTCCAGGTACTGAGGTTAGACTAACAGGTCTGTAGTTCCCTGGGTCTTCCCTCATGTCCTTCTTGTAAATTGGAATAACAGTGGCCAGCTTCCAGTCAGCAGGGACCTCCCCAGGCTCCCAAGACCTTTGGTAGAGGGTCAAGAGGAGTCCTGCCATAACATCCACCAGCTCCTTCAGAACTCTGGGGTGCATCCCATCAGGCCCCATGGACTTGTGAACATTCAGCTGATACAGTTACAATTTCAGTGTTCACAAATGGAAAGTTACTGTTCCTACACTCACAGCCCTCCTGCTCAGGGGACTGGGCAGCCCAAGGTCTATCAGTATTATTAAAGACTGAGGCAAAAAAAAGCATTGAATACCTCTGCTTTTTCTTCATCCCTGTTAGTCAGATGGCCAACTTCAACAAGTATCAGTCAGTCCAATGTTTTCTTTAGACCTCCTCTTGCTATTAATGTACTTAAAAAAGCCCTTCTTGTTATCTGACACAACACTGGCCAGTTTCAACTCTAACTGATCTTTGGCCTTTCATGTCTTCTCCTCACATATACAAACCACACCTCTGTAATCTTCCTGCAAAGCTTGGCCTTGTTTCCAGAGATCATCCAATTTCTTTCTCCTCCTGAACTCCATGAGGAGTTCCCTGTTCAGCCAAGCTGGTCTTCTGCCCTACTTGCTTCACTTATGATGCAGTGGAATTGCCTGCTCCTGTGCTTCTAAAAAGTGGTTCTTGAAAACTGGCCAGGACTTGTGGACTCCTAAGCCTTCACAAGCAGATTCCCGGGATACTCTGCTAAATATCTCCCTGAATATCTTAAAGTTTGCTCTCCTGAAGTCCAGGATAGCAACTTTGCTACACTGTTTTCTCATTACATGGAACATTTTAAACTCAACCATTTCATGATCACTGTGGCCAAGACAGCCACTGGCCAGCACATCCCCCATGAGTCCTTCTCTACTCACAGATAACAAGCCTAGGAGGGCATCTTTCCTAGCTGGGTCACTAAGTACCTGTGACAAGAAGTGATTCCTACAACCTTCAAGAATTTCCAAGATCTGCTTGTCACAGCAGTATGATATTCCCAGTTGATGTCTGGGGAGTTGAAATCTCCCATAATGACAAGGGCTACAAATCCAGAAATTTCTCCTAATTGCCTATAGAATAACTCACCAGTGCTTACATCCTGGATGGCTGATTGGCAGTAGAGACCAACTACAACATTGCCTTTGTTTTCCATCCCCCTAATGCTCACTCAGAGACTTTCAACCATATCATCACTAAGTGTAAAGGCTGTACAATCAAATGTCTGCCTTACATACAGTGTGACACCTCCACCTCGCCTGCCCTGCTTATCCCTCCTGAACAGCCTGTAGCCCTCCATCCCAGCACTCCCAATTGTGGGACTCATTCCACCAAGTCTCACTAATACTAATGATTTTGTACATCTGGGAACTGACCAGTGCTTCCAGTTCATCCTGTTTGTTTCTCATACTGCATGCATATTAGAAAACATACACTGTGGAGAGTTGGTGCCCCTTTTTTCATTATTAAAAATACGCAGGATTATCAGAAGAAAACTGATGTTAATACTAGTATAGTTATCATAGATTTGCTAGAGCTGACACTAATCTCAAGCTTTGCACAACACAATTTTATTCCAGGAAGCTCTTGGAAATATGTGCAACTGTATGCTGATTTTATGTCTCTTTGGCACAAGTGTTGCTTTGCCTGTTAATTGCACACCTGCATGTCACAGTCTAAGTTGCTTCCTTATTTAAGGCACATGACAATCTACCCAGCTGCTTGGGTTTTGTGCACATGTTTCTGCAGCCTGAACTGAACTGTTGGGATAATCTTTTCCAATATACCTGTCTTCTCTTCCCAGCCTACTGAGGCTGGAGAAGATAAGTTGTCTTTCTACCTGTCAGGTTAGCCAATCTGAGCTCAGTTAATGGTCCAAGAAAGAAAAATTCCAAATTTCAGGATTATTTCCAGAGAAAAGTACCCACTTTTCATATATTAAAATGAAAAAGACAGCTGAAGAGTGCTAGTGCAAAAATCAGCAGAAGCATTTAGGATAGCCAACTGTTTCCTAGGATGTAAGTAAACATACTGCTGTCTTGACCAAGATGTTAACCAATCATGTTTAGCAGTAGATACTGACTTTGCATCATAGAGGTAAGAGAACGGAATGTATAACTGCAGTGGTAAGTATCAAAGTTCTGGTCAGCAAAGCAAGACCAGTTAGTTATATTTTGGTTGCTATAGGGAGAGGAGTTTTACTCATGGCTGAAAAGTATGGTTTTGCACTTCAGCCAAGATCACCTAATAAAGAGATGCTGCTGAAAGAGGTGCTAATAATCACTCCACCTCAGCCCCTTGATCTGCTCTCTTCCGTCAAACCAAGTGATTGTGTACCAGAGCTAGTGAATGAAGTAGGAATCTTAATTTCTCTTAAAACACAGGCTTGATTTGCTACAGAATGGCTACTGGAGGTGATTCCCATATAGCTGTACAGCCCTAACTGTGGCGTCCATTCAAAGATGATGCCACCAAAGGAGAGGGGTAAACCCTTAAGATATCTGTACATCAGGGATGGTTTATGCCATTACAGCAGCAGGACTCCTTTCACAACCTCAGGGTCCTACCAGGG
Organism: Phalacrocorax carbo; assembly: GCF_963921805.1. Classification (NCBI taxonomy): domain Eukaryota; kingdom Metazoa; phylum Chordata; class Aves; order Suliformes; family Phalacrocoracidae; genus Phalacrocorax; species Phalacrocorax carbo. Next base: position 53,778,102 of record NC_087548.1, read on the forward strand.
AAATGTAGAGGACAGGAGAATAAACTAGTGTTCTTGGCAGTATACTGAAGTTAGTAGTATGTCAGTTCATATGATAACCCTAGGCTGTACTGTATACTGGGCTTCCCCAAATCTGTTTTGTCCGTGTGTCTATGGGTATCATCACCTGCTCAGAAGGGCTTTCATATCTGTTCTGTCTGGTTGCAGATGTACCCTTAGCATGCCAGACCACAGGAAAAGGCAAGTATAAGCCTTGAGGTATGCATCCTCCCATTCCAGCTATGCATGATCAGCTCTTGAAAATAAGGTGACAGCTGAAAATGAAAAAACTGTAAGTATTGTAGGAGATAATATCTCTCCTACTGTGACTTGCCACCTCTCTCCTATCACGTGTCTAGATGATGTAGTCCTTAAAATGCAGAGCATAACCTCAGAAGTGGGACTGGTGAGAATCTTGACAACTATTCAAACATTTCAAAACTTCTTTAACTGTCAGAAAAATGGGTGGAGAACAGCAGGGCAACACTTCCCTCTCAGCAAACTGTAATAATCTGAAATGCATTTCATTTGGGAGAAAATAATTTCTGTATTAAACTGTAACACTGAAATTTGAAGAAGGTTAAATTTGCATTTCCCCTGTGGAAAGTTTTGTTTCTGTCTGCTGTTTTCCTATTACATCTGCTCACATCAGCCCCTAGTAGTGACTCGTGTCAGAACAGCCCACTTGCTTCTGGCTGAATTACGTGGCAATCCTTTCGATAAAATCTAATTCCTGTAGCTCAAGAAAACAGAATTAGTCCTTGCCTGCCAGGCCTTGTTGTGGTCTGTATACTTCATCAAGGGTATTAGCAACACGACACAGTGACATAAAACTCCATCCAATACACTGAGCCCAGTCATGGCATGCAAGGATATAAGAAGGTAAAAAAGGTCACCAGAGCCAAACCTGGTATTTAAACTTTTCAATAAGGTAAATCAGAAAGAAATTGTTCTTGAGGGGTAGCTCAGTCTTGCCATCTTAACTTCCCCACTTGCTCAGTTAAAGTGCAAGTAGCTAATGATAGCCACAGTGATATGCAAAGAGGTTGCCAATAATGCTCTGTTTTGAAGATGTCCCAGTCTTAACAGATGGTAGTTGTGTAAAGTGGGGTGCTAGATTTATCCTTTAAGTTCCTTGCAGCAGTTATTTTGGCTGCAGTTTTTGTATCAAAGTCAGCTCCATCTTCCATTAGTGGAAACGTATGTGCTGTAGAGCTGGTGTATTCCTAAATGAAAGCAAATTTCTGGTAGCATTCCCACTCACTTCAATGGGAGCTCAGCAGGGTGAGCCAGGCTGCTCAAAACAGCAACCATGCAAGAGGGGAACTCCTGATTGCCACAAAAAGCAAAATAGACAAAAAGTATGCACTCTGGCTGACTCTAAAGTTGCATACCTAAGAGAACAAGTCAGGCTGTTGCAGAAGTCTCAGGATATATTAAACTGATTTATTCAGAAGGCAAACACCATGGATAACTGACAAGCATATTTGTTGAGGCCATGATCCATGAATTGCCAAAAGGGAAGCAGAGATAATATTGATCAAAAGTGGTGGCAAGATAAGGACATGCCAAACTGCTTTGCTTTATCTTTGTCCTGAACAAGACTACATATGAACAAATCTCAAGCTTCATTAAGAAACCTTTCAGGCAAAGCTTTTCTTAAACAACCCCTCCATTTGTCTCCCTCCACCAAGATAAATATTTTCTCCTTGTTCTTAAGGCAAACCTTCCCTCTCACTGAGTCTTGCAATGTGACAAGCCTACGTAATCCACTCTATGAGAAGATCTCCAATATTATTTGCATGATATTGAGCAGCATAAGGCGACAATTCAGGCAGAGGTATTTGAAAAATCCTGGAGAGTAGATTTTCTTGTTTTTCAAGCAGAGAAGGCTTGCGATGAGTGAAAAACAGGTGAGAACATTAACATGTAGATGAATAGGGAAGATGCTACAGTAATGGAATGAGGGTATGTTACGAAAGGAATGAGAAATTTATAATAATTTTCGCATGTTTCTCAGAAGGTGAGACAATATGGAAGACAATAAAAACATGCTTCCACAGGTAATTACTCCTCTATTTTCAAACAGCACGTTTGCTGAATGTGCATATTTATAAAAAAAGAAGCCTAGAAATTCAAAGTACTATTTTGAATTCTATATTCTTATGTATTTGCAGTAACACATAGAGTAAAAAACCCCCATCTTTCTCTGTGAATGTGTAAGCTTTTCATTGTAATAATGCTTAACAGAATAGGTAGCAACACTGAGTTGCTGCTGTAGCTGGTGACAGACATTATTGAACAGAGACTACCACACAAAATAACATATTATGTCTTGGTAGAGTAATGCACATAATGTCTTTAGGTATTTGGAAAAAAAAACAAAACAAAACCCAAAGTAGTTCAGGGTTTTACATAGCACACCTTAAGAAAGCAAACCCTTTAATAAAAAGCTATCCATGTATTTAAGGACCTGAACCATGATTCAGATGGTTGAAACTCCTACTTGACCTCAAGGTTCCTCTGCCAACTTGACCAGGATACTTAGTGTCACTTCAGTTCCCTTTGAAAAAGCAGATCATCTGTCTTCATACTTGGGTGTTATGAGGGATAATTTTCCAAACTTTTTCCATGGGGTTTTCTGATACTATCATGTTGATAACATTGAAAGATGCACAGTCCTAAGTGAAAATGAAGGTTCCTCCTTCACCTATTCTCATGGCGTGGCCACTTTGACTATGGGGAGCCATTTAACTCCATCTGGCTGCACTGCATTCTTCATACCCATGGCTTAAGCAAAGGCCACAGGAGCATGAGACCCAACTGGCAAGCTGCTTCTGTGCTTTCCCTCATTCAATCCATGCCTCATGGGTCACATATGGCTCAGGCAAGAAAAGGTCATTCTGGGACAACCTCTTCTTCCTTTGGGAGTCAGAGGTTAGTCAGCAATGGAGGCATGGTTGCTGACAAAAGAAGCAAACCCTGTGTTCACATATAGAGAGTCCCATAAGAATGGGACTTCCAGTGAATGCCACTAGGCCATCTAACATCTTATCACTAGGGTACAGCTGAATAGTGAAAGTGTTAAAAAAAGTCTCATAGAGTCTGTTGACAAAATACACTGAAGTGGGCAGCAATCTTGTCTGAGCATTGCTGAAAACTGACATTGGGAAGGTGGATGGCCCAGGCATGGAGATCTGATGTTGAGGAAAGGGTGCCTGCTCTGCCACAGAGGTCTAGCATTGCCTTTGTAAATCATTTAGCCATCCTAAAATGAACTGACACCATTAGTAGGTAAGCATCCAGGCGTGGAGCCAAGGTTCTCTCTACAGCAGAGTAGCTGTCAGACCACCTGAACTTGTCACTTGCTCATCATCATGGTGGAGGGATTTATCTCTCACATAGACAGTGCTGAGGCTGTGACCACCCTGCATTGCTTATCTGACATGTGGCAGTAGTATCACAGGTATTTTGGAAAGCATGCCGCAGGACTAGATTTGATCGTAAGGATTATGGAAGGAACAGACAAACATTTGGGTGATGTCTGGGCATGTGAGAAATGCAAGTGGTGGCATTAGCATCATCTTAGGCAGGACAGGGCAGATTTCTTTCCTTATTTATCATTTTTCACTTTGGGACAATATTGCGATCATCTTAGCAGCAGAAAGATAACCTATTTTCTACACATTTTATTAACAAGCTTGTCTCTTTTCCTTGAAGTATGAATACACAATGCCTATCCATCCTCCACCACTGCCATCCCAGCAGACACCACTTCAACCCCAGCAACGTAGGTTACAAGCACAAGCCCCATTGCTGTAGCCTGCCAAACAAGCCCAGTCCAGCACAATGAAGCACAGCCACTTGTTCTACAGGGGCAGTGGCCATTTCACCAAGGAGAACTTTCAGGGGTCCAGCAACAGCTGGCACCTGCCAGAAGTCAACAGCAGGTAGTTTTCATATACACAGGCTCATTGAAATTGCTCCTTTCTTTTGGCTTGACAAGTCTCTGGACAGGTTCTGCACTAGGGGTAGCTTGCCAGACTCATTCCTGCACTTCGACTCACTGAAATAAGACAGTGTTTATTTTGATTGGGAATGGTAGTGGCAAGATTCTTACCAGAGCTAGGGTGATGTCAGTGTTTATCACTGTATCTCTACCCTTTCTGGTGCCAGTTCAGTCTGGATAAAATCTAATGAATGTCAATGGAAATAAGGAAATAATTTTGCTGGTGATGACCATCATGCAAATCAGGACAGAATACATCCTCTGAGATCTTTAACTGGAGTAAGCTTATGGTCATTTCACTCAGAAAACTGACTGCAAGATGAATATGGATAGATACTCAGGCTGCCTTATTTAACAGAAACCCACTGACAACTCTGAGGGCTGTGGTTCTTAAGAACTTGAAGAGCTTGAGAACTTGGTTGTATATCCTACAGACAAAGGCTGGTCTGCAATACCCCTTTCCCTATGAAGTCTAAGATTTTTGTCTATAGAAGATGGTACTCCATACACCATGTCATAGCATAATTTTATCTATCTTTATGCCACCAGCCTCAAAATAAACCCTGTTAACATATGGGTTTATTTCAGGAAATAAAATAATGCAGGTGCTAAAGAAGACCTAGTGTGCTTGAAAGCTTGTGTATTTTTTCCAGCTTTATCAGTTGCTTTAGTAACAGATATTATCTTTTTTTTCTCCCTGACAAAACATGCCTTATTTTTTTCCTTGAAAATTTCCTTGCTATTGAAAATGTGCAAAGAGCAGCAGGAGATTTTGTGAAGAAAAATCAGGGAGCGAAAGTGCTCTCTTCATATAGATATGTTCTTCAGCCAGGCCAAACACATTCCACTAATGCAGTATGTCATTTAACATTTCTTCTCTTTTGCTGTCTGTTAGCTGATTCTCTCTCTGTTCAGCAAGACTTAGTCTTTTTCAAGTATGAACACTAAATGCTTTTTTCTAAACTAATGCAGTTAACAGCACTGAAATATTCAGGACATTTGAGTCCCAAGGTGAGCACAGATTTTAATGTATAGCCTTCCTAGGTACTGTAACACAATTACGTTTATACCAAAGTTTTGTAGGAACTCCTGGTTGGACTAAATTTTCATATTCTCAGTCAGAACTAAAAATCAGCTGACATGTCTTTTCTTTTTTTTTTTTTTCCCCAGAAACATTAAGTCAGAAAAGCATCCATCTGTGTAAAAAAAATATTGTAAAGGCAAGTCATAAATTGTCCTCAAGTGTCTCAATGCTGCTTTCAGTTGCACCTACGTGAACGATGTAGGCAGACACATCTTTGCCATGTCTGCTCTTGCTGATGGCGAGACACAAACCAGCTCTCTCCCAGGAGCTGAATAGTCACATTCAGCATATGCGCAGCCCTGAGCTAATACATTTAAATGGCTCTAACCTGCAGACAGCAGGGCATACAAATGAAGCAGACAGGACCATCTATATTTGTCTGCGCGTGAAAAGTAGAGTCCTGGTCATTCTTTCCAGCATCCTTGGCACTGAACACCTGCTAACAACAACTAATTAATATTTTCTTTTTGCTCTTGATGTACCCAACAGCATATCAATTAGTCCAGCAAGGAGAAACACAACAGACCCTACAACAACCAGTTATTTATTTCCCATGTCTTACTCTCCAATTCTTTCTGCTTTTACTTAGCCGCATCAGCTTAATTCACTGATTATTCTTGTTTGATTTATCTAGCTTTACCCTCAGCTGTTTCTCCTGCCCTATGCAGCAAACCAAGGTGTAAGTTTATTGTAATTTTTCTCACCCTCAGACAATTATCCTTTCAGTGGACATTGCTGCAGGTAAAATTCACCCTCAACTGAAAAGCCGGTGTATTCAAAGCCATGGCTCACAATTTTATGTACTCCCCTTGCTGAATGATGGCCATTAAGCTTCAAGGTCTAGCAAATTTGTTTTAAAATTTGTTTCAAAATTTCTGCCAGAATGCCTTTTTCATTCAGTTTTCCTCTAAAAACATAATGTTGTTCAGTGGTGTAACACTTGCCTTGCCTGACTCATGCTCTACTGCCTTTTTATCAGGGTGTCCCTGCAAGGCTTGACCTAGGGAGCTCTGAAGAAATGCAGGTGAGTCATATCAGGGTCTGTTCCATTAGAAGGGACATCTGGCTCCAAGAGATCATAAAGCAAGACATCCTGGACTTCTTGAATGTAAATTTCAGTGAAACTGTTCTGTGTATTCACAGTCTTCTTTTGGTCACAACCAAGGGCTTAATGATCTTTGGAACACATATTTGTGTAGAGGTTACTCTAAGATTAATGTACACAAAGTTAGATCACAAATGTTGTTCTTATTGTAAGACACTCTTACACCACGGAAGCAGGAGGAGGAGGACAAATGTAAATAAGAATTTAAGTCCTGCAGTCTGGTCATGGAAGAAGCAGGTGTGGTAACTCAAAACCTTCATATTTTTCCAAGTGGACACTTACTGCTTTGGAAAATGACCAGAAAGAATCAATAATCATGATTTTAAATCCACACCCAGTGGTAATTTTCTCCCTCAAGCCTAAAGTCCACAGTTGAGGGCCATTTCCCATTTCAAGAACAAAGTGTTCACTGATAACAGGAGGTGGCAGGTGCTGGCAGTACATCTGACATGGCCGCAGGATAACGACTCTGGCTGGTCTGTGTAGCACCTGTTTCTGAAGGGATGCCACTCCAGTACCAGCTTCCATATCACAAATGCCTGTGGAGGATAGCTAGTCTTCTGCCTAGGCTTGCCAGTAACAGCTGACTGCACACATTAATGTGAAGCTGAGGAAATAACACTGTCCTTCCAACTTGCTTTTGCTTCAGGGAAGAAGAGTGAGTGCACCAGTCTCTGATGCCATGCTTCCCATTTTTATTGGTATATACAGTGGATTAGAAAAGGGGACCCAAAATCCAGCCCTCCAGGGAGATGTCAAAATTGAAGATTACTCACCAGCACCAGGACAAAAGCCACTCTTACATGGAGGTGTCAATCAGACGCAGGGAGGTTCTTCACCTCCTGGGGCTTTCCCAGCAGTCTGGGGGAGTGATGTCAACCTTCCAGATGGGATGCTGCTGGGCCACAGTGAGCCTGTGACACATGCTGAATGCAGTTTGCCAAGCTACCCTATGCATCCAGCAGGTTGGAGCAGATGGATTCTTGAGGAAACAGACATCATTGCCAGGGCAGAAGGAATTCAGTTTCCCCCTGGCAGCCTTGTACCCTTCATTTTTATAGCCCAATCTCTCTGGAGGTCCAGGAAGAAGTAAATATGTATCCTGCCTTGTATTATGATGCCTTGCATACACCCCAAATGTAGGAAATGAAGCCCACCATTTACCGATCATGTGGGATTCTTCAAGAACCATAAAGCACCCTGCTTCTGTACCATACATGTGTTTTCATGATTCATTGGCAAAGGAGATCTAGTAACCTGTGTTTCTGGGGCTTGCAATAAAGCATTAATTATACTAACCAATGTATACATCTATGGAGGCTCTTATGCAAAGGTTTTTCTTTCTGTATTTTTTGGGAGGAGGAAAAATGTGATTAACAGTGAATTTTGTTAATGCAGTGAATTACTGTAAGTGTGCATGTAGGGTGGTATGTACTCAACTTTTCCTGTTAAATGTCCCCTTGGCAGCAAACAGAAATGTATCTTAAAACGACAAATGCTTTTGTGACATCCTTTTGTCCTGGGAGACTGTGTCTCTTTATGTATGATATAGGGTATTATCTGAAAACAAGGTAGTGCTTAAGTAATAAAGATTTATTCTACCATGCATTTTGCAGCTGCTTTTTGAAAAACAAAACAAAAAACCCAACCAAAAAACCACAAACAAAATAACCACCACCAACAAAAAAACCCAAACCAAACTAAAACCAAACCCAAACCACTTCAAATCCTGAATGTGAAAACAGTAGATGGAAGATGAGATGCTGTTCCAGATATCCAAGAAACACTGCCTTTGCTTTCAGAAACACACAGCCAGATCTACAACATAGTCTTCAGGCTGTGCAAGCAGTGACTGGGGCAGCTTGCTGTGCCTACATGCTGCATGTCAGCATGGCAGGGCAAGGCTTCTGCCACAGCTGTGTTCAAGCACAGAGACAGCAACTTGAGCAGTATTGCCAGTGTGAACTTTAATCCATTACATCCATCACACCTCTTCAGAGCAGTTTGCATCAAAATTGAAATGAGGTGGAAAGTCAAAGCATTTCTGATATGGAAATGCCAGATTAGGAAGGAGCACTGGCTGGGGAGAATAGGTTGAAGTTCCAGGGACACACGTTACTTCTATGACTGATAGCTGCTGCCTCTGTCACATTACTGGAGGTAAATAGCAGAAGTGTTGTGGTCCTTAGACTCTTCTGTGGGACACTGGAGAAATATCCTCCTTTCTCAATAAACAGGTCTATCCTGAAGCCTCTATTTCTTATATCTCTACAGACTCCCTTGTGTCATATGTGTCAAGGTATTTCAGCCCACTGTCATCTGGGGAATGTGGCAGCAAATGACTCTTAGTTATGGGATAAGGGTGACATCCAGTGCTGAAGTGCAAATATGAAGTATTCTATATCTTCTGTTGCTTGTGTTGCACAATGGCTACTGTGCATTTCTGCCCAGCAGAGGTAAGAGATGCACATGCACGAGACAAAGAAAGGCTGAGGACTGAGACGTGCAGAGATACTGAAGAGGAGCGCACCACACCAGCAAAGGTAAAGTCCAAGGAGAGGAATTTGCTAGTAAGTAAAGCAAAAGGGAGTAAAGAGAACAGGGATGGGGAGGGGGCACCAGAAAACAACATAGGCCCAGTTTTTTCCACCCCAATCAAACTTTTCTCACCTGCAGACAAGGTTGGGGAAGTTCTCCGCAGTCTGGCTGAAAGTGGCAGAACAAGGCTCATCTGCATCTGCCACTCCGTACTGTGAGAAAAAGGTAATGATAAATATGTTGAATGTAAACCACACTGGCAGCTCTGTATCTGTTATTGGGAGCTACTGGGTTGTTTCAAGGGTCTAGATCATAGCAAATAATGGTCTCAGAAGGCTCCGTGATTACACAAGGAATTTGCACTTCTGCAGCTTTTCATAATCTATTTGAACCTCATTCAAGCATTTCTAAACCAAGTGCATTGGATCAATCAAAAAAATATGTAACAATTGTGTAATATGAGCCTCTCTCTTGGGTATTTCTTCTCATCTAACACTTTTCAGAGCACTTGGGCAGTCTTACAGTAGTCTGTCTGGTTATCATACTCATTCATGGTAAGGGAGTTCTTTTTTCCTCATATTATAGACGTACAAATCAAAATTCAAAGGGACTTGCTCAAGTGCTTTCAGGTGAGTGAGAAGAATCAAGGAAGGTGAAAAGAAACAAGGGTGCGAACTCCAGGCTTTAGTATACAGCTGATGTCCTAATTGCCTTTGGTCATGTTCTGGAAGGGAGGAATATATTTCCAATAGGTAATTATCTTTCTCTATCCATTTCAAGAGAAAGGAAAAGCCACTAGGGGAAATTATAGAGGGGTATATGGAGATTTATCATGCTTCCATTTCCCAGGAGCCCAGTCCTGCAAGGTCATCAGTGTACACTGTTTATGTAAGTTAAGATTTATTGAAAGCACTTGCTTTCTTAGACCTCTTCCATGATTAGGAATGTCCAACGAATTTGGGGAAGGAGATGAGGAGCCTGGGAGTTCTTTTGGATCATTTATTACACTGAAGGCTTCTCAGAGAGGACATAAATGAAAGCAAGGCCCATCAAAGCAGTTCCTTACAGAGAGAGCAGAAAGGATCAAATTTGACAGAAGAGGAGAAGAGCCAACAGTAAGAGGGTTTTCAGAAGGAACAGAGTAGCAGAGGAGGTACACAGAGCTTAAAAAGCATTCAAGAGGGGGTGTAAAAATGAATGTATCATGCAGTTAGTGCTTCTGCCAAAGTGTGGTATAAAACAAGACAGCTTATTACAGCAGCTCTAGAGACACTGACAGTACCCCTTTGCACAAGTTAGTGCACTAATTTGCCCCTTACCACCTTCTATCAGATATACTCTCTGTGATCTATTTCATCGTTGCTCCTTGACTGTATTAAGCATTTCCTTACACTTCCATTGCCGCTTGTTGCCTTGGATTTGCACAGCAGAAGAGCTTTCAAAGTACCTGCTGGAACATACCGCAGTCCCTGGTAATGCTGAAATTTGCTCTAATCTCAGCTGCTGAATTTGCACAGCAATCTGCTAGCTCTGTAAATTTGTCTTCCCTCCCCTCACCCCAGACTCTGTTTCATATTGACTGAACAGATTTTCTCTCTTCTTTCTCAGCTATGGGACCTCACTCCAAATCAGCTGCACTGTACCTTAGGGGAATGTTATCTTTTAGTCTGGGCAGTAGGTCAGGAACAGCCTTTCCCAAAGCCTGAGCACTTGAACTTAAGAAGCCCACGCTTCAGAGAACCACAATTGCTGTGAGCAATTGGACCTACTCTGCGTATAAAGATGTCCCCGCAGTCATGCAACTGATTTTTTTTGTTAGACAGCACTAACACTCGGCTGTAGGTGAAGTTAAAACACCACCACAGCCACATATATTTCCCTGTCCTGGTTTTCCTAGTGGTCCTGACCCTTCTCTGTCCAGGACTTCTCCATCAGTGTACCATCTCCCCGAGACCATGAACAAATAAACTGGAGGGCCTCAATCATCCTTTAACCTCTTCTAATCCAACTTACATAGAACTGGCTGGAGAACCCCGTCCTTTCAGAGATACCTTTATCAGGTGATTCACTGACTGTTGCCAGCAAATTCTGTGAGGATACCAGAAGTGCTTCTCCTGAAAGAACGTGTTCATTGCCTTGCTCATGCATGATAGCAGTGTAAGTCTGTGAATCAGGTTCAGTTTTGTGATACACATACTTACAGATTAGCTGTTTCTTACACCCAGCAAATGCCTTTGGGAAGAAGTTAAACTCTTGGGGTAGGGTGATATGCAGTTTGAGATTAAACAGATAAACTGATTAAACAGGTAAACTAACTGTTTCATGAAACCAGCCAGAAATTCTTTGCTTTAATCCAAGAGATTCTCAGTAGATAACAAAATAATGACTTGGGAGGTGCCTTTTGCCAGTGATACATGGATTTTGTTTTTTTTTTTTAAGGGAGGCCCTTGTGGATACCTAAGGACTTTGGGCATTGACTATCCATTGATTTAGTGGGGTTCAAGTATTGAAACACATTAGAAGCCAAAGGCCTCGTAAAACTCTGGTAGTCAGTTAGTCCATAACAATTATATTGAAATAGCTCCCAAATAAATACTGGGTATCAGCAAGTTCCAGAGGAACTACTTTTTTTTGGAAGTAAATGAGATAAGTGGATGTGTTTGTTAGAATCTCTGTGTAAATAATCAGTTCAGTGTGATTAATATGTGTATGCATTGCTTTTAGACCCTTCAGATTGATTTATCTGAGAAGACAAATCTGTAACTTTGTTCATCTGCAATGAATCACGAGGACAGGCAGTGGGAACACTGCTGGTAGCAGATGGGCTGCTGCACCAAGCTGGCTGTTGTGCTTCTCTAGGTAAGAGAGCACTAGAGGAGAGCATCAGTGTTCCAAAGGGACTGTCACAGTGGTAACACAGACAAACAGCCTGTTTGGAGCATATCTCTGGCCTGCTCCTGGGTTTCAGATGTTTGTGTCAAAAATAAGGTTAGAATGCACTCACAAGATCATCTCATCTATGTATCTTCTGCTCTATCTTCTGCACTTCAGTTGTACCTATGCCACTTCCCACACATGTTGTCTAGCTTATTCTCAATGACTTCCTCCAATGGAGACACCACGATGTCCTCCTCTCAATGTCTAATTTAACATTGCCGCAAAGAAAAATTTTTGCTTGTTTGCTTTGTCTCAGGAGACCGTCATATTCTCTTTGTTCATGAGCGGAAGTTTGTTTAGATGAAGCTTATTTCTGTGCATTGCCTGGGAGAAAAACAGCCCTGGTCCTTTCGCTCTTACTTTTTAGGCCATGTGTTCTTGACTTCTGAAGAGCTGCATCATCCTCCTCAAAGAGGTGTCACCCAAGAAAACGTGCAGTGCCAAAGACAAAGCACAGTGACTCATCTAGTCCCTGCTGGTGCTGGCCTGTTTTGTAGAAAGCACTCATTCCTATTACATCTGTGTGGCATAACACAGAGCAAAGATGCTTCTGCTGAAATCCCCCAACCGGCTCAGCACCCCTGGTCCAAGCCACAGCCTAGGCTTTTAGGAGTCACGCTATCCTCCCCACTGTGCAGGACCAGCACTAGACACCAAGCTCACTGGCTCTGGGGCCATACGATAAGTTTGACTTATCAACTACAGCTATAGCTCCTTTTCAAAGTTTCTCTCAGTACTGCACCTAGCACCTGGAAGGGCAGTGAGGATCTCAAACCCAGAAACAATGTTATTTCTTTTATGAAAACAACATACAACAAAACAAAAACCAAAGCCAGCATCATGAACATTGATGTGATTGCACAGGAGTGAATCCTTCTGCTGCCTCCCTGTGCCGGTTTTGGCTGAGAAGGGGTTAATTCTCCTCACCGTGGGGGGTCGGGGACCCTTCCTGCTTCCCGAGCTCTGCCGCGTGGCGGGCGGGGGGGGGGGCTGGGAGGGGCGGGGCCATGGCGGGGGCGGCTGACCCCGACTGGCCACTGGCACGTTCATTCCATACCACGTGACCCCATGACCAGTATATTGAGGGGGGGCCGTTGCAGCGCGGGAGCGGCGCGGCGTCGGGTCGGCGCGGGGTGAGCGGCTGCGGCGCGTGCGGTTGGTTTCGGCGGTTTGTTCCCCTCCCCCGGGGCTTTGCGCCTCTCGTTGTTCTCCTTTTCGTTGCATTTCTGGTGTTGTTTCTTTTAATTTTAATTATTCAACTGTTCTTGTTCCAACCCACAAGCGTTACCCTTCTGAGCTCTCCCCCATCTACCGGTGGGGCAGTGAGCGAGCGGCTGTGTGGGGCTGAGCTGCCGCTAAACCACGACAGTCTTTTTGGTGCCCAACGTGGGGCTCGAGGGTTGGAGATAACAACAGCTGCTGGTCACAGCACCGTGTTGTCCTTTTTGCAGTTGGTGTTAAAGATCGGTGTTGGTTTGTTGAGTCTGCTGTGTTCTGCTGTGATTAGTAGTGTTTTGCCTACAAGATTTGTTATACAAACACTCGTTTTTGGCTTTATCTGGTATTTGGGGATTTTGCTGAAACCGTACTTTTGCTGAAACTGTACTTCGGATACCACCTTGTTGAGGCAATTAGCAATGATACCTCCTCCTCTGAGAGATTTTATATGGAGGAAATACAGGGTAGTACCTTTGCAACTTTGTTCTATGATGTCTCTGCCTCTATTACAACAACCTTTTTGTATCTTGAACATCCTTGGGTGGTTAAGGTGCACTTATTGTTAGCTTTTGGGCATGTTGTTTTGGTTTTGACTAAGCAACTTAAGAATATCACCCAGAAATCTGCCCCCAGGCTCGATAGTTACGAGTGGCAGGGCGTGTGGGATAGCATGGGCAAGTACTTAGGGCAGTGGGCACCCCCAGTGTTTTGGAGTGTCACCCCTGAACAAGTGCAGAATCCTAAAAAACTAGTAGAATATTTGGAGAAAGTATGTTGTTACGCTGGGAACTCCAGAGAGGCACAGATCACTGCAGCGTGCTGGGGCCTGGCCCATGCGTACCGAGCCCTGCTCAACAGTGTTCTGTGCCCCCAGGGGGAAGAGAATGTCTCTGGATTGAAATGCAAAGTGACTGGCACTGTGGTCACTCCAGCCCTGAGGGCAGGCACTGCAGCCGCTCGAACCCCCACGACAAGCTCTGCAGCCGCTCGAACCCCCACGACAAGCTCTGCAGCCGCTCGAACCCCCACGACAAGCTCTGCAGCCGCTCGAACCCCCACGACAAGCTCTGCAGCCGCTCGAACCCCCACGACAAGCTCTGCAGCCGCTCGAACCCCCACGACAAGCTCTGCAGCCGCTCGAACCCCCACGACAAGCTCTGCAGCCGCTCGAACCCCCACGACAAGCTCTGCAGCCGCTCGAACCCCCACGACAAGCTCTGCAGCCGCTCGAACCCCCACGACAAGCTCTGCAGCCGCTCGAACCCCCACGACAAGCTCTGCAGCCGCTCGAACCCCCACGACAAGCTCTGCAGCCGCTCGAACCCCCACGACAAGCTCTGCAGCCGCTCGAACCCCCACGACAAGCTCTGCAGCCGCTCGAACCCCCACGACAAGCTCTGCAGCCGCTCGAACCCCCACGACAAGCTCTGCAGCCGCTCGAACCCCCACGACAAGCTCTGCAGCCGCTCGAACCCCCACGACAAGCTCTGCAGCCGCTCGAACCCCCACGACAAGCTCTGCAGCCGCTCGAACCCCCACGACAAGCTCTGCAGCCGCTCGAACCCCCACGACAAGCTCTGCAGCCGCTCGAACCCCCACGACAAGCTCTGCAGCCGCTCGAACCCCCACGACAAGCTCTGCAGCCGCTCGAACCCCCACGACAAGCTCTGCAGCCGCTCGAACCCCCACGACAAGCTCTGCAGCCGCTCGAACCCCCACGACAAGCTCTGCAGCCGCTCGAACCCCCACGACAAGCTCTGCAGCCGCTCGAACCCCCACGACAAGCTCTGCAGCCGCTCGAACCCCCACGACAAGCTCTGCAGCCGCTCGAACCCCCACGACAAGCTCTGCAGCCGCTCGAACCCCCACGACAAGCTCTGCAGCCGCTCGAACCCCCACGACAAGCTCTGCAGCCGCTCGAACCCCCACGACAAGCTCTGCAGCCGCTCGAACCCCCACGACAAGCTCTGCAGCCGCTCGAACCCAGCTCAGAGAATCAACCCGTACCAGTATCAGTTGCCCCATACACAAGATGAACTATTGGAAGCAGATGTCAACTCGTTTAGAATGGGATGATGAAAAAGCAGGGCCATCACAGGGAGAGGAGGAAGAAGTCATAAATGAAATAGAGACCACCCGATCCCTGTCCTTGAGTGAGTTGTGAGATATGCAAAAAGATTTCAGCCATTGTTCAGGTGAGCACATTGTCACCTGGCTGCTCTGATGCTGGGGTAATGGGGCCAGTAGCCTGGAAAAGAAGCCAGACAACTGGGATCCCTTTCTGGGGAAGGGGACGTTGACAAAGCAGTTGAGAAAAAAACACAAGCCCTCAGCCTCTGGAGGCGACTCCTGTCCGGAGTGAAGGAAAGGTATCCCTTTAAAGATGAAGTTATATTGCCCAGGAAAATGGACAACTATGGAGAAAGGCATCCAGTATCTAAGGGAGTTAGCTGTGCTTGAGGTAATTTATGGTGACATGGACAATCAACGGTCATCCAAAGATCCAGATGAAGCCCAGCGCACACGACCCATGTGGCGGAAGTTTGTACGGAGCGCACCATCTTCGCATGCAAACTCATTGGCAGTGATGTCCTGGAAAGATGATGAGACACCAATGGTGGCGGAGGTGATTGGTAGACTCTGGGATTACAAAACAAATATCTCTTCCTTGCTCAACTCTGCTGTGGAGAAACTATCCCAAGAGGTCCAGCAACTCAAGATCTGTCCTGCTCCCCACCCCTACAGAGTAGTGTCTCAGCTGTTAGAATAAGTGTCCTTTGGCTTAAAGGAGGGGATGCACACCACGGGCCACCCTATGGTTCTACCTGCGTGACCACGGAGAGGACGTGATGAGGTGGGATGGCAAGCCTACCTTGACCCTACAGGCATGAGTGCGTGAACTGCAAGGAAGAACAGTCACTCAGGGAGGCTCTTCCAGGAAAGCTGCTGCTCCAGTTTTGAGTGAGCAACTCCCCAGACAGAGGAGCAGAAGCGCTGATTTTATTTCTAAGCATAATAGAGGGACTCCTGATTCACATTTACAGGAGGCGAGTTGTGACTGCCATGATCAAGGCTAGAGGGGCCCTGCCTCCAGCCGGGTGGAGGAAAGGGATAACTGGGCTTACTGGACTGCGAGGATCCGATGGCCTGGCACGTCCGACCCACAGGAGTATAAAGCTTTAGTGGACACCGGCGCACAGTGCACCTTAATGCCATCAAACTATATAGGGGCAGAACCCATCAGCATTGCTGGAGTGACAGGGGGATCCCAAGAGCTAACTGTATTGGAGGCCAAAGTGAGCCTAACTGGGAATGAGTGGCAGAAGCACACCATTGTGACTGGCCCCGAGGCTCCGTGCATCCTTGGCATAGGCTACCTCAGGAGAGGGTATTTCAAGGACCCAAAAGGGTACAGGCGGGCTTTTGGTGTAGTTGCCTTGGAGACGGAGGAAACTAAACAGCTGTCTCTGCCTTGCCCGGTCTCTCGAAGGACCCTTCTGTTGTGGGGTTGATGAAGGTCAAAGAACAACAGGTGCCGATTGCCACCACAACTGTTCGCTGGTAGCAATACTGCACCAACCGAGACTCCCTGATTCCCATCCATGAACTCATTCACCAACTGAGGAACCAATGAGTCACCAGTAAGACCCACTCACCCTTTAACAGTCCCATATGGCCAGTGCGGAAGTCTAATGGAGAGTGGAGGCTAACAGTAGACTATCGTGGCCTGAATGAAGTCACTCCACAATTGAGTGCTGCTGTGCCAGACATGCTAGAACTTCAATACGAACTGGATTCAAAGGCAGCCAAGTGGTATGCCACAGCTGATATCGCTAATGCATTCTTCTCAATCCCTCTGGCAGCAGAGTGCAGGCCACAGTTTGCTTTCACATGGAGGGGCGTCCAGTACACCTGGAATCGACTGCCCCAGGGGTGGAAACACAGTCCTACTATTTGCCATGGACTGATTCAGACTGTACTGGAACAGGGAGAAGCTCCCGAACACCTTCAGTACATCGATGACATCATCGTGTGGGGCAACACAGCAGAAGTTGTTTTTGAGAAAGGAGAGAAAATAGTCCAAATCCTTCTGAAGGCTGGTTCTGCCATAAAACAAAGTGAGGTGAAGGGACCCGCACAAGGGATCCAGTTCTTAGGAATCAAATGGCAAGATGGATGTAGTCAGATTCCAGTGGATGTGATCAACAAAATAGCAGCCATGTCTCCACCAACTAGCAAAAAGGAAACACAAGCTTTCTTGGGTGTTGTGGGTTTCTGGAGAATGCATATTCCAAATTACAGTATGATCGTAAGCCCTCTCTATCAAGTGACCCGGAAAAAGAATGATTTCAAATGGGGCCCTGAGCAACGACAAGCCTTTGAACAGATTAAATGAGAAATAGTTCATGCAGTAGCTCTTGGGCCAGTCTGGGCAGGACAAGATGTAAAAAATGTGCCCTACACTGCAGCCAGGGAGAATGGCCCTACCTGGAGCCTCTGGCAGAAAGCGCCAGGGGAGACCCGAGGTCGACCCCTAGGGTTTTGGAGTCGGGGATACAGAGGGTCCGAAGCCTGCTATACTCCAACTGTAAAAGATATTGGCAGCATATGAAGGTGTTCGAGCTGCTTCAGAAGTGGTTGGTACTGAGGCACAGTTGCTCCTGGCACCCTGACTGCCAGTGCTGGGCTGGATGTTCAAAGGAAACGTCCCCTCTACACACCATGCAACTGATGCTACATGGAGTAAGTGGGTTGCACTGATCACGCAGCGGGCTCGAGTAGCAAACCCCAGTCACCCAGGAATCTGGGAAGTGTCATGGACTAGGCAGAAGGCAAAGACTTTGGAATATCACCAGAGGAGGAGGTGACACGTGCTGAAGAAGCCCCACTCTATAACAAACTGCCAGAAGATGAAAAGCAGTATGCCCTGTTCACTGATGGGTCCTGTTGCCTTGTGGGAAAGCACCGGAGATGGAAGGCTGCTGTATGGAGTCCTACAGGACAAGTAGCAGAAACTGCTGAAGGAGAAGGTGAATCGAGCCAGTTTGCAGAGGTAAAGGCCATCCAGCTGGCCTTAGACATTGCTGAATGGGAAAAGTGGCCAGTGCTCTATCTCTGTGCTGACTCGTGGATGGTGGCAAATGCCCTGTGGGGCTGGCTACAGGAGTGGAAGCAAAGCAACTGGCAGTGTAAAGGTAAATGCATCTGGGTCGTCACATTGTGGCAAGATATTGCTGCTTGGGTAGAGAACCTGGTTGTAAAGGTACGGCATGTGGATGCTCATGTCTGCAAGAGTCGGGCCACTGAAGAACATCGGAACAACCAGCAGGTGGATCAGGCTGCCAAGATTGAGGTGGCTGAGGTGGATCTGGACTGGCAACATAAGGGTGAACTATTTCTAGCTCGGTGGGCCCATGACACCTCAGGCCATCAAGGGAGAGATGCAACATACAGGTGGGCTCGTGATTGAAGGGTGGACTTGACCATGAATGTTATTGCGCAGGTTACCCATGAATGTGAACTCTGTGCTGCAATCAAGCAAGCAAAGCGGGTAAAGCCTCTGTGGAACGGAGGACGATGGCTGGAGTATAAATATGGGGAGGCCTGGCAAATTGACTATATCGCACTCCCACAAACCCATCAAGGCAAGTGCCATGTGCTTACAATGGTAGAAACAACGACTGGCTGGCTGGAAACATATCCTGTCCCCCACGCCACTGCCCAGAACACTTCTTTACATTGCATTTCTGTTGTTGTTTCTTTTAGTTTTAATTTTAATTATTAAACTGTTCTTATCCCAACCCACGAGCTTTACCCTTCTGATTCTCTCCCCCATCTACTGGTGGGTGAGTGAGCAAGTGACTGTGTGGGGCTGAGCTGCCGGCTAAACCACTACACTCCCTTGCCTCACTATGCAAGGTTAATCCAACCATTCCAGTGGGGCAGAAAAGAGATTTCTTCCAGAACAAAATGCTAGAGGCTTATGCTTTTTTTCAGTGCCTTCCAGCAAGGATCATCTGCTAGGACCATCTGGATGTCATAACTGCAATCAATTTCCTCTGTTAAAGGTAAACGTGGCTGTCAGAGGAATGGCAGGTCCCTTTTTTTCCTATTTGTAGCTGACATTGCTTGCATTTTCCTGTTGACCATAAACAGTCATAGAAATTTTGTTTGGCTTCACCTCTCCTCCCCTACTCTCCCCTCTTTCAGGGAGGTTTTAAACAGCATCCTCTGTAAAAGTTTTGGAAAGGTGAGCCCAAGAAAAGCCTTCACTGTCCACCACTCATTTGTATCCTGGAGCATCCCCACCCCCAAAGACACAGAATAAAGAAATTACAGTGTGGCTTTTCTTTAAAATTGGAGTGCTCCTTTCATTTTGACTTCCTATCTGGGGCGCTCTATTGCTTGACTTTCACAACATTCTGAGTAGCTTTCAATTCTCATTGCTTACAATACTCCCAAGGGATTGAGAAGGACATGGAGGAATGTCTGGAGGCTGTTCTCAGTGAAAGATTTGTATGCATCCTTTGGTGTATCTATGTTGCTGAGGGCTCCCAAGGGCTTAGTGACGCTTGAAGCAGTCACTGGAGAAAAGCGTGGGCCATATTCAAAACACCCACAATCAGTGTCCCATTTATACATCACATTTACCTTTCTTCTGTGATAACGCAGGAAGCTGGGATTTGGCAGCCATCACGAGCAGATCTGGATCATTCTGTGTTGGTTTGGATTTAAGCAGTATAGATGGTGCTGGTAACTGTTTTAAGCTCTATCATCTAACTGGGCTCAGAGGGACCCTATAGACTTCCTGCTACTCTCAAGGGATGGGATAAGTGACTGAGAGAGCTGGACTAACAGCAATGTAACAGGTATTTCACAGAGTGTCAATTTTAGTTTAAGTAAGTAGAAAAAGCTGACACAGTTGGCCTTATACTGATGCAATGTATTGACGTTCCTACAGTGGTAAGCACTTCTTAAAGTGATACAACCTAAATGATGTTTTCCACTCAGGAGTCTGTGGCAGCCTAGGGAATTTAAAGAAGGCTAATACCCTCACCGCTTGTCTCCAAAGATTTAACAGGTGTATGCTGTAGGAAGTGAATGCACCTAGAAGATGTTCAGCATCCCTGAGTCCTTGCCTACCTGCACAACTCTGAGGCAGAAACAATTACTACCTGAAGCTAACTTCATGGGAACTGTTATGCAAGTCATGCACACCTAGTATTTTGACTGTAGGAGTGGGAATCCCAGTATTTACTCTGTCAGAAAAGCCTTTGCATAATATCAATGTGCAAGTTTTAACACAGACTACAAAACTTTGGTGTAAGGTGTTTGTCATTTAGAGATTGTTGTGCCTGTCAGAGTTTGTGTCCCCAGACCACATGTGATTCTTGCGCCTTGAGGAGAAAGGTTTGCAGATCCAAGCAGACAAATTGCCCTGAGTCATCAGCTCAAACAGGTAAGCAGAAGGTGAGGCAGAGGGGGAGGGCAGGCTGATTTCCTTACCTGTAAACAAAGACTGTGGAAGCAGCAAAAAAATACAATAAGTGCCTAAATTGGACTTACAACACTGGAAAAAAAGCCTCACCATTTGAAGGTGTGTGGTACGGTGACAAAACAAGATGGTTAAACACATTCTGCTGACCTCTCCACACCTACCCTTCATCTTTCATTAGCCTTCGGCAGCATTTTGACCTAACTCTCGTTAGACAGGAGTTTCTCTTCCAGCTAAGAAACACAATGGAGTGAACACACCACAGGGAAGCAGTTTGGTTTCTATGCTTTTTTTCAGACTCACTTTCAAGCCCCTGGCTTTAGTGTTCTGTAATAATATGTAGTCATAAGAACTGTAGTCTGCCTTAGTCCCTCAGTATGCTCCTGATTGTTCTTCTAGGTAGATAACAGCGTGCTGCATCTTACGTTGCTTTGGGATGCTGTATATTTAAGTAGTAGGCTATTGCATACAATGCAACACTCCTATCTAAAATCATAGCCTTTCTGTTACGTGTGCTGGATAGATACAGATTTACTATTGGGAAAGGTGAAGAAGGGTTCTCTTCTTTACCCCTGCAGTATCTGTATTCTGTCCTTCTATGCTGGGAGCAAAACTGGTGAGGAGACACCTCTTGCCCTAGCGCAGTCCCATACCACTTTCCAGCCCAGTAACACACCCCACATGCAATTGTGTGGGAAATGTAGAATCTATTATATAAAATGTACGAGGAAGCCATGCATTGATATCCTGTTCACACTGGGGCTGTGTCTGTCCTTGGGTGTTTGACATGCTGCAAAGGAGGTGTGCGTTTGTGAGGGCCCTGGGAGAAGGAAACCCTTCTTCAGTTCCAGGCAGGTAGGCTGAGGCATTCATCCCTGTGAAGACCAAGGCAGCTGTGGACATGTATGTAGATGTAGCATGGCCTATTTCAGAGTTTAAAATAAAATAATTCAGCAGCTGTTACAGTATAAACTTTTGTAAGAAGCTGTCCAAAACATGAGTTGGGAGAACCCCAACACCCCTTCCTATGTAGGTTTAAGCCCAAGTGTGTCTCCTCCATGCTGGAATGCAGCTGTATGGGCCAATGGTTTGGTATGCAGCATGTAAGGATCTCTGTATAAGTGGAGTCTGCGGTGCTGGGGACGAAGCCTCTCAGTCTGCATGAGTGCCTGATGGGGTAGACTGGAGAGAAGACCTACCTACAACTCACATCAACCATCCCAGTCTGGCTCTAAACAGCTAGCTTGGACATTGCTAACTCTGTAGATGCAGCATCCTGGAGCTGGTATATGCAGGCTGCACCTAGTTTGTCGCTGACTGCAGGATAGGGCACTTCTGCTGTAGATGCTCAGGCACCTTGGCAGACATCCTAGGTAGTTTCATTTATTGGGACCTGTCAGCACACAGACCTACAGGCACCTAATACCTGTGGTGGCCCCCACAGCACACTGGCCTTGCAGGGACTTCACCCAAAAGCAAGATGGTAAAGCAGAGTAACACTTTATCCTCCTGGGACAGCACAGGGGGAATTCGATGGGGCCTTCAGGCTTAAGCCTCACCTGTGACATGAAATTATTGGTGCCGCAGGGGATCTGTCCCTTCTGTGAGGACATGACTGGGTTGGGAGTGGGATTGCCCCCACCAGGTCCTGTAAGCCTCTGCTTTCTTCCACGTTGCTGGTTCCAGCCCAGACATCGTTCAAATGCAAAGTGTCCAAAGCAGGTTAATGAAGGAATTTTGTGGACACTTTTGTAATGATCCCAGCCTTTTCCAAATGGGAAAAACCCAAAACACTTTCTTTTTAGGGCAGACCTGACAGTGTATAATGTGGAGGGTGGAAAAGTGTCTCCTGGAAAATGGTCTTATACCCAGAGTTTACTGACACAATTTAGACATACTAGGACATTGCCAGCATGTGGTATAGTGGGTATTTGCACATGTGGAACAAGGCAGAAATACTGCTGTTTAACTGGGTCTTCTGGCCAGTTTAGGAAAAAGCTGAGCAGGTTGCAGAAGAGAAATATTTATTTCATAAAAGGATGATTGCAGTCTTTTACTTTGGCTTCTGATAGAATATGGGTCAGACAGTACTATGCAGCAATTTCTGCATTGGCAGGAGCTTCCTTTCCTGATTTGAGAGGGCTTCAAAGAAGACTCAGCTCGCTGGGCAAATGTCAGCTATTGCAGGCAGCCTTTGCTGGAAGGCTTGTTTAACATTATTTCCTGCAATTTCTCTAGATAAGTTTTGTGAAATGAGATCAGACCCATCATTTGTTCATCTAGAAGCAGGAGATGGGATTGGTTGTATCAAAGAGACACTCTGTAGGCAAGTTTTTATAAGTCAGGTCTTTGCAGAGAAGTCAGAGCAGTCTGGGGTAGCCGGGACATGGTAATACATCAGTTTGGGTCTCTTCCTAGGTGTGCCAGTAAGGGCTGATGGTGAACTGCCTCTCCCATGCCTCCTTGAGTTGTCCTGGGTAGTGACAGTGAGGGTCAGCATCTCTACTTAGCATGCTCATGTCTTGGTTAAACATGGATACCATTGGGAAGTTTTGATTGCTATTCGATATTTGCTATTGATGTGCTGTTTGTGATTGTCTTGCCAATAGTAAGACAGTCAAAACTCCCAAATCTATTATAAAATCTTTATCTCCTAACAGGTTATAAAATATTCAACACAATAGCCCTATTTCCCCCAGTATTTCTCTTTTCTAAGAAAACTCTCATCCCAGAGAGTTTGTTACTAAAACCAAATGCTGGCCCTTTTTCATTTTGTTATAATTAGTTTCCATCTTCCTTAGTTTTTCCTCCATTCAGAAAGAAGTTGACAAAAAGCTGGTGAATAGGATTTTATTCCACAGAAGCAAAGCAACAAGAACCTTTCTTTCTGACAAGAAAGGTATTCTGAAAATATATCCCAGAATCCCAGGTTGGAAGGGACCTCAGGGATCATCTAGTCCAACCTTTCTAGGAAGAGCACAGTCTAGACAAGATGGCCCAGCACCCTGTCCAGCTGAATCTTAAAAGTATCCAACATGGCTGAGTCAACCAAGTACTGGTACATGGTGATGAGATCTCCTCTAAGCCTCCTTTTCTCAAGGCTGAACAAACCCAGTTCTCTCAGCCTATCCTCATATGGCAGGCTTCCCAGTCCTTTGATCATCTTGGTGGCCCTTCTCTGGACCCCTTCCAGCCTGTCCACATCCTTTTTGTATAGCAGAGACCAGAACTGTACACAGTACTACAGGTGTGTCCTGACAAGTGCTGAGTAGAGTGGGATAATGACTTCTTTATCTCTGCTGGTGATGCCTTTGTTGATGTAACCCAGCACCGTGTTGCCTTTCTTTGCCACAGCAGCACGCTGTTCATGCCTATGGAGCTTGGTGCCCACCAGGACTCCCAGGTCCCTTTCCACAGAGCTGCTCCCCAGTCAGGCAGGTCCCAGCCTGTGCTGCATTCCTGGATTACGTTTTCCCAAGTGCAAGACCTCACACTTGGTCTTGTTAAACTTCATTAGGTTCTTGTTAGCCCACTCTTCCAGCCTATCCAGGTCTTCCTGCAGGGTGGCTCACCCTTCCAAAGTGTCTACTTCCCCAGTCAGTTTAGTGTCATCGGCAGACTTCATCAGGGTGGATATCTTCTGCACCACTTATGAAGGTATTAAACAGTGTTGGGCCCAATATCAATCCCTGGGGGATCCCAGCTGTGACAATTTGCCAGTTTGAAAAGGAGCTATTTACCACCACCCTTTGGGTGCAGCCTGTCAGTCAGCTGCCCACCCACCCCATGAACCACTTGTCTAGATCTTAATGCGTCAGTTTGTCTAGGAGGAGGCTGTGGGAAACCATATTGAAAGCCTTGGAGAAATCCAGGTAGACAATGTGCACCACTTGCCTGACTTTAACTGAACAGTTTACTTTGTCGTAGAAGGCAGTCATGTTGTCAAACTTGATTTGACAGGACAGGAGTAATGATTTTAAACTAAAGGAAGGCAGATTTAGACTGGATATAAGGAAAAAAATTTTTTACTATGAGGGTGGTGAGAGACTGGCACAGATTGCCCAGAGATGTGGTAGACGCCTCATCCCTAGAAACATTCAAGGTCAGGTTGGAAGGGGCCTTGAGCAACCTGATCTAGATGAAGATGTCCCTGCTCACTGCAGGGTCGTTGGACTCGATGACCTCTAAATGCCCCTTCCAACCTAATCCTTTCTATGATTCTATGATTTGCCCTTGGTGAACCCATGCTGGCTTCTCCCAATCATGTACATAATTTGACTTGTGATAGCCCCAGGAGGATTTGTTCCATAACTTTCCCAGGAACTAAAATAAGATAGATGGGCCTACAATTTCCTGGATTCTCCTCTAAGCCCTTCCTGTAGATGGGGGTGACATTAGCCCTCTTCCAGCCTTCTGTGACATCCACTGATCTCCGTGACTTCTCAAAGATTATGGAGAACGACCTCACAACAACATCAACTAGCTCTCTTAACACCCGCAGGTGGATAAAGTCAGGGCCCATCATCTTGTAGGGGTCAGGTTCCTGTAATAGTTCACATACCAACTCTTCCTTCACTGACGGTGGGTCTGTGTTTGCATCAATCTGGATTTTTGTCCCCAAGGCCTGGGGCCTAACAGTGCTGGTAAAGACAGAGGTGAAGAAAGCATTCAGAACCTCTGCCTTTTCAGTATCGTTTGTGACTGATTCACCTCTCACGTTGCTGGAGGGATGGTGCAGTTCAGAATGTCACTGACAGCTTTATCCTTTTCCCCTGGCCGCCTAGGCTCAGATCATTCCCTGCCTGCAAGGCCGCTCCAGACCTGATGCAGCTGGGCTGACCTGAGACTGTGTTGGGTCACAGCCTGAGTGTGAGACTGCAGCTCAAGTCATTATTTCCCTCTAGTGGAAGATCAAGTGGCTGCATCCCTGTGAGTGCTAGGCCTAGCTGATTGACACTTGTGGCTGCTCATGTCCCGGCGTTGGTGTGCACTTTTGCTGTGTTCACATCATTCTAGAGAGAAAAAAAAGGAGCATATGGGAGCTACTGGAAAAAAAAAACCTGGAAGGTTGCACTCTTTTCCAACCTGGTTGTGCAACTAATGGGCTAAAAGAACAAAGCAGTTCCCTATCTTGGGCATGCATGCATGGGATACAGATCCTGTAAGGCTAGGACTTGTGTCGGTGTGCAGTGACAAGATGGGCCTCTCCCCAAAGTGTGTGCAAGCAAGGTAAGGTTGTACAAGTCCCTCCATGAGTCTGGCACACATCAGACTATAGTCCCCTTTTTGTGCTAGGTATTACTATGGTTTGATATGGCATGAAACCAGTGGCATCGAGTGGCCTCCTCTCCATTGCAGGTATGTGTTTCTTATGGCAATACACAACTGCTATTTCAGCAACAGCCATGTCACTTTCGGTAGGTGAGCTCTCCATCTCGGGAGCATAGCAAGTGTGGAGAAAAGCAGGTAGTGACAGCAAATGCTCCCCAGTATTTCATGGCAGAAGCTAGATTGATCCCTTTGTAAAATAAGGGCCCTGAGAGCAGTCCCTGCAACTTGCCTGTCAGCAATCCTTCACGAATGTAACTTGTCCGCTTATTTTGTGCACACAGATTTACAACAAAGGAGGCTTCCTGCCACAGCTGAACACATTCCAATGTGTAAGAGGTTTTGTCGTAAAAGCAATTCTATTAGTACTGAAAACAGCCTGAGTTCAAAGTAAAACCATCTAGGGGCTAATTTAACCTCTATGACCTCTGCTGAGTCATTGAGCTTGTCTACTACTGTCAGCAGAGTGGGAGAGTGGCTTCTGGTGATACAGGTAATTGCCTGCAAGGACATGGAAAAAGAGCTGCCAGGTCCTCTCACAGACTCTGCCAAAGAGCTGTCAAGTGGTAATAAATTCTGTCTCCAAAAACCTGACCTTGAGACAGGTGTCTCTCTAGCTGATTAACCTAACTGTTTCCCCAGACAAGAAGTTAACTCAGAGCTCCCTGCCAAAGGCTGCTTGGATTCACAGGGTTATTCCTAGTGCATCTTCCTCTGGGTGCAGTATGATCCAGAGGGACATATCTCTTCCTCCTTAAAAGACATTGTTGAATTTGGGTTTCTGAGTGTAACAAAAGCAATGGAAGAACTCTTTTCTTCCAACATTAAGTAGAACTTGTGATCCTGAATCAAGTAGAGGTCTCTGAGAAGTCTGCTTTTCATCTGGAACAAGTTGCCTCCCATACACCTCCCATCACCTTTGCTGTGAAGGACAAAACACCAATCTGAGCCTCTGCAATTCTTAGCTCTGGTATGGGTCCAGAGCATACCATCTAAGCACCAGGACAGGCTTTTCCGTGTGTTTATGAGTCAATTTTGAATTACGGTACCTCAAGCTGTTGCACAGGGCTGCAGCACTTGAGTGGATGCCAAGTATCAGCTCTGCACTTTCTTCCACAGTGCGTTTTTCTTGCATGGTGGCCTGACACCACTTAATGCCAGCAGACCCCTCTCTCTCCAATAGAACATGCACAGACATTTCAGGTCTTCCAACCATGAAAGTCTCCTGAGCAGTATTGTCTGCAGAGTTAGGGTGGAGGTCTGCTGGTTGCTCCTGAGCCACTTGTGTCCTAGAAGTTGTACAGGGGCTTTGGTAACCTCTTCAGTGCTAGCGTCCTGTGTCCTTGGAGCATTGCCTGACTCTTTCCCCAGCAAACACCTCCAGGGTTTGGAGAGCTACCCATCAGCAATGAGAAATCAGGGTGAGTACAGTAAGGCTGCAGAATCCCTCTATGCAGAAGGTAGTAGAGAAGGACACAGCAAGTCTGCAGCTGCTTTACTACCCCATGACATCTCCAGCTTGTAACAGCACTGTTTCAGAGGAAGGTTTGGAAAGACTTTCCATAAAAGAATGACTTGCTACCTGGGATACTATCAGTCTCATGGGGTTGCAAGGATTCCCCATTTTTTTTCCTCCAGCTGCTTTTCCATGTTTCTTCTTTGCTTTTCCCCTAATGCCTTGCTGTTTCTTTCCCCATTATATAGTGCTACCAGCTTTTCTGCAGTGACAAGGAGTTTTGCACTTCAGGTGCCAGCTTTTGGAGTCAAGTGATTATATCAGATTAAGGTGGATAGGAAAAGCAGGAGAGAGAGAGGGCCAGGAAAAGAATGTCTCCCTTCTCTCCTATAAGTATTTGTGGTGACTTCTTCTGTTGGGCAGCAACAGTGCTTAGGAAGACTCTATCCTTAAAAAGTGAAAATGTCACATTTCAGAGCAAGCCCGGGAAGCTGAGCTCGAATCCAGCATACCTAGGTGAAGTTCTGGTTCCATAAAAATCTCTTGCTGACTTTTTGACCCTCCAACACTGGAATCACATTTATTATTTGTTCTGTGTGTCAATCTACAGCCTCTGCAATGTAGCCAGTGATGCATTTTACCATATAACTTCAGACAGATGCTGTTCTGTGAAATCCCTATTTTACAGTCAGGCAATTATGAGAAATTTCAGCTTCCATGAATGACCTGCATATCCTGGTGCTCCCAATTTTCCACAGAGAACCCCTCTAGTTTATTAAAATGCCGGAGTTCACGCTACTCATCATCCAAGGGTTGTCTAGGCTATTTGTATTTTTATTGTGTGACTTCAAGCCTATGAATTTTTCTCCTTAGATCCCTATTTAGCCACACCAGAAGAGGATCAAGTCAATTCTGCCTTCTTTATTAGGAAACCATATGTAGCTAGGATGGCATAGTCTTGAAAACATGAGGAGACACAATAGAGAGGTACATTTTATTTTTGGTTGTGCGCTATGGCTGGCCAGCTAGTTCAATGCTGACTGTGAGGCAGTGAGACAGGAAGAGTGTGGGAGCCAAATCCAGGGCTGAAGATTTGATGATGTAATTTGTTGAGATATCTGAGCTTAAAAGGCAGGTTTCCCAAACCTCTTTGGGACTGGGCTGCTCCCACAGATATCAGTATATGTGTGTGAGATTTCCCTTGTACTGAACAGGGCTGGGGTGTGGAAATTTCTTTATTGTTCCCAAATTGGGTGGAGTGAGTTTCTATTGTTCTCAAGTGTAAGGCGAGGGACTTCAGCTGCTCCCTGGCCAAAACACGGCTGGCTTTATTCAGTGTGCTCTCAATGAGCTGGTGTGCCTATGGGACACAACCTGGTAGGTTACCAAGATTTCCTCTGGGACCTCAGGAGCAGCCTGGCTGCACTAGTAGAGTCTCTGGCTTTAAAGGCTGTAGCTTTGACATTGCTTCATGCTTCCAGCTCAGGATGTGGCTTTTTTGGCACTCAACACTCTGTAGATGTACATCCTGACTATTTTGCTTCCTAGAACTAAGCTCCCTGGCACCAGCATACCTGTGCCTCCCTGCAGCACTTGCACACTTCTGCCTTTGTGTGCTCTCAGCAGCTTTGTGATTTGTCCACTGCTATGATAACAGATGCCAGGTGCGGGGTCTCCCCCAAGTGCTCTACCAAGGCTCCCTGCTATGCAGGACCTCTGCCCAGTAAAGTTGGTCACCCGTAACTAAAACATGTCTGAAACATGAATGCAAAAAGAGCAGTGAGGAAAGGTGTTATAACTCTGTGGTGACTGCAAATGCCTTGTTGTCCTTGTCTTTCCCCCACCACAACCTTTATTTTGGATGTATCTTTCAAAGGCCCCATATTATTCTGAGGAAATGTTTGAAAATTAATACAACCCACCCAAGCCTGAGAAAGAGGCTCCAGGAACAGAAACCCCTGTGGCAGATCCTGCTGCAAATGCCTCCAACACTACCACTACCTTAAGCACAGCCAATGTCCCCGTTCCTGGGAGGCACCTACAGGGGAACCACCACTCAGCCTGAAGGTGATCCCCAGAGGATGAGCAAGCTGCCTGTTAAGAGCACGGTGCCTCCACCTCCTACAGCAAATGTCTCCACTCAAGGTGAGCTTGTCAAGGCTGCAGCACCACCTAGCGATACTGTTCTCTGAAGCAACAGTCCCAACCTTGAAGCCGCCCACAGCTTTTCTGTAGACAGAGAAACCTTCAGGCATTATGTGCCTGGCCACAGAGAGTACTTCTGTGGCTACAGAAGCCAGCACCATAAAGAAGGTGCAAGGGAAAGCACCTCTCAATAACCTGTTAAGGTACCCACAAAGCTCAGCATATCATAAAGCTGAAGGGTATAGAAAATGTTGCCTCCTTCCATCCATCCCAGGAAGAAGCCTCAAGAATGGAAGCAGAATTCCCCTGTCCCCAGGGAGCAGCTACAGTGTGCCTGGGCAGGAAGGGAGATTTCAGCAGTCAGAGGACAAACCACCAGGCCAAAAAGGCAGAAACCCTTTTCCTGATGGCCATGGGGAAAGCATGCTATCCTACAGAAACAATAATGCTGGCCACACACAAAGCAGCTTTCCTCGTCAGACCAATTCACCAGACCCTCGTTTGAAACCCAGACAGCAAAAGGGAATTGTATGCCTTCCAAAGGAAAATGTTGGTGGATCTCCCAGTTCCAGGGTACAGGCTGCCTGCCCACCAAGCCACAACAGGTCATTGCTAAATACAAGGAGCCATCCATCTGAGGCAGAAACTCATCTGTACGACTGGGAGAACCCAGACACTAGCCCTTTGTACTCTGAAAGGCAATAGCTTCCTTCTCCAGGATGTGCAACATGAGGCAGCCAGCAGAACACCACGTGTTTCAGAGAGGGGCAGGCACCATGACTGGACACCCTACTGCATTCATTGAGCCTCTCACTCACCATCCAGAGAGAAATCCTTATGTTCAGAGAGGAAACACACTTTATCCAAGAGGCAATGCATAGGACAGTGTTCCTCTTCTAAGCTCAAGAGGCCTGTGCAGCAAACCCTTCTATCCTCCCAATTCGAGTCAAAGGCAGGGGAACCTGAACCACATTTTTTGTGAAAATGACCCAGTCCATTCAGTTGGACCTGATTCCTTCTCTAGGCAAACAGCATGGATGTACAGACAGTTCTCATCAGATCCTGAGCTTAGCCCAGTGTGGGCAATGACAATGGTGGAGGATTGCCTGATTTCCACTCAAGTTCAAACCCTCCACATTGGAACAAAAGCATCCTTAAGGCAGTCACTCCGAGCGTATCAAACATCTTGTCTACCCAACTGGTCTTCCGTCCACCTGGAGATGCTTGAACAAAAGTCCAGGCCAGGAGAAGGCATTGGTACCTTTAGTAAAGAAGCAACTAATCATGACAGGAGCATGCCATGCTCTAAAAAAGAGATCTGGTGAGCAGAAGAGGCCTGAAGCATGGCCAGATCCAACTAGAAATGCCCGTTGTGGGAGCAAAACAAGAGATGACAGCCATAGCACCCACTGTTTTGGACAAACCTGATGAGCTAACCAATTCAAGGAGAAAACTGCCCCTGAGAAGTAGGCTCAGGGCTCACTCACTCTTGCCAAAGAAAGACCTGAGCCAGTGGCAACCAGAAGTGCAGCTCAGACCAATGAAATTGATCTCGTAGGAGAACAAGCAGCCCAAAGCATCAGAATGCAGTGCTTTAGTAGGTGATGGAGGCAGCGCTTGTCCAGCACTGGAGCACCATCTGGTGACAAGAAGCAAGAACAGGTTTCTGCATACCTGGTGTTGTCTGCTGATAAAACGTTTTCTCTGTGACTGAGATGCCACTCAGGCATCTGAGCACTGATACCTCGAACAGAGAACACCCATCCTTTTTTTGGCTCTCTAGCAGGAGATGTGATAAACAATCCAGAGGAAAGAAGCCCAGTCGGCATACTTCTGCTAAAATAATGTGTGTCTTTAAATATCAGGCAGAGAGAGGCAACGAGAAGGTAGCCCAAGGAGGTAAATTAGCATACATGTAAATTATTCTGAAATTCTTAATATCATTAGGAATGGACAAGGAAAGGTAGTGTGCACAAGAAAAATAATCTGCCCAAATGGTACATAGGTCCCACAGCTGTACTAGTCCAATAGTTTTTGACATGAGTATATCCCCCCTTGTACTACATTTCCCTCTACTTCTAAATACATCAAGGCTGTTAGTCTTGAAATGCATCAATACCAGCTTTGTGTAAAGGACACGCTTACCTGGAATGACAAGCTATGAACCCCTTTCAAGCTAGCGCTCAGGCCTTTCTTTTTTCATTTTCACCAAAAGAAAAAAGTGTGTAAAAGGGAAGCATATAATTCAGACGGATGACAAACAGATTCATTAATTTCCTGAAAGTGTGTCTTCTCATTCCTTTGCCTTCTAGTTAACTCAGGAACCTCATACCCTGGAAGCATAGCATTTCTGTACCCTTCAGCTGGTCAGACCGGAGTCTATGGGAAGTCAGTATCTGGCTGCCTGTGGTTGATTTGCACAGGTCACAGTCAGACAAGTCTGGAAGGAAGGTAGCTAGAAGTTGTCTCTCTTCCCTTAACTGAGGTCTAGACCTTTTGTCACAGCCTCAGTGGTGAGACAAAACTCACCTTTGCTCACAGCTGTCCCACTACCCCAAGTCTCCCATAAAGAAAACACACTGCTGAACAACAGTCCCTTCTGCCACTAAGACCTCTTTCAGACAGGATACCACATGGCCACTGTCAGTGGTTAGAAGTCTGAGGCACAATTCCCTGACCTCATGCTAGCAGAGAAAGAGGTCATTGCTGCAAAGAGAGTGCACATAAGAGCTACTGACTAGTTTCTGTGACCAAACCTCCAAGCTGGATTCATACACTGCTGGGAAGCTGGCTGTCCAACTGGTCTATTAGGGTGCAAATATAGCTACTTAGAGAGCAGTATGACACAGGATAACCTCCAAACACTGAGAAACACAACAGCATACAGCGTTGGAAGAAAGCACCCATATTTTTTTTATAGAGAGATTTTTCATTAGATATCAGGTTGACTCTATGAGCTTGTCATTGCAAGGGAGCTCTTGCCTAACCTTTGTCTCCAGTTTAGATTTCCTGGGTGAAAAAGCAAAACAAAACCTCTGAACACCTGCTGCATTAGGAATCAAAGCTCTTCCTTTGAAATGAGTGTTGTGTTCAGTTTTGTGGCTTGACATACTAGCACAACTTCTGTATTCTGCATAGTGGCAAACAATGCTGTTCATCATGCATGGATATACTAATGATTTGTCTGGTTTGTACTGTAACTACCGACACCAACAATCCAAAACACAGGCAGCTTAAATTTCTCTGGTATTTTCCCCTGCTGACACTTCTGTTAATATCTCTCTAGTGCAAAACCTCTTTATTCAGGTATGTTTCTTAAATCAGTGTTGCAGTTGGAAAGTATTTCTGCAAAACTGTGATATCTTTCTCATTTACTAGTGTATACCTTTGCTTTCATTGATGCACTAACTCCGTTTCTTCTCCTGGTCAGGAGGGCTAGAGCCACATTAGAGAGTCATGCTGGAGCACAGCCAAACAGAGGCCAATGGGTCCCATCCTACATTTGAAGGATTTTCCTCATTGCTGCCAAAGGTGACTTCTTGCAACATGTCCCTGTGGATTTGGAGGTAGAGGGTGGCATCATGCAGGATGGAGAGTACACCCCACACAAAGCACCAGTGACATGTAGGTCAGTGGGTGCTCAACTTCTGATTTTCTATCTCACTTTGCACAGTACAAGATTCAGTATAAGCACAGCAGAAGGACCATGCTCCAAGTCTGCCAGAACAGATAAGCAGAGCTCTCACTGTTGAATGCTACACCCCCACATGCCACATGCAATTTAACACGATGCTGGAGGCTCTAGGACTCTGTTCAGCGGTTTGCTTCAGAGATGGACAACCAAACTCTGCATTGCCTTGGAAGTCCTACTGGGAATTTCTCATGTTTACACCCCATTTGGATACTGCTTAGTCGTTCTGCTGAACCTTAGTGAAGGACTCTGTGTGACCTTCAGTCCACAAGTGGAGGTATGGGAACAGAAGTATTGACTGGTTAGTTGAGTAGAAAGGAGGAAGAGCCTCAAAATTAGGAATATTCTGTATCAGTAGGAGGAAGCGGTGCTTTATACCATGATGAGACACAGCTCTGTAAGCTGTTGCTCTACAGAAAAGAACAGATTGGACTGTGAGTCATTCTGAAAGTAACATGTTCCTTTTATATTCTTGGAGCAACAGGTCTTCCACATAGGAGTTATGACGTTATTCAAGGTATGTGATACAGAAAACGCTTCATTTCCCTTCTGCCATTCACCCACTTTCCTGGAAACCAGATAACACAATAAACAAATGGAGCAGATAAACACCACTTGGTTTCTATTTAGAGGCTAAATGGCACTCATATTCTGAAGCTGGCTGGCAAACTACAGGAAAGGAAAGAAATCCAAATTCCTTTCTTATATCCTTGTTGGCCATTGCCTGCTGTTACAGCTCCCTTTCTGCCAGCCGTATTGCTTGGTGAGATGGAACGATGGCAGGGCCAGGATCCTGGCAACCTCTTTCCTGGACTTTGAAACTGTGTTGGTAAATGTCATACCACCTTGTTTGACATGAAAAAGCATCAATGCTGGGGAGGTTTTCAGCATGCACCAGACAGTACTTTGAAGTTCCTATGCCTGCTTCTTTCCTCACAGATTTGAGATACGGTTATTTTTTGATGCTGTGAGTTAACTTAGCAAACTAATGTAGACAGTTACAAAGTGACTTATCCTACACAAAGGCAGATCAAACGTCTGAGCTGTATTCAAGGGCCATTACCCAAACAGCAAGAGTCAAATGTATTTGGAAGTGAATGAAACAGAGGTACAACCCAAACCTGAGATATCTTTAGGTTGCATAGATTTGTCAGGGTCCGGCTGTGGGAGATTGAAATGTCAGCTGACAAGGCAAGAGTTAGGAAGAGCCACTTTGGAGTTTTAAGACCTGTTTCCCTCTGAATTGTTTTTTGTTCTGGGTAAAATGACAGTTAGCTCTAAGGGAGGGTGCTAGTAAGGCAAGGAGAAGCATGGGCACTGCCAGTCCTCTGAAAGTGCTCCACCTAGGGCCTGATCTGAGAGTTGGTGAGCAGCATGGCTTCCTTGCCAGGGGGAGGAGACAGCATGGGCTGGAGCAGAGCAAGAAGAGCACTTAGCCATTTGGGTAATTAGACATATTATTTCCTTTGCCCCCTTTCAGTTTCCCAGTTCTCCCTTGTCCTCAGACCCAGGGTCAGGCGGGGTGGCGCACAGGAAGATATAAAATGCTCATCTGTTTTGATAGAAGACCTGCCTTTCCAGCTCTGGAAGTCCTTGTGTTTCAGAGCACAGCAGGGAAAACTGTTAATGCACTTTGAAGGTAACATCTTTTGAGAGAAGCTGGAGAGCCTAAATATATCCTAATTTAAAAAAAAAAAAAAAAAGGAATTAAGGTAACTCTGCTTTTATATCCAGTATTTCTGGCCTCAGAACTAGAAACAAGCTGATCAGAAAGACTCATCCCCTTCCTCTCTTTGAAACTGAAAGAAACACACTGCAGCATGTAGGTTTCAGAGATCGCTGGGTCTCCTTAACTTTGGTCAGGAGGCGATTTCTGTCAGCAGATGGAAGTTCACACCTATCCTAAAGAATGCATGCACTGTTTTCTAAGCTGCCTTGTTGGGACAGTACCATTCCATTTTACAAACGGCAAATAGACATTTACAACTCCTCTGAAGTTTTGAAAGCCACAGCCAACTCTCCCCCTCCCCCTGCCAATCCAAACACAATTTTTGTGCAATTCTTTGCCACTTTTGCCTTTCCAAGACAAGAGGAAGAAAGCTGTGCTTTATGGTGAGATGTCTAGATCTCAGAAATTCAGGCTAAACACTTTGTTGTAAATATCTGTATATCAAAAGAGGAAGGGAAGAGTACCAACATTCACTTTTCCAAATCCACAGCATGGCCAAGATCTGTATGAAAAGGGAAATGCAAGATTTATAGCACCGTGTTCTTCCAGAGACAGGACCGAGCCTTGCTGTTAATCACAACTGATCACCACTTTATCTCCCACATGGTTTTGACCAACTCAGCAGAACGCATCAAATATTCCTTTATTACAAATAGACTGAAACCAAGACTTACTGCAGTATTTGTAGCAGGCATGGTTCAGTGCAACATGTGTCCTTGTGACAGAAGAACAGTTTTCCTTCAGTCTCCTCTCCTGGTCTATCTGCTCTTTGAAGGTTAAGATGGACCTCTGTGATCAAACAATCTGCCTTCCCAGGGAAGGCAGGCTATATGACTTCCCCACTCTTTCTTCCTGACCTGGTATATTTTAGGCTGCCTGAAGTCAAAGAATGGCAGTGATTAAGCATATGTCATAACTGTTAGTGATCTCTCTGATGATTAATTATCATCACAGATGAAAATGTACACATCATTTAAAGTTTGAATTTGTCCAACTTCACTTCCAATTATGAGGCCTCCCTTTATCAACTAGATGCAAGAGCCATGTGCTCTTTAATTTCTTTCTAGTGGTAGTTGTATTCTTTCAGCATTGGGATGATTTGGTCATTGGGAACATACTTAACAGCACTGGGAGTGGTTCTTGGTCCACTGGAGGCTGAGTACCTCTTTACAGTTATATTTTGAGAATTGTCAACTAGGACTTCATCTCTTTAGTGACTAACATGCCAGGTTAATTCTCGCTTTGATGGAGAGCACTGTCCAGCACTGTGTCAAAAAACACAGCACAGATGTCCATTAACCTTCAGCTCCCCTGCTCCCTTTAAAAAAAACTTCTATGTGCTAAACAAACATAAAAATCAATGAAAATAAAGGAAACCTCTCTAAGGTCTGGCCCAAAGTTACAGCCAGAATAGGTTGGTTTAAGATGTTATTTCTTCAGACAGCAGTTTTCTGGTGGAGGGAATTGAAATGAGAATGAAGGTGCAGCGCTGCTTGACGCACTACTATCCCACATGATGTGATGGGGAAGAGCTTGGCAAGGGGAAGGGGGATGTTATTTAAAGCAATACTAAATAATGTTGGCGTCGGGATCCTTTACTAGGGTATGTTCACCCTAATGTTGAGCATAGCACAGGCACTTGAGAAAAATAGCTGCCAGAGCAAGTCAGATAAACCTGATAGCAGAGCAATCTAAAATCAGTCCTTGCTTTTACCTGGCTCTTCCAGTCTCTCTCCTTTGCTGACAGCTCTGCTGCCCTGTGAGAAAGATGCTCAGCATTCAGTCTTAAGCTGTGCCTAGACCTGACAACTGTCTAGGAAAACAGAGTGCAAAAAAGAGCAACTGCTTATTGAACTGTGGCGGTTTGTTGTAAGGGTAACAAACATACTGCAGCACATGCATGACTTCATGCAGAAATCCATTGCCCAAAGACATAAAGAATTTGGAACAGATCTTCACCTCTTGGAATTGCAAATACTCCAGGATGTGGTGTTTTGAGACTGGACAGAGTAGAAATACTTGCTTCAAAAAAGAGCATCTGAGATACAAGCCTCACATTTGCCTAGGCCAAGTAAGAATTAGTACATAAGGCCCTCAAAAGGCCACAAAGAGGTAGGCAGGTAAAAGAAGTGATCAAAATCCAGAGTAACTGGTGTTGAGTACTAGCTGGTCAGCTCAGGCAGAGTACCACAAGGACTTGAGTCACTGAATTACTGGCAGGCAAGAGGGAGCCTGCAAGAGCTTCCATGTCTCAGCCTAAAACTTATATAACTTTTCCCCACAGGTATTAGCTCTCACCAAAGATAAAGCAGGAGATAGGAGGGAAGCGTGCAGCTGTTCTTACCCTGGAAGAAGAATGGCACAGAGGAATGCATGCACTTCACATGCAGCCTGCTATTTGGATGATACTGTGAGACTAGAGAAGATGGGGTTTTTGAATTATTTTAGTACCAGAGAAGGATGGGTAAGAAGTGTGTTGGGAATAGAGTCAATAAATAACAAATGAGAGGGAAAAGCCTGTTAGCAATGTTAATAGCAATATGCATTTCTTCTTTGCTGAAAATGCCTTTGATGGTGTACACAATGTTATCGCATGACCAATAACCGACTGGAGTACAATAGTTTTTGTGTCTGCCACGAGCAGGAAGGAATTCCTGCTGTCTGGTGCTTCAGTCTTTACACTACAATGTTATCACTCTTTGTCTGTTTCTGTGTCTCTTTCTCTGGAGCTAAAAACCAAAACCGATGTTGACGGTTCTAATAAAAAAAAACCAAACCACCATTTTAGAGCCTTTTTGCCTCTTTCTTGGCTACTTCTGTGTATTGCTCTGTCACCCTCACAGTAAAGAAGTTTCTTCTCATATTGAGGTGGAACTTCCTGTGTTCTAGTTTGTGCCCATTGCCCCTTGGCCTGTTGTTGGGCACCACTGAAGAGAGTCTGGGCCCGTCTGCTTTACACCCACCCTTTAGATATTTATAAGTTGACAGCCAGCTGAACACGAGCCAGCAGTGTGCCCAGGTGGCCAAGAAGGAATAGTGTGGCCAGCAGGAGTAGGGAAGTGATCATGCCCCTGTACTCGGCACTGGTGAGGCTGCATCTCGAGTACTGTGTTCAGTTTTGGGCCCCTCACTACAAGACGGACACTGAGGTGCTGGAGTGTGTCCAGAGAAGGGCAATGAAGCTGGTGAAGGGTCTGGAGAACAAGTCTTATGAGGAGAGGTTGAGGGAACTGGTGTTGTTTAGTCTGGAGAAGAGGAGACTGAGGGGAGACCTTCTCACTGTCTATAATTACATGAAAGGAGGTTGTAGTGAGGTGGGTGTTGGTCTCTTCTCCCAGGTCACTAGTGATAGAACAAGAGGAAATGGACTCAAGCTGCATCAGAGGAGATTTAGGTTGCATATTAGGAAAATTTTCTTTACTGAAAGAGTGGTCAGACATTGGAATAGGCTGCTCAGAGAGGTGGTAGAGTCTCCATCGCTGGAAGTATTTAAAGAAGTGTAGATGTGGCACTTCAGGACATGGTTTAATAGACATGGTAATGTTGGGTTGACAGTTGAACTTGATGATCCAGAGGTCTTTCCCAACACTAATGATTCTATGATTCTAAGTATTGATAATATCCCCCCTCAGTGTTCTCTTCTCCAGGCTAAAAAAGCCCAGGTCTCTCAGCCTTTCCTCATAAGAGAGGTTCTCCAGGCCCCTGATCATCTTTGTGGCTCTCTGCTGGACTTGGTCAAGCAGCTGCCTGTCCTTCTTAAACTGGGGGGGCCAAAACTGGACACAGAACTCCAAATATGGTCTCACTAGGGTGGAGTACTGGACACACTCCTCCTAATGCACCCCAAGACACCATTGTCATTCTTGGCCACCAGGGAACATTGCTGGCTAACGGTCAACTTGCTGTCCACCAGCACTCCCAGGGCCTTCTCAGCAGAGCTGCTTTCCAGCAAGTCAACCCCCAACCTGTCCTGGTGTATGGGGTTGTTCTTCCCCAGGTGCAGGACCTTGCACTTGCTTTTGTTGCATTTCATCAGGTTCCCCTCAGCCCAGCTCTCCAGCCTGTCCACGTCTTCCTGAATGGCAGCACAGCCTTCTGGTGTATCAGCCACTCCCCCATTTTGTATCATCAGCAAACTTGCTGCTGAGGGTGCACTCTGTCCCTTCACCCAGGTCATTGATGAATACGTTGAACAGGACTGGACCCAGCACAGACCCCTGGGGAGCACCACTGGTTACAGGCCTCCAACCAGACTCTGTGCTGGTGATCATGACCCTCTGAGTTCTGTTGTTGAGCCAGTTCTCAATCCACCTCACTGTCCACTCATTTAACCTACGTTTGTTAAGGTGGCCTGTTGGGGTGTTATGGGAGACAGTCTCAAAAGCTTTGCTGAGGTTAAGGTAAACAACATCCACTGCTCTCCCTTCATCTACCCAGCCAGTCACACCCTCCTATGAGGCTATCAGGTAGCTTTCAGATCCTTTGGTCAGGACAAGGAACAGTTCAATTTTACTGAAGTTTTGACTTAGACATGGCTGTTTGGCTCTTTCAACAAAGCCAGCTATATAAAAAAAGGGGGCATTTGATGAAACAAGTGTTAGTTATGGTGTGGTCCTCTTTAATGATTCATTTGAAAGATCTTTTGTACTGTCAGAATTCTGCTGTGTAAGGAAAAGAATCCTTTCGGTTTCCATGCCTAAAATTTTGAAGAATGTTAAATTGACTGTTTCTGTGTTGTGTGGACATGTCTTAAAGCCCTCATGTCTGCAGAAATTTGAAAGCAAGCCTAGAACAAAACTACACATGGTCTAAATTGCTCCAAGGAATACACGTGCACCAGCAGCAGCTCCACAAGATGTGAGTATGTGTGGGTGTGCACTCCACTCTGTTGTGACCTGCAGTAGACTCTGATTAACTTCTGTCTGCACAGCATTGTATGAACCAAAGCACCTGCTGTCTGCGTATGAAAAGCTGGTTCTTCAGAGCAGCTCAGCTGACATGTTATCACATCTTCTTGGTTTTTCCTTACTTCTTCAGCAATTGTGTATCTAGGGTATGCATACTGAGACTCTGTATGAATCTGACCTTGCAGGCTGACTCTTTTAAAAATAGACTTCCAATGTGTAAGTGGAAGAATGCTTAAAGCACTCCTGCAAGCAAAATTCAGGATGGGGCCAAACTTTCACAAACTCTCATGAAAAAAATGAGTTGGGCAGCACCAGAACCAATGAATGAAGTCAGCCTAACTAGCAGAACTGGGAAGGGACAGGTGCCAACCACATGCTGCCCTCTAGGCAGCAGCCCTCTATGCATGGCAGCTGGAACGCTGGAACGGGAAGGCGCCCTGCAAATTTGCAAGACAAGGGCCTGGAGCGTTTGTGGGCAGTGCAGTAGTGCTATACGCGGGTGAAGGGTATGAACTGGTCACTGTGCACTGTCACCTTGCACAAGCAGAGATTGCACCGTGCAGCAAAGAATCCTGACCTGAGGCATGCAAAGATCCCAGGGTCCTGACGCATGCAGCAGCTGGAGAATGTGCAGAAATGTCACAGAACCTCAGTAGCATGAATGCTAATCAAATGTAATCTCAAACCTGAAAAAAATGAAAGAAAATGAAGATTTTCTTCTGTCAGTATGCAGGCATTAAAAGCTTAGATGCAAGCTGGAAGCGTTGAGAAGATGTGTGGGCAGCATGTATGTCACTTGAGTAGAACTGTGTGATAAAAACTGTAATCAGAAGTTTTTCCTAATGAAGCCTGCTCTGAAAATATCAAAGCAGTAGTGCAAGGTGTGATATTTCTTAGGAGAAAGTAATTGGAAGCTTGTCCAATATCCTTAGATGTATATACATTCTGGGTCTCAGTCCATTGAGATGAACTGAGTCACATCTATCTACCTCTGCAAATGCATGTGCATTTTTCAGATTTTTGCACTGCCCTCAACCTGAAAGGTAGAAACATCAGCAAAGATACAGACCAGGGACTGGGCAAATGATGCTTTATTGGGGAGCAAAGTGAATGCTGAAATAGTACCTGGAATGTGCAGGAGAAGAGTGTTGTATATGGAGAAGAAAAAGAGAGTAAGAGATCAAATAGAAAAGGGCAAGAACTGAATTTGCATATTAGAAAATCACACAAAGATGCCAGGAAGATGCCAATCTTAATAAAGGCAATCCTACACTTTTTCCGCTGCCAGGACAGAGCAAGCCCCCCCCGGCATGACCGTTATGGCTGCAGGCATTGGTCTTCAAAGCCAAAGACAAGAACAAACTTTGGATTGCTTCCCAGGAAAGCCCACCAACATGCTCGGAAAGACTCTGCGGCGATGAGAAGACAGAGCGGCCTGATGGCTTTGCAATTTCTATGGGTTGACATGCATTAGGCAACCCTCGCTCTGTCCCTGGCCTGCAAGGCTCTCTCCCTGTGCGCTGCAAAGGGCATCCATGCCAGGGCTCCGCACAGACCTCCCCGCAGCATCTTAACA
The DNA here is from genome assembly GCF_963921805.1 of Phalacrocorax carbo. Lineage (NCBI taxonomy): Eukaryota > Metazoa > Chordata > Aves > Suliformes > Phalacrocoracidae > Phalacrocorax > Phalacrocorax carbo. The sequence continues at coordinate 53,819,338 of NC_087548.1, forward strand.
CCCGCCAGATCACACTGAGGCAGGGCTTTTCCAAAGAACAACAGCTCCGCTTCAACTAGAGCACCCCAGAGGAAACGGCTGGTGCAAGGCATTGCCTCCTTCCTTTCACTTTTGCCAGGGGAACCGAAGCAGGGAGGCTCGTGCCTCTGCTCCTCCGTGGAGCTGGGCCTCCTGCGGCCTCCTGCCCCCATTCCTCTGCCCCGCGGCGTAACAGGACCCAGAGTGGGTGCGCCCCACCCCTTGAGTCCCATAGCCCAGGCACAGGGCACTGCCCTTGCTAGTACCGGAGCGCAGGCTCTGTACCGAGTTTGCGAGGCCTCTGGGTGGAGGAGGGAGTGGGGCCTAGCGGACACGTGAGGAAACGGTGGGCGAAGCAAGCACGGGTGGGGCTAGCAACGCCACCGAGATTGATCGGAATACTGAGACTTTTTCTGCAGCTTTCATGCCTTTCTTTTCTTTTATTGCGTAGCAGTTAGATTTAAGGGGCTGGGATCTCTTGCGGACCAGCCTGAGCCCCAGCTGCTGGCCCAGATGTGGTCTGCCCGGCCCCTGAGGCAGCCTGCCAGTGTCACGGGTGGCGGCGGGGTGGCTTCTTGGGGGCGTGGGAGGGTTCCTCAGGGCTGCCGGCCCTCCTCTTGGGGGCTCGCCGGGGCCCCGCAGGGGAGCGTTCGCTGCCGTGGCTGGGAGTGGAGGGCCCGGGCGCAGCCTCCTCTGGGTCCCCCTGCGGCTCTTCTTGCCACCCGTGGGTGGGAACGGGGGCAGAGGGGGGGCTGCCGGCACCCCCACCAAGGTCTGGGCTGGGGGCAGGAGAGCCCCCCTGGGAGGCAGTGGGGCCGGGGGCAGCCACAGGGCTGCCCTCCCGCTCCTCGGCAGCATGGGTGTCCACCAGTGCCATCCAGTGCTGGGCCTCCCTGCCGCAGCGGTGCACGATGGTCTCAACGAGCCGGTGGACAAAGCTCCTTGTGTGCCTGCCCAGGACGTCCTGCAGCCGCTGGCTCAGGGTTTCCTCGTCCAGGCCAAAGAGGCTCAGGCTGGATAGGATGAGCCTCTGCGCTGCTGCTGCTTCCCAGGCATTCTCAAATATCAGCCACAGCTCCTCTTGCAGCCAGAAGAGCAGGGACTGGAGCAGAAATGGGTGCTCTCGGAAGACGAACACCCAGATGTGGGGATGGAGGCCGCCCACAGGAGCCCTGGGCCCCAGCCCCGCACTCGATGGCTGCGATGGTGCAGGGTGATGGAGGTTGTGTGTGGCTGCGTGTCCAGGAGCTGGGCCTGTCAGGTGGTGGACGACTGGTGGTGCTGCGGGCGGTGGGATGACATGCTCCTCAAAGTCGTTGTCCCCCCGCACCGAGTGCAAGACGGAGGTCACCCTCCTCTTGCAGAGGGGGCACTCGGGCTTGCTGTCTGCCCACCGCAGGATGCAGGGGTAGCAGAATCGGTGGAGGCATGGCATCACGTAGCTGGCCTCCTCCCAGCTGTCCAGGCAGATGGGACAGCGGTCCTCCAGCTCTGCGGCCATGCTCTCCACGAGCTGCGGTGGGCTGGGGGGAGCTGGCGGTGTCGAGGCGCTCCCTCCCACGGGCGCTGCAGCTGCGGGTGTCACGCTAGCAAGGGAAGAGAGGCCAGGGTCATTGGCTGGTCCAGGGAGGCACGGTGGAAGAAATGCCCGGGTCCCTCCAGAAGAAAACCCTCCCGGCTCCCCACCCCTGGCTGAGGTGTCCCCGCACAGCTCACCTGTGCCGCTGCGAGCACGTCTCCTGTGTGTCCCGGCTGCCTGAAGCTGGCAGGGTCGGGGAAAATCCTCTGGCGGCTCTGGGGTCGGGCACCGAGAGTTGCAGTGAACAACTGCCCGAGCACGACACCAGCACCACCAGCAGCCTCGCGCGACACTCCAAACCTCGCAAACTGGCTCGGCAGGAGTGCGGGCACAAGCCGGCTGGCTGAGACTCGGTGCCCGGCTATAAGCAGCGAGGGACGCCTTGTCACAATTCGTTGCTATGGGATGTCACAGTGCGTTGCGTGGAGGTGCCAGAGCCCATCCGCTGGTGTCATCAGAACCCATCGCTCGGCAAAAGAACTTGTACCCCCTGCCCCCCCCCCCCAATAACTGAGACAGGGGATCTGGTGCCAACGGATGTGGAGAAGGCTGAGGGACTCAGCCTTCCACAACACCTGTTAAAAGGGAAACATGCACTTTTTTAAAAAGGGCAAACACGAAAGACTCTGGGAGCTACTGACCAACCAGCTTCACCTTCGTGCCTGGTAAGATCATGGAGCAGGTCCTCCCAGAAGACATGTTGAAACTTAGGGAAGACAGGGAGGTGATTAGAGCCAGCCGACATGGCTTCACCAAGGTCAAATCCATCCCTGACTAATCAGCTGGCCTTCTGTGATGAAGCAACTGTTCTGGTGGATAAAAGAAGAGCAACTGATGGCATGTCTCTTGACTTCTGTGAAGCCTTTGATAGCATTCCCGCCAACATCCTTGTCGCTAAATTGGACAGCTAAGGCTTTGATGGGTGGAATGTGGGAAGAAGGACAAGGAATTGCCTGGTTAGCCACATCCACAGAGCTGCAGTCAACAGCTGCATGCCCAAAGAGAGAGCAGTAACAAGGTGGTGTCCCTCAGTGGTTCATCTTGGGACTGGTACTGGTCAATATCTTAATTAAGGACATTGACGGTGAGATTGAGGGTGCCCTCAGTAAGTTTGCAGGTGACACCAAGCTGAGCGGTGCAGCTGATGGGCTTGAGGGGAGGCATGCCATCCAGAGGGACCTTGGCACGTTTCAGAAGTGGGCCAAAGTGAAGCTCATGAAAGTCAACAAGTCCAAGCACAAGGTTCTGCACCCAAGTGGAGGCAATCCCCAAGAACACCACAGACTGGGGGCTCTGTACTTAAACTAAGAGAGGGTACATTTAGATTAGATATCAGCAAGAAATTCTTTACTGTGAGGGTCGTGAGACACTCGAACAGGTTGCCCAGAGAAGCTGTGGATGCCCTGTCCCTGGAAGTGTTCAAGGTCAGGTTGGATGGGGCTTTGAGCAATCTGATCTAGGGAAAGAGGTCCCTGCCCATGGCAAGGGGGTTGGACTAGGTGATCTTTAAAGGTCCCCTCCAATCCAAGCCCTCTCTCTGGTTCTGCGATTCTATGAGGTTGTGGTTCTACAAATGCTGTATCAGGGTCCACCCAAGGCTCTTGGAGTGATCTTGGAAAGAAGGGAAGGAAGGGACAGGGAAGAAAAGGGATGGGATCTTGCTGGGAGCAGTGTCTTCCTGACAGTGAAGCCCTAGGGTCCTGGAGCAGATCTTCCCATAGTGCTGGGTCTCATCAAAAACTTCACACACTTGGAATGTGGCTGACAGGAATGACTTTTGGCAGACTCTGTGTAAGTCACTGCCAGGCATTGCAGACCAGACCGAAAGTAGGCTGTACCTTGCAGACAAAGAAGAAAGCACGGTTGACATAAAGTTTTTGTTGCCCTTAACACTAAGCTAAGGTAGTACAGGAGGACAACATACTTGAGAGGTATGTGGAAGGGAAAGGAAAGGGAAAGGGAATGGAAGGGAAACGGAACGGAAGGGATCTGAATGCATGTTAGCAAATCACATGAAGATACCAGGGCCTGAGCTCGCCTTTCAGTATGACTGAAACACAGGTATGACAACATCTGTTGATGTTTCTGTTTGCTGTGTACTGCTTGGGCCTCTTTTTGTGTTGATGGGCACATCTAAGTGATAGAAGATTTTTAATGGTTCTTGAGTTTTAGTTGCATTGCTGTTTTGCAACAGTGAAGAAGATCACTGTGTGCACAGTTTCTCAGACAGGGATTGCCAAACTATGTGCATTCTGCTCCAAGTTTGGCTGGAAAAATGCATCACCATCCCTCCTCCCCAGCCACCTGCATCTCTGCTCTGGGGACCAGGCCAGGCATTTTCCCAGGGGCTCTCAGGGCCAGCAGTAGCCCCATCATGGCTGTCACCATGCAGCATGGCTCCAAGGCAGTCTCACCTCCTGAGATCTTCAGTGGCATCCAGATACGTTATGCCTTTTGTGTCCCTGCAAATTATGCCTAGCCACGACCCAACAGCGTCAATACCCTGAGAGGGAGTCACCTGTCCCCCCAGAGGCCACAAGCTGCTCTATCCCAGGTACGGCACGCACCAGCAGGGCGTCATGGGGGGTGTGGCCATGCCCATCCTCCTGAATGCTGCTTTGGTGCACTTTTGGAGACCACTTGATAAAAAGCAGGGGCTTGGTACCCCCACAGCCCATGCCAGGTACCACTTGACCCACAAGAGGCCATGGGCCTGCATTGATGGGAAGCATCAGTAAGCCCTTGGCTCTCCTCTATTTTAATGCTAGCCCTTCTTCCTGCTCTACACTGCTTTGCCCAGAGGCAGTGTACAATGGAGATCTCCTCCTGGGAGAACAGGGGAAAGTGGGTAGCCACGGATGGCCTGGTTCTGTTGTCTCTGTCCTGTTTACAGCAGCAGCAGCCTGTAATCTAATTTTCATGCCTGGGGAAGAGCAGATTCTGCCCAACTTTGGGAAAATTGGAAAGCTGGATCACAGAATCCCAGAATCCCAGGTTGGAAGGGACCTCAGGGATCATCTAGTCTAACCTTTCTAGGAAGAGCACTTTTATAGACAAGATGGCCCAGCACCCTGTCCAGCTGAATCTTAAAAGTATCCAACGTGGCCGAGTCAACCACCTCCCTGGGGAGATTATTCCAATGGTTGACTGTTCTCACTGTGAAAAATTTCCCTCTCATGTCCAGTCGGAATCTCCCCAAGAGCAACTTGTGTCCATTCCCCCTTGTCCTCTCCTTGTGACTCCTTGTAAAAAGATAATCTCTGTCTTCTTTGTAGCTACCCCTTAAGTACTGGTACATGGTGATGAGATCCCCTCTGAGCCTCCTTTTCTCAAGGCTGAACAAACCCAGTTCTCTCAGCCTATCCTTATATGGCAGCTTCCCAGTCCTTCGATCTTCTTGGTGGCCCCTCTCTGGACCCCTTCTAGCCTGTCCACATCCTTTTTGTTTAGTGGGGACCAGAACTGTACACAGTACTCCAGGTGTGTCCTGACAAGCGCTGAGTAGAGCGGGCTCATGACTTCTTTATCTCTGCAGGTGATGCCCTTTTTGATGCAACCCAGCACCCTGTTGGCCTTTTTGGCCGCAGCAGCGCACTGTTCGCTCATGTTGGGCTTTCTGTCCACCAGAACCCCCAGGTCCCTGTCAACAGAGCTGCTCTCCAGCCAGGTGGATCCCAGTCTGTGCTGCACTCCCGGATTATGTTTTCCCAGGTGCAAGACCTTACACTTCTCCTTGTTGAATTCCATAAAGTTCTTGCTAGCCCACTCTTCCAGCCTATCCAGATCTTCCTGCAAAGCAGCTCTCCCTTCTGGAGTGTCTACTTCCCCACTCAATTTGGTGTCATCTGCAGACTTCATCAGGCTACATTTGATGCCATTATCCAGATCGCTTATAAAGATGTTGGATAACATTGGTCCAATATTGATCCCTGGGGGACCCCACTAGTGACAGGTTGCCACTTGGAAAAGGAACTATTTACCACCCTTTGGGTGCGGCCTGTCAGCCAGTTCCCCACCCACTGCACAGACCACTTGTCTAGCCCATAACTCATTAATTTCTCCAGGAGGAGGCCAGGGAGGGGGACCGTATCAAAGGCCTTTAAGAAGTCCAGGTAGACAATGTCCACCACCTGTCCCATGTCACCAGTCAAGGTACTTTGTCATAGAAGGCCACCAGGTTTGTCAGGCATGATCTGCCCTCAGTGCAGCCATATTGGCTTTTCCCAGACATGTGCTTTATTTGACTTGTGACGGCCCCCAGGAGGATTCATTCCATAACCTTCCCAGGGATTGAAGTAAGGCTGATGGGCCTATAGTTACCTGGATACTCCCTTGAGCCCTTCTTGTAGATAGGGGTAACATTTGCTTTCTTCCAGTCCCCTGGGGCATCCCCTGTTCTCCATGTCTTCTCGAAGATTATGGAGAGTGGCCTCACAATGACATCAGCCAGATCTCTCAACACACTCGGGTGAATGGCGTCAGGGCCCATCGATTTGTAGGGGTCAAGCTCCTGTAATAATTCACATACTAACTCTTGCTTCACTGATGGTGGGTCTATGTTTGGATCAAACACGAAATTCACTCCCAGAGCCTGGGGCCCAACAGTGCTGGTAAAGACAGAGGTGAAGAAAGTGTTGAGGACCTCTGCTTTTTCAGCATTGTTGATGACTGACTCTCCTTTTCCGTTTAACAGTGGGCCTGTGTTTTCCTTCTTTTTCTGCTTGTGGTTGATATACCTGAAGAAACCTTTCTTTTTATTTTTGACATCTAAAGCCAGTTTCAATTCAAGCTGGGCTTTTGCTTTTCTAACTGCATCTCTGCACTCTCTGGCAATGCCCTTGTAGCTCTCAGTGGATAATCCTCCACCTATCCATCTCTGGTATGCTTCTCTTTTGGATTTGAGCAGAACCAGGAGATTATGGTTGAGCCAAGGGGGCCTCTTGCTCTGCTTACTTCCCTTTCCTTTATAGGGGATAAACTGGTTTTGTGCTTCCAAAAGAGAGCTCTTGAAGAACTCCCAGCGCTCACTAGCTCCTTTATCTTCCATGGAAGCATCTCACGGGATCCCTCCCAACTGTGCCCTGGGTGAGCTAAAGTTTGCTCTTCTAAAATCTAGAACCCCTGTCTTAGTACTGACCTTCAGCACGCTCAGCAGGATCCCGAACTCCACAATATTACGATCACTGCAGCCAAGGCTATCACTAACTGAGATATTACAAAGCAGGTTTTCTCAGTTTGTGAATAGCAAGTCCAGCAGTGCCTCATTCCTGGTTGGCATATCTCACATTTGTATGAGGGAGCAGTCCTCTACGCATTCCAGGAACTTTGTGGTGACATGCGAGCTGCCAGATTGTTCTTCTGCAGATGTCTGGGTAGTAGAAATCACCCATAAGGACCAGGTTCTTTTGGCCAGAATCTTGCTTTAGTGCCCCAAGTATGCCTTCATCAGCATTGTCATCGTGGTTAGGAGGTTGGTAGCAGATGCCCACTGTGAGGTCCTGCTTGGAGATGACCCCTTTGACTTTAACCCAGAGGCATTCGATAGAGCAGTCACAATCACCATAGTTGATTTCAATACTATTCAATACTATATATTGAGGTTTTCCTTAATGTAGAGTGCAACTCCTCACCTTTTCTACCCTGCCTGTCTTTACAGAAGAGCCTGTAACCGTCCATTGTGATCCCCCAGTCATTTGAGTTGTCCCACCATGTTTCAGTTACTCCTATGATGTCATAATCTTCTGAGTGGGCACGGAGCTCCAGTTCCTCCTGTTTATTTCCTAAACTGCGTGCATTCATATACATACACTTGAGGTGATTACTCCTGTTTCACCTCTTGGGAGACAGCTAAGGAACATTTGTTGCCGCACTGGTTGGCCTGACTTACTCTCCTGTTGGATGTGCTGGTATGAGCATTTCCACAATGGATCCCACCCCCCAAGTTCTTCAGTTTAAAGCTAATAATTTTGGAGACACAGGTCATGTTTAGAAGATGTCTTCAAGTATTTCCTACTGGCCAGTCACTATACATAGGCTGGATAATCATAAATATCCTCCTGTTAAGTCACCTGTGATCCAACTCTATAGTATCATGACAGGAGTTCTAGTCTCTAGATAACTGCAGTAGTAGTAGTAGCTCATCTCTGGTTATTCTTGCCCCACAGAATGCTTTTCTATTGCACCTTTGCCTGTTTGATCATGTCCAGGTATATTCACTGCCTGTAATGGATCCTCTTATCATTGACACTGCTGTGAAGAGTTGGACTGAATTTGCAGAACCATTTCTGCAAACCATCCTTTTCAAAAGAGGTCTAGCTATATGAAGTATGTACAAGAGCAAACACTAATAAAGTTCTTAAAATGAAAGGTATTTTCAAAGCCAAAGCCATAAGCCAGCTTAATCTTAGCCATTCACAGGACCAAGTTCGACTTCCTCCACTAAAAATATTTCTGATACTTTTTCCTTGTTAGATTAACTTCAAGTAATACTCATTGCCTCTCAAACTCTATTTGACTGCATGTAGCTCTACATCCACAGGAGGGGGCACTTGAATAAAATTTTAAGCAGCTTGCTGCATAGCTCTATTTTCATACACATTTTGTGCACAGTGCCTCTGTGTGCTGGATATGAGGAAGAGCTAAGAGATGATGAAGGCACATGGAAACAGAGTGAGTAGCCCATCAGTTAATGACGTAGTTTGCAGAGCTCTTCTAATAGGTGGATCTTGCACTGTTTCAGTCAAGCTTTTCTTCAAATCAGCTAATGCATTGCACATGCAAAAAGTAATCAATGGATTAAATCAATGGATTAAATAAACCACTGAGTCATTTTGTTCCTTGGGCTGAAAATTTTGTTCCCTGCTTCAGAGGACAATATGACATTTTACAAGGAAGCTTTCGTTTCATGATTAACATTCACACTGACTTTCTGAAGGGTTGAACTAGACTAAAGTGCAAACTGCTAGCAGTACAACAGACTGGAAGGTCCAGAGTTCTTAGTCTAGTGTAGAGAAACGATTGCGGTTTCACATCAACTTTACTTAAAAAGAGATTTGTTTCCAATATCTGCCTGGAGTACAACAATGTTTCCTGAAGGAAGCAGTAAGAGAGGGAAAATGTACTTCCACATGCATTGCCAGTAGGCTGCACTTCAGCTATGCTGATGTGTCAGACGTTCCTGAGGGACCAGGACTTAGCTGAGCATTAGAAAAGTATACATCTAGTCCTGCTAGACCATGTTTCTTGTTCTTTGCCCCTTTCTAGGGCCTCTTTTGTCTTTTATGAGTGTCAAACTTGTGACACATTGGAAGACCTGATTTCTAGCACCTGTGGACTTGAAGATTTTCAAAGCTGAAGCTATGAAAGAAGCTGGCACAACCTTAAATGCCAGCAGGACCGAGACTTACCTCCACTGGTAGACTCAATGGCAGGTTCTTATAAGCATTTCCCTTTAAAAGCTGCATTACTGCTCCTTCCATCCTTGCTTTTGTTCAGTCTAAATCCTAAACTCTGGCTATGGACACTTTGTGCTCCTTGGGGCTGGAGACAGCTTGCACAGGGTTCTGTCTTCACTGGAGCATACAGGGACCTGTTTCCTCAGGTGCATGCATGGAGACTGCAGTGAAGATGCCTCAGTGGAGATCCACGGCTGCCACAAGCATGGGTCCTGCTCATAGACCCAAAGCTTCTCCTGAGCCAGGACAGATTTCTCTAACCTGAGCAGGGACAGGGAAGAGGTGACTACTGACCTCAGTAATTGGATCATAACACTGAGGAGAGGGAAGAATTAGAGAGGAGGTCTGATTTAACTAACAAAACTTCTTGCTTTTCCCTTTCCGCTTATCAAGTGTTGGCAGTGTGACTCTCTCTTCCAGGGGCTCTACAACAGTCAGAAACTGTATCTTGAAAACAGCTTTTCTAACAAGAGTGCTTGGGTATGGCGGGAACTCAGAACAGGAAAGACAAGAGAGGAAGTGGTGAAGTCCATTATTAAATTTATCATATTAATTCTGTTCCTGCTGGTGACATACACATGATCAATTAAGTTAATTATTTTGCTGCTGTCAATGTTATGAACTCCACGTAGGGGAACAGACATGCAGCTGGTTTGCTTGTTTGATATTTTTTTCCTTTCATCTTTTCTTAACAACAGCATGGGCTGCATTTACAAACCCTCCCAGCACTGGCTTAACTGCACTCTCTGACAGCTGCGATCAAATTCCTATTTGTCTAACTGCTATCACTTCTACCAGTGAAATCCTGACTGACTGCAGTGGGAGCAGAACTGAAGCAGTTCAGTCTCCTCTAAAAATGCCACTCTAAGAGATTACTATAGGAAAATAACAAGATTCTTGGTCTGAAAGAGTGGTGATTTATTAAGGCACATATTAATTAACATATGAGGAACCTGAGGCAGAGAAGGAGACACCTTTTTTATGTTTTGGCAACTATGGGGGAGCAACCATGACCTAATTTCCCTGAGCCCAGGCGGGCTGGTTGAACCTAAGCCTCATTGTTTAAAGTTATGCCAAATGCCATTCTGCTGATGTCTTTGGTTTCTCACAAGACATTTTATCCTGCTTCAAAGCCCTCAACCATCTGAGAACTATTCGAGGTCATCTACAAGAACACCATCCCACTTCATGTCGCTGCTTCTCAGAGAAGGCATCTGCAGAACTGTGGCTGCGTGTTATTTCTGTGACAAAGCTAGGACCATTTCCTTTGATTCTTTTTCTTTCTTGAGAGAGACAGCTGCTTGGCTCCATGGACAGCAATGCAATTTTAAATTCCTGAGACTCCAGTTAAAAACTAGATCCATTTCCAAAACACTATTAAGGACATAAAGATTTGCTTATTGTCATGATTATAAAGCTTGTCTCATTACCTGTGGCAGAAGAGTGAGAAGAGTGTGCCACAGACAAGACTTTCTGTCCAGCATGGTAAAAGAGTGTCCCCCCCCAAATAAAATGGAGACTGCAGTTAGTGCTTTTCCCCTTGTGATATGTCTAGACTACAGAAGTCTATATGGTGAGAGATGCATACCATTAGGAGTGGTGATCTAGTAAAACAGCTGGCAAACTTTCTGCGCCAACTCTGCCTTGTGTCCAGCTCACTTGTTTTCTGTGAGGCACTTAGAAAGTTCCCAAATGTGTGCAAAATTGCTTCTTGCTGTTTTGTTTCAGTATTACCTGAGGAGTGGACATAGGTGTACCTTCTGTCTTATTGTTACTCACTACTGGGATCTGCCCAGAAAAGGAGATGATGTGGTGAGCTGTAGCAATTCAGGAACAGGCTCTCCCTCAGCTCTGCCTAAGCTTGCTCTGCCAAAGCCTTCAGCATTTGCTCAACTCCTTTTCTTTTGATGGCGATTACAGTGGACTCCTGGTGAGCTCGGAATAATTAAGCTAAATCTTCAGTCATCTGGTAGCATCTATCCTATCCCTTCCTTTTCTGAGCTGTGTATGGGAAGACATGAACACAGTCTTCACCAAGGGACTGAAAAACAGCTGTCTGTATGAGTACCAGCAAAATACCACTTTATAACTTGCAGCTGATGAACCACTGATTGCTAAAAGCAGATTTGTAGAAATTGTGGGGGTCAAAACTACTGAGATGTTTGCAGATCTCAGTACACAGCTGGGATTGAAGAGGACAAAACATGATTTTAGTGTTGAATTCAAAGGAAGGCACATAAAGAGAGTGATAAGCTTCTGCATGTGCTCAGCATGGTGCATGGTGCTCCAGGCAATCAGGGCCAGGTTCCAACTGTAAGGAAATGTAGTTTGATCAAGTTATAATCATTGACACAAGGTATTTTGAACCTGTTGAAAACCTAATCTTTAAGAACTGCTAGATATATTCAGAGATGAAAAGTCCAAAGACCATCAGGGAAGACACTTTCTCTGGCTGTGGAGGTCTGAGCCCATGACATTCAGAAGCTGAGGCTTAATAGGAGAAAAGCCACCAACTGCTTGCTATGTTCGTCTGGTCTTTCCCTACATGCTGCTATCAGACAGGACACTAGCTAACATGAGGCTTTGGTCTTGCTAGTACAGCTGCCAGTTTTTCCTTCTCTTTGTGCAGGTGCTTCTGACCAGCCCTTAGGCAAATAAGGCCAAGGCCTCAGGCACACTTACTCTCCTTAGTTCATGCAGTTTTGTACCGAAAGACAGGACAATTGATTTACTTTTCATCTTCACCTTTGGAGAAAAGGGAGTGGTCTAGAGAGAAGCTGACTCTCAAACACATTTTGCTTCCAAGGAGACTGCAGCATCTCTGCAGTTCTGAGACTGCTACATTCTAAAATGCAAAGAACAGAGGGGTTTCAACCTCAGCAGCAAAACACTTCAGTAGCTTTCTCTGTTCCTCCCCCTGACCCATTTTATTGGATTCTTCCTTAAACCCACTCAGGAAGACCCTGGAGAGAAATGGGGTACCTTATAATGGATGGAGGAAAGCAGAATCCAGCATTTCTGTAATGAAAATTGAGCAGACTAATGCGAGGAGACTCTCAAAGTCTTAATTTTGCTCCTTACCACAGATTGTGTGTTAATTGCCCAGAAGAAAACAGCAATCAATATTTAATGGTGTAGAAAATCCTTCCCTTCCACTTGGTTCCTCAAGAGCTGCAAGGCATTCAGACTCAGATATGTCATTGCCCTTTTTCTGGGAGACAGCCTACTGCAAGAACTAGCAAAGTTCAAAAAACAAGAGTGATTATTTTTTCCCATTGCAACAATCAGAGCTGTCTGAAGACAACAAAAAAGAAAATTTAAAAGTAAGTTCAATGCTCCCAGTGCTCCTACCACTTGGTTATATGGCCAAGGCCAGAAAAAACTATAATCTTGGCTTCAACAGATAAACAATTTCATAGAATCATAGAATCATAAAATGATTTAGGTTGGAAGGGGCCTTTAGAGGTCACCTAGTCCAACCGCACACTGCGATGAGCAGGGACATCTTCAACTAGATCAGGTTGCTTAGAGCCCCATCCAAACTGACCTTGACTGTTTCCAGGGATGGGGCATCTACAGCCTCTTTGGGCAACCTGTTCCAGAACTTCACCTCCCTCATTGTAAAAAATTTCTTCCTTATATCCAGTCATAATCTACTCTCCTTTAGTTTAAAACCATTACCCCTTGTCCTGTCACAACAGGCCTTGCTAAAAAGATTGTCCCCATCTTTCCTATACTCCGCCTTCAAGTACTGGAAGGCCACAATAAGGTCTCCCCATAGCCTTCTCTTCTCCAGGCTGAACAACCCCAACTCTCTCAGCCTTTCTTCATAGGAGAGGTGTTCCGGCCCTCAGATCATTTTTGTGGCCCTCCTCTGGACCCACTCCAACAGTTCCATGTCATTCTTGTGCTGTGGGCTCCAGAGCTGGATGCAGCACTGCAGGTGGGGTCTCACCTGAGCAGAATAGAGGGGCAGAACCACCTCCCTTGACCTGCTGGCCACACTTCTTTTGATGCAGCCCAAGATACAGTTGGCCTTCTGGGCTGAGAGCACACATAGTTGGCTCATGTCCATCTTTTCAACCACCAGTAGCCCCAAGTCCTTCTCTGCAGGGATGCTTGAGCAGGTACACCCACAGCAGGGAGCACAGGAATGCATCCAGATGAGTTTTGAATATTTCCTAGGAAGGACACTCCACAACCTCTCTGGGCAGCCTGTTCCACTGCTCTCAAAAGTACCCCCAAAGTAAATATGTTCCTTCTCATATTCAGCTGGAACTTCCTGTGTTCCCATTTGTGCCCATTGCCCCTTGTCCTATCACTGGGCACCACTGAAAAGCATCTGGGCCCACCTTCTTTGTGGCTCTCTGCTGGACTTGGTCAAGCAGCTGCCTGTCCTTCTTAAACTGGGGGGGCCAAAACTGGACACAGAACTCCAAATGTGGTCTCACTAGGGTAGAGTACTGGACACACTCCTCCTAATGCACCCCAAGACACCATTGTCATTCTTGGCCACCAGGGAACATTGCTGGCTAACGGTCAACTTGCTGTCCACCAGCACTCCCAGGGCCTTCTCAGCAGAGCTGCTTTCCAGCAAGTCAACCCCCAACCTGTCCTGGTGTATGGGGTTGTTCTTCCCCAGGTGCAGGACCTTGCACTTGCTTTTGTTGCATTTCATCAGGTTCCCCTCAGCCCAGCTCTCCAGCCTGTCCACGTCTTCCTGAATGGCAGCACAGCCTTCTGGTGTATCAGCCACTCCCCCATTTTGTATCATCAGCAAACCTGCTGCTGAGGTTACACTCTGTCCCTTCACCCAGGTCATTGATGAATACATTGAACAGGACTGGACCCAGCACAGACCCCTGGGGAGCACCGCTAGTGACAGGCCTCCAACCAGACTCTGTGCTGGAGATCACGACCCTCTGAGTTCTGTTGTTGAGCCAGTTCTCAGTCTACCTCACTGTCAACTCATTTAACCTACGTTTGCTAAACTTACCTATAAGGATGATATGGAGACTGTAAAAAGCCTTGCTGAGGTTAAGGTAAACAACATCCACTGCTCTCCCTTCACCTACCCAGCCAGTCATGTGATCATAGAAGGCAATCAGGTTGGTTAAGCATGATCTTCCCTTGGTGAATTTATGTTGACTACTTCTGATAACCTTCTTTTCCTCTGTATGCCTGGAGAAGACCTCCAAAATGAACTGCTCCATCACCTTGCCAGGGATGGAGGTGAGGCTGACTGGCCTATAGTTTCCTGGGTCCTCCTCGCCCTTCTTGAAGACTGGAGTGACACTTGCTACCCTCCAGTCTTCGGGCATCACTCCTGTCCTCCATGACCTTTCAAAGATGATGGAGAGTGGCTTAGCGACAGCATCCACTAGGTCCACAGCACTTATGGGTGCATCCCATCAGGGCCCATGGATTTGGGACCTGATATTATTAATGTCTTGATATTATTAATGTGTAAGACAATAAGGTCAATAGGTAATAACATTGGAAGACAGACAGGTACTGGGTGAATATGGAATTACTTCTGTTGGTACTTCCAAAAATTCTCCTCTTAGTGGCCCCTGGAGGCTGCTTTAAGGGGCACAATGGCATATGTCGGGCTAAATTAGCTTTTAATTATTTTTTTTCACAGATGTTCTTTGCATATCAGCTTTATGAAACCTGTTTTCCCTGAAACAGACTGCTGGCTGTACTGGTATTCTCTTAGGGACCGTGGAACAGCAACAATAAAAAAAGTCAATGGAAAACAAGAGTACTCAGGGAATTATGTTTTTAATTCAATTGTCTCAGTATATTTTAAGTGCTTTACTTCAGTTTCCTAGAACTGAATTTGATAATGTGAAGCCTGCAACTAGTGATACTGTATATTTTGCCCCATAGCTTAGGTGAATGTTTACTAGTGGAGGCTGATTCATTGCGTATGGAGCCACACAACTGCTGCCATTATTAGCAGAGATGATTCTTCAAGCATGGGGTCCAGCTCAGGAATGGAAGATATTGTCAAAGCTTTCTTCTCTGAATGTTTGAAAATGCTCAGACTTTCAGATTATCGCATGCCTCATCATGCCTCTTCATGTCCACCTGTCCCAGTTTCTGTGAATTATTTACACAATAGGATTGTCTGCACTGGGAATGAAAGATTTAAGGATGGGCAGGTCTGAAATCTGAATGAAAAGACATCTGGTTGCTTGGCCTGGGGACTTATTCTCATGGCCCAAGGGCTAAGTGGGGGCAAGCAAAAGAACAGCTGTTTAAAAGCAGGAAACAACTCGTGTTTCTTCTAAAATTGCTATGCAGACTCCTCCTAGATACCATGGCTGAGGTTAAGTTAAAGGCCCCTAGACACCCAGGTCTGTTGCAGCAGTGTAACTGCAGTGAACACATGATCCTTGTGTGTGTGACCGCGTGTATGTGTGTGTGTACCTGTGTGTGTGTGTGCGTGTTCATCAAGAAAGGAAGGAGCCTTCCCTGGTGGGGCTGCATGTGTGCCTCCACATGAGGAAGCTGCCCCTCATAAAGTGCTGGCCAGGAGGAGCCTCTGACCATGCCATTATCACAAAATCAGAACCAGCCCTTCCCCAGAACCCCCCTGTCATTCATCCCTGTGGCACAGCCCAATGTCAAGGGGTACTCAGGGAGTGCTAGAACTTGAGAGGAGGTGGAAAGGTCTGTCTCTCCTCCGACAAGCATCAGCTTTGCCATCCAAAGGCAAAGTAGTTTCTGGTTCCAGCCATGCCAAAGCTTAGGCAAGGACTTATAAGGCTTAACTCCAAGGAGCATTTCCTTTACTGTGAACTGGAATTGACTAACTCACCTCTGTGGTGGTCAAAGGGTTCTGTGCTATTGAGCAATGGTTGCCTTATGTGAAGTTGAATAATTCCCTTGGAAAGCATAATTTCAAGTAAGTACT
Organism: Phalacrocorax carbo; assembly: GCF_963921805.1. Classification (NCBI taxonomy): domain Eukaryota; kingdom Metazoa; phylum Chordata; class Aves; order Suliformes; family Phalacrocoracidae; genus Phalacrocorax; species Phalacrocorax carbo. The sequence goes on from NC_087548.1 coordinate 53,835,311, forward strand.
GCCAGGTGGCTACAATAGGTGATATATTTGGCGAATATTAACTTGAACATTTATTGTAGCTGATACACACTGCTATAGTAAAAACTCTTTTGAAATTTCATTTTAGAATACAGGAATATTTTAGCACTATGACCATCTGTAAACTGGCAAAACAAAAGCATCTATACTTCTATTTAAAACCATGTCTCTAAGTATATGTGACAGGTTTAGGATACTTGATACAGAGACCTATCATGATAAAACTTTGATATATAGAATCACAGCAGACATAAATTAATTAAATTAATTAAATGAAGTAAATACTAAAGGCATTACTGAAACATGACTATTCTGATAAGTATAGGGCTTCGGCTACCAGAAGGGACTTGCTAGAGTCCTGTTGGCAACGTAGTGCCTGTTCTATGTCTTCATCTAAGCTCTGTTTTTTTCTTACATTCAGTGTGTAAAATGCCTGTGGTTCATACTAGTGTGGACAATTGGCATCTTAAGGCTTAGACTTCATATGGAAAGCAGTTGTAATTAATTTTTTAGATTCAGCTAACCAAGACTACACTATGCAAGGTCTTTTTCTATCTAAAACATGATTTCTGAATGGGTTGGTAGTAATTCAGTACTTACTCTTCCATGGATGCAGGAGAGGAAAGGCTGAAGGTGTCAGAGATGGTGAAATACACAATTAAGACATGGCGCAGGAAGGTAACTTACTACCACAAGCTCTTAATAGGAGTTGGGCATCACACTGATGTAGCTGTGGATTTCTGGAAGAACTGCATGGAGTGCAAACTTTTTCTTTTTCCAGGAACAGCTTCCTTGCTGGTCCCTGTCTTCCTAAGGATGTTGGAAAGATGATGTGGTAGTAGTCCTTATAAGGAAACAGAGCTGAGGGTCCCCTATTTTCTATGACAACTTTGTAGGCCTTTCAAAGAACTAAGGAGGTATGTTGAAGAAACAGCTTCATTTTTAGGGCTCCAGCTATGTTGTCACAGGAGGAAGCAGAGCTAGGACTAGTGCAGAGAATACAGTTGACTGCAGTGACATGGCCTGTATAGGGAAATACAGAACATTTCCTGCAAATCTGCTCTTAGCATAACATAAAATCTATAAAGCTGCAAGAACTGACTGCTTGTACAATTCCTAATGAATTTGGCTGTAACTTGATTGATCCTGGGAGGTGATAGGTTTTCAAGAAACCCAGTTTTAGCAATGTGTTGCACTGAATTTCAGAGTCCATCCTTTTTGTATTAGGACAACAAATTACTCTAAACAGAGAATTTCTTCAGTGTAGTTCCTGATGAATTTAAATTTAACCACTTCTGTGATGTACTGACAATGGAGGATTTCTGCCTCATGAATCACTGGCAAAACAGCAGCAAGCCATTTGTCATACCACATAGCTAACAGTAAAGAAGCACCATTTGTCTAAAATAATGATGGCCGTCCTATGGGGAAGCTGCAGGGCTGAGCAGGAGATATTCTGCAAGGGTATAACACTGGTTTCCTGAAGGAGAGGCAATGTTTTTATTTTAATTATAATATTTTATGAGCCCTGTACTAAATTCAGTAGCTTCTGTTTTGTCCAAGAAACAGAATGGTGCACTAAAAGATGAATAAGGAAAATTATCAAGTTGGCTGCTTACACTCTGGCGTCTGATAGTTGCTAGTGAAATAATCCCTTAATTCTTCAGTAAAGAAGTAGTACTCTCTTAAACTTCCCATTGGACTGGAGGCATTATCCCTTCTCCTTTCTGTCCATAAGCAACCTGGCTAGGGCTCCTGGCATACAGAAAAGTTTTTTGCATCACCTAGGTTTATGAATATGTATTGATGAGCCAGCAAAGTTCCATCCAGTTACTTCTAGTTGGAGACCAAGGACAGGATCTGAGGGTGGCAGAGGTGCACTCCTTGCTCCCCAGAACTCCTGGAAGCACTGCTTCCTTCAATTTTTCACTTTTAGTTGAGGTTCAGTAATTTTGTTTTGCATGATGTTACTCAAGTCCTGTGTGCCTTTTACAGTGTTTACTGAGCTGATTCTTAAAGCATAGGTGCTGAATCCATTCTGAAGAAAGTGCTTTTCAGTTTGGGTCAAATTGTTCAAGTATTCCCCAAAATCAGCAGTCACATCTGAGCCTAACTTTCAGATATATGAAGACTGCTCAGCCCTCTTCACATCAGTTCACTGGGGGTGTTTAGTATCACTTTTTGTGAACTAAAATTGAGGCCATCTATTATTTTCATATTCATTACTGCCGGAATAGGTTCAAGAAGTGAAGCAGAAGAAATGTAAATTATGTGATCAACTAATCTTGATGTTTCTTACTCTCCTCACTCAATGCATGCTACTCAGGTGACTCTGACTATAGTTGGTCATTAAGTCAGGAAAGCTTCTTCTTCCAAGATTGACTGAGAATGGGAATGCGTTCCCAGAAAAGCTCAGCTGCTATATGCAGTGAAGCGACACATAAAAACAAATTGGCCTGAAGCTTCCTTGCCTAAAGGGCAATGCATTGCAGTAAATAACATAGTGGGTAAGTAGCTGGTTGGCTGCTCTCTGCTTAGTTCTTCAAATAAGTTGTGGCAGTTGCATTGAGCCATGGAAGTGGAAACAAGGCTGTATCTAGCTCAGGTGTGCCACAGCCTAGAGCTTCACAGAAAAATGCGTCATTCTGTTTCACTACTTGCCGCACTGACTAGTTGTGTAGCACAGAGCTTGGATTCCTTTCCAAGAACAGATCAGGGGGGTTGTGCATGGTATCTGGCAAATTTTGCAATCTTTTTCCAAATAAAAGCAGTACCTTGATACATTAACTGTGTTTCAATAGACAAAACAGAAGGCAAGGATCAATGAATCAGGAAAGACTCTTCAAAACCCCTTTGTGAGGCTGGTGAGATACTGATGCGCTATTAATAGAGAAACTTGCTTGCCAAGAACATGGAGGAGAGTGAATGGTGCCAGTTCTGCATTTCATCCTTGCAAAGTTAATGTCCAAATCCAGCAAGGTATCCTATAGCCTGTAAAGCTGTGTCTTCTGCCACCACTGGCCCCTATCTAGCTCCCTTTGTCTGAAATCTGTGTAGTCTGCACCAGACCATCCTATGATATATTAGCTCTACTTTCTATTTTATAAGGGGAGATAGAAGGTCAGACATGACCTTTGGAAACAAAAGCAAAAAGTACGGTGGTTCACCTGCAGCTTGTCACAGCCTGGTATTTTTCTGAACAGGAATGCATGGGTCTGTCAGTAAAGCAGGATCATGGGCCTAGCTCTTTATTCATTTCACCCATATTAGCATCCCTAAATCAAATTGTGGCAGTAGCTGCTATGGATTTTTTTATATGTGAAGGCAGATCTTTATGTTAACACCAATAATGGCTAGCATGGCAGTTACTGAAAGTTTTACTCAGTGTATGGCAAATTTACACAGGATGTGATCTGACATCAGAGTGACCCAGCATGACTTAAATTTAAGCTGTATACATTCACATATGCAAAGGAAATGCTGCTTAGGATAGGTCTTATATTCAACTTCAAGAATCACCTGATATAGAAAAGACAACTATTTAGATTCATCCTAAGCCTGGATGGAAAACCTCCTCACTTTTTGAGTGCTCAGCCTTTTGAGCGGTTTCCTTTATTAGCCAGCCCTCAATCTGACAGGAACTTATCCCAGTATGCATATTCCTTGTCTATGTCATCTTTATTGTTATTTCTGTGCACCTCAGAGCTGTGAATACCTCTCAAATGAGGATTTGAACTGCTCAGGATCTGGACCTTACATCCTTCACTCTTACAACTTGTGGAGCTGCAAGAGAATGGATCCCCAGAGAATGCCTTGGGGCTGTTCCCTTTGTTACATGGGCAAGGTACACTTTGCAAAACATTGAGCATTGGAAAGTGTCCTTTTAACTCCTTCATTCCAAGAAAGCATTTAATATATATGGCGGCATGTACACAACACAACTTTCTGCTTCAGCTTTTGTCTAGTAGGCTCATTAGGTATTAGAAAATTGTTTCTGTTAGAGGGAAAATCTCTCTTCTTCATCGCTGTGTTTCTACAGTCCCTAACTTCCCTATCTCATTGCCCCAGACTGTCCCTTTTCTGGTCATTTGACTTCAACTGTATCTACTGGAATGCATACAAACATGAACTAGACTGAGAGCAGCATGAGCAGGGAGCTCTGTGGGTGGGCTAATGAGTGTGCACAGGGCTACGCCCCTTAGGCAGTGTAGGGTCAGCAGAGCCCCTGGGCTGAACCCGTGACATCTTCTGTTGCATTTACGCACGAGCAAATTAACCAGATCCTCCTGGAAGCCCATTTGAAGCTAAAACGTTTGCTAAAGCTTGTCTTTCACCTTATTTCCCCCAGCTTCTGCTATTTATGAGGTAATTGTTTGGAAACACCAAGTCACTCCAGTTTCTGATTCTCTGGTGCTGCAAGTGGAGCAGACCTGTAACCTCCCCCTCTTTGAATGAACACTGTCACTGTCAGCTCAACAGCCCTCACACTGCCAAAGCCTTTTGCTGCAGACTATTGCAAGAGCCACCATTGCACCCTGCACAACATCACCTACTCCTGCACACTCACCTTCCTGCACAGGTGTGAGCAAGACTTGTGGTACAGCTACTCAGCATGCTGAGGGCTATTTTGGACTATCCCACAATACTGTGGAAGTGCCTGATCGAAGGAATAAAAACTGTGGCAGACAACGGAGCAGGGTCTGCTGGGTGAAACTTTGTCATCTAAGTTACCAGGAAGGGCACAAAAAGAGATGGTAGTTACTCTCTGAAGCTGGAAATGAAGCAGTTTGGCTGAACTGTACAAAAGGCAAGGGTGGTTTTGCAATTTCAAGCCACCTTTACTACCACAACTTCTTTCAAAATTTGGGAAGGCAGGAGGGTTGCTGTCAAGCTTCTTGTGGACCAGTATCCAAAGAGGGATGCACCTAGTACTTTCCCTAGTGATCTTTCCAGAAGGACCGAGGGGTTTTTAAACTCAAAAGTTAAATTTTGCCTGGGCAAAAAGAAACCTGAACTATAAAATAAGAGATATATATGTTTGTGTATATATGTATATATACATACACATACTACACAGTAGCTAACAGGAGTCACCATGTGAGAGAAAATTGAAATAGACAGGCTGGGTACAATTGTCCTGCCCCAGGGCTGTCCAGGTGAAAGTGGCAGAAGTATGTTGGTCACTAAAAACCTTTCTGTCACCTCTGACACCCCATGGTTCCTTCCCAAAGGAAGTTCTCTCCTTCATTGCGTAGTTCAAGAGAAGGCTCAGATTTTGTGGTGCTAAAATCACATCTATAGACACTCCTGGATGTATGATTCTCAAATGTAATGGAGCAAAATGTTTCAGGCAAGAGCATATCACAAAGGAAAAAAGCCCAAGAGACCAGAGTTTGATTGCCATCTCTGACACACCCACAGGGGAGCCAAGGCCATCAGTCACATGAAAATGGAGTGATTTGGAACTATAAATACAATGCTGTTTACCTAGATCACTATCAGAGCTTGCACATCTATCCTAGTCAAGCTGAATTGCACGCTCTGTTTTTCAGGTCCATCACTTTCTGATTTTGTTCCTCTTCTCCACATTGCTGTGGCACATTACAGATCAAAGACACTTGAATGAGCACTGGGGACCCTAGGTCTGACTCTAAACACAGCAGAGAAAAGATGGAATGTAAAAGCCACTGTTCAAGGGCTCTGAGGAGGAGGTGTTAAGCATCTGAAATCTGGTGTTCCAGGCTATTTCTGGTGATGAGGCAACGCCAGCTGGCGTACAAGCTAGGTCATTTCACTCAGAGATGAGGAAAACTTAGCAAACAATGATGACTGTGTGGGAGGCTGCAAAGAAACAAAGAGGCAATAAAATGTTGCAGTAGAATAGAGACTTGCTCCACTGTTTTGTCTTCAAGAAGCCCCCACACAGACCCCACTCCTGCTTCCAGAAATTAGTCACAGAAAGTTCCTGAAAGCAGCAGTGTGGAAGACCCTAATGGGCAAGCTGCACTGAGGCAGAAAAGGGGCAAAATTTCCAGTGACCTCAGATACAAGTCACCTGCCCCCCACAACAAAACTCAGCCCAGTTATCCTCACACTCAGCTCCTTTAAAGAAAGACTATGTTTTTAAAAAGTCCAGTGTTGAGTGGTTCTAAAATACTCATGTCATGTGGTAAGCTATGTGAGTTTTATGAGAAGAGAAAAGCTTTTTAAAGGCTTCAACTCTTTCTTCCATGGAGTCCTTTATGTTCAGTGGACCAGACTCATTTGCTACCATTATGAAGGTCAACTTCTGCTTGGAGTTAAGACTGCTCATTGCCTGGGGAAAAGTCTGGTTTGAGGTTCTGCACAGCCCCTACTCTCTGGGACAGAACTGAGCTGGCAAAGAACAATGGCTATAATGTGAAAGACTGTAATGACCTGCAGACTAAGTTGGACCCATTCTTTCAATAAATTATATTTAAGGGAGGAAGTCATTCCTTTATATCTAGAAGTGTTGGATAACTGGAAGAATTCAGGAGGCTGGACTGCAAAAAACCTTTGGTCTTCCAAACATTGTCTAAATTTGTATTCTGCATCACATAACCTGCTGGAAATTAGTGGACCACCACTTATATGAGGTGAGTGCTTGCTTGCAATGAAATGGCTAAAGGTTTGACTAAACACACTTACAAATCTAACCAACTTGTTTTAGCTTTTTGCCTTTTAACAGGGAAACTCCACACTTCAGGCACCACTTTCCAAGGAGCTGTCTGTTTCCAGAGTGAAAACAGAACTACAGCATTGGGATCAAACACACTGAACCCATTAATCATGTCTGAGAACCATGTGCATTTAGTGTAACTAGGATTTTAAATGCCAAGTCATGCAGAGAAATGTATCCTTGTACTAAAGACAGTGGCTCACATGCCACAGTGGCTCTGAGTTGTCTGTAACTAACCTGATAATTCTGGCTCCTGGGGCAAGCAGAGAATATAATTACTTGTTTCAGGTATGTGGTCCCATCCAAATGGCTTTGCTGGCATCCGCTAGGGAGTTAATTTAAACCAATGGTAATTAATAATACTATTTCGCTGTGACTATATTAGTGATAATTCTAACACGCAAAGGGGGAAAAGTGCTTTGGAATGACTAAGGTGCCTGCACAGGCAGTAGCAAGTGGCTGGGAAAAATCTTGGAAGTTGGTTGTTTGCCAGGACTTACCTGATAAGTCACTCAGTGTGAGGTCTCTGCCATGTCAGAGAGCTCTGGTATGGCAGCATGGGTCATGTTCCTGATGCTGTATCAGATGTGGCATCACAAACAGATGCTTATAAGAATTTTATACAGGTGAAGGCACACAATAAATAGATGAGTGCAACTGAGATGTGCACTTGAGTAACATGAAACAAAGTTCTACACAGCAAGTGAATTTTCACAGAAGTCCAGGGCTTGAGTGAAACTTTTCAGGGCCAAACAAAGGGCAAACAGCAACAGAACTTGTAATTGTTGGCTCACAATTTAATTTTGTAAGGACATCTAGTGAGGAAGCTTGTCATGGCATCAAATGAGGTGTCTCTACTGTTTCCAAACATTTAGGATTCTGCATAACAAAGTTGGAGTCTGGGACATGGAGATTTAGGTTTGGACTGAACTCAGAAATCACATGGACTTTCTGCAGGGATCCTTGCAGTGGTAACAACCCCTGGTTAGGAAACACTGCTAGCTTTCCTACTGTGTAAGAACTGGTTTAGGGAAAATGGTCATTTTCTTTCTGTTGCTGGAATCCAGAGATGCACTGCACTGTGGTACCCCAGTGAGCCAGACTGGAGTGCAGACTGAAAATACTATATTAAATTATAGCAGGTCAGCAATGACAGAAACTTTTCTCCAGCACACTGAGCTAGTACCACTGTTTTTTCCCCAATTTTGTTGTTGTCGTCCCTGCACCGTTCATTAAGGACTCTATCTTATCATGTCTTTTCAATGTCCCCTTCCTGGTTTGCTCAGAAAACTCTCCCTGGCGAGACCTAGTGGTCACTTGTAAAGACAATGGAGAAAAGACCTGTATCTCTCTAAACTGCCTTCTATAGTCATGGGCTTCTGCAAGGCTTGTGGCCACTCTAGAGTACAATCCTTCAGCAGGAAAGCACAATATATATAGAAAACACAGAACAAGAAGATGCTTTCTAAAAGTCTCCTGCTTTAACATGCCCCATAAATAAACCAACATGGAAGGGATATCTGGCTAAAATGTCTGCCCTCTGGTAGGAGGCCAGACTTATATGCCAGAAGGGAGTCTTCTGTCATAAAATAAACTGATCTTCAAAGGAAAACATCGTTTCCAGCTTGGCAAGCCACCTAGTAGATATGGGTCATTGGGGAATACGGTAGCAGTCTTACAGTTGTCCACAGGAAAGTGTTCCAGCTGGAAGTGAGCAGCATGGTGGCAATGTTCTTATTGACCTTTTCCCTCACACAGAGGCAGGAAGGGTTTTTCATATTAACAGCAACTCATAGCCTTCCTTTCATCCCCTAGTTCATAGTAAGAGATATGAAAACTACAGTTCATTCAGATCTGTTGTGGACAGTGTTTGGTTTTGTTCCTGTTGCTGTGTTTAAACTTCACAACTAGCCAGGGGAAAGCATTACCAAGCATGTCCTATATGGCCTGCTAGAGCTGTAGCCTTCCAGGGTAGAGATCCTGTATAGACCTGCCTTAATCATAAGACCTGCTACATCTTCTGCAGCCAGTGTATTTTCTCTTTGGGATTGTTCCTTCACTGGCAATTAGACTGGTGTAACACTTGATTTGCTTAGAAATAAAGAGTCTGGAAGTAAGCTAGTTGGAGAGAACCCTGTGCCTCTTTTCTGCAGGGGGGCCATCAAACCTGGGAACATCCTGGCTTCCCTTCTGACTTCAGTATGCTTCATCTGTTATTTGTTGAAACACACATCTGTGAACATAAGTGCTATGCTGTGGGGTAGGTGGAGGCATTGATTATTCCTCTGAAACACATAGTTTCAGGCCCAGAAGTTCTGGGTTGATTTCCATGGGTATGTGGTACTCACCTCACCTTCCATCAACAAGCACAAAACATATTACCTCAAACCCTATTTACAGTTACATGAAGATGCTGGTAGATAATGTTTTTTCTCTTGTTTTCTTCCCTCCAGAGAGCTACTCTGCCCTGTTTCTCTGAACACTGCCCATCTACATCTATGGTACTTCTGTCACTGATTCTTGGCATGGTGAATGGGGTGCAGTGACCATTTTGCATCTTTGTCAAGCCAGCCAACCTCCATTTCTAGCCCAGGCCATAATACTTTCAAGGGTTGTTCATTCCATTGTGTCATTCAGTATGGTGCAAGGTCAACCAATGCCAAGCTTGGGGCAAAGCTGGAAAGCAGGTGTTAATACATGGCTTCCTGACGATAATCTTTTCCATGAACTGTTACTACACAAGAGTCCAGCACATAGCAACTCTGGATGACCAAGACCAGAGCAAAGCCTTATGGCCATAATAAGCCTCATAATGATAGTTCTATGTTGCTGAGCACTTCAAGAGACATAAGACAAGGGGGAGTCGTTCAAAGATAGGGGAATATGCCTGTATGCTGTAAATCTTAAAATGTGGGATTCACTTGGGTGAACTATTTCAGATGATCAACCAGTGCTGGCTGTTCAGACTCCACTACTTTATTCCAGAGCTCCTGTGCCCACACAGCTCTGTAGCTGATCTGGTCATCCAGCTGTCAGAAGAGCTCCTCTTCAAGCTAAACCTGCCTTGAACCATGTGGCTTGCAGTTATAATAATCTATTGTGAGCAAACAGAAAAAAAAAATCAGTGAAGCAGAACACCAACTAGCTGAATAAGAGTCACCCAGTAGAGCTTAATATCATGCCTGAGTCATGATATCATGACCTTATTAAAAAGGCAAGGTGCATGAAATTAGCTTGATTATCCTTCCTTACCACTGCCTGATTATAGTGTCCTAGATTTACCTAGTTCTGTTCTGAAAACTTAGAATTATAGAATCATTAAGGTTGGAAAAGACCTCTAAACTCATCAAGTCCAACCACCAACCCAACACTACCATGCCCACCACTAAACCATGTCCCATCTACGTGTGCCACATCTACACATTTTCTGAACAACTCCAGGCATGGTGAATCCACCACCTCTCTGGACAGCCTGTACCAATATCTGGCCACTCTTTCAGTAAAGAAAATTTTCCTAATATGCAACCTAAACCTCCCCTGACACAACTCAAGGCCATTTCCTCTTGTCCTATCACTGGTTACTTGGGAGAAGAGACCAACACACACCTCACTACAACCTCCTTTCAGGTAGTTGTAGAGAGTGCGATAAGGTCTCCCCTCAGCCTCCTCTTCTCCAGACTAAACAACACCAGTTCCCTCAACCTCTCCTCATAAGACTTATTCTCCAGACCCTTCACCAGCTTCATTGCCCTTCTCTGGACACACTCCAGCACCTCAGTGTCCTTCTTGTAGTGAGGGGCCCAAAACTGAACACAATATTCAAGGTGCAGCCTCACCAGTGCCGAGTACAGGGGCATGATCACTTCCCTACTCCTGCTGGCCACACTATTCCTGATACAAGCCAGGATGCCATTGGCCTTCTCTGCCACCTGGGCACGCTGCTGACTCATATTCCTCTGACTGTCAACCAAAACCCCAGGTCCTTTTCCGCCGGGCAGATTTCCAGCCGCTCTTCTCAAGTCTGTAGCATTGCATGGGGTTGCTGTCGCCCAACTTCAGGACGCAGTGTTTGGCCTTGTTAAACCTCATACAGCTGAGCTCTGGCCCATCGATCCAGCCTGTCCAGGTCCCTCTGTAAAGCCTACCTACCCTTACACAGATCAACATTCCTGTACAACTTGGTGTCATCTGCAAACGTACTAAGGGCGCACTCAATCTCCTCATCCAGATCACTGATAAAGACATTAAACAAGACTGGCCCCAACACTGAGCCACAAGGAGCACCACTCGTGACCGGCTGCCAGCTGGATTTATCTCCATTCATCACCAACTCTCTGGGCTTGGCCATCCAGCCAGTTTTCTAACCAGTAGAGAATACACCTGTCAAAGCCATGAGCTGCCAGCTTCTCTAGTAGAATGCTGTGGGAGACAGTGTCAAAGGCTTTATTGATGTCCAGGTAGACAACATCCACAGCCTTTCCCTCATCCACCAGGTGGGTCACCTGGTCACAGAAGGAGACCAGGTTGGTCAGGCAGGACCTGTCTTTCATGAAGCCGTGCTGGCTGGTCCTGGTCCCCTGGTTGTCCTGCACAAGCCTGGTGAGCACACTCAAGGTGAACCACGCATAACCTTCCCTGGTACCAGTCAGGCTGAGTGGCCTGTAGTTCCCCAGATCCTCCTTCCAGCCATTCTTATAGGTGGGCATCATACTGGCAAGCCTCCAGCTATCTGGGACGTCCCCTCTTAACCAGGACTGCTGATCAGTGATGGAGAGTGGGTTGGCAAGCTCCTCCACTAGCATCCTCGGTACTCTTGGTTGGATCCCATCTGGCCCCATAGACTTGTGAGTGTCCAGGTGGCTCAACAAGTCGTAAACTGCTTCCTCATGGATTATTGGGGGTTTACTCTGCAATCCATCCCTGCCTTCCAGCTCAGGGGCTGAATCTGGGGATAACTGGTCTGGTGGTTAAAGGCTGAGGCAAAGAAGGCATTAAGTACCTCAGCCTTCTCCTCATTCTTGGTGGCAATATTCCTCCCCGCATCCAAAACAGGATGATGGAGATTCTTCTTGGCTCTCTTTTTATTGTTAATGTATTTGTAAAAACATTTTTTGTTATCTTTTACAACAGTGGCCAGACTGAGTTCTAGCTAGGCTTTTGCCTTTCTAATTTTCTCTCTGCATGACCGAATGAGATCCCTGTACTTTTCTTGAGTTGCCTGCCCCTTCTTCCACAAGTGGTAAACTCTCCTTTTTTTCCTGAGTTCCAGCAAAAGCTCCCTGTTCAGCCAGGCAGCTCATGTCTCCTGCCCGTTTGTCTTACAGCACATGGGGACAGCCTCCTCTTGTGCCTTTAAGACTTCCTTCTTGAAGAAAGCCCAGCCTTCCTGGAACCCTTTGCCCTTCAGGACTTCTCCCACGGTACTATTCCAACCAGTGCCCTGAACAGGCGAAAGTCTGCCCTCCGAAAGTCCATGGTAGTGGTTTTGCTGATGCCTCCCCCTCATTACTTTGCCAATAAGTAAGTATCTTGGTATCAAGCTGTAAGCCTTAGCAATGTCAAAGCTTCACATACTACCAGGATCTGCTTAGGCAGGAGTCCTGCCCGGTTTGAGGTCCAAAATGTATACTCTGCTCCTTTCACTCAGAGTATACTCTGCTTCTCTCTGTTTCACCTTATGCAGCTGAGATCACTTGGGCTGTTTTTTTGCACAACCCAGAGGGAGGTACTGGAAGGAAACTCTGTGGTGAGGTAGAAAAAGCGTGTAGGTAATGCTAAGCTTTAAGTTCTCTGTTCGGTGCAGGAAGAAAGCGGTTGTCAGAGATTATTGCCCTTCGCCAGATATTAATGCTTGGAGATCTGCACTGCTATAGGCTTGCTTTGTGTTTATCTTGTGGCTGTTAAAATGCATCCATGTCTGCATTAATGATTGTGTGTGTGTGTGAATGTGAGAGAGAAATGGGAAGGACTAACTGGACCACCTATTAACTGTTAGCTAGTCTAAGCCAAAATGCAAATCAGAAAAAATAATTACTGTGGAAAAATGGGAACATTCAGACCTTGTTATGTTACTATATGACCTTTTCTCACCCTTTCAAATACCAAGCAAAGTCATAGTGAAGTGTGTGTGCTTTTGGGGGGTACCTTCTCTAGCAGCTCAAGGCTACAACCTTGTCTATTATTGTTCGGAAAACTATCCAGAACAATGCACTTGCTACTCTTGCACCTCATCTCTGTGTAATAATAGGGATTTTAGTTTTATAGTTGTGTGATTACTTATATGAGACAAGGTCATTCTGCAACCTTCAACAAAATAATGTGTAGAAATTTATAATGCTGTATGGAGTTCCCTTTTGAGCTTCAGCCCCACAGTGCTAAGCCATTCCGGTGCCAAGAAGCCTAGACACAGTGAAGCTGTAATCCCAAGGTCACACTTCTAATGATGGCTAAGACAGAAACAAGATGTTGGGTCTCCAGCATGCTGGCTTGTGCCCAGTCTTCCTCAGTTTTACAACCTATGTGCTGGTTTTGGCTGAGAAGGGGTTAATTCTCTTCACTGTAGTGGTGGTCCTTTCCAGCTCTGCCATGTTGGCAGGAGACTGGGAGGGGCGGGGCCATGGCGGGGGCGGCTGACCCCGACCGGCCAATGGCAGGTTCATGCCATACCATGTGACCCCATGACCAGTATATTGATGGGCAGGTTGCGGCTCGGGGGCGGCGCGGCATCGGGTCAGCGGGCGGCGAGTGGCTGCGTTGCGTGCAGTTTGTTTCGGTAGTTCATTACCTCCCACCCTGGGTTTCGTACCTCTCATCATTTTCCTTTCCATTGCATTTTTGTTGTTGTTTTTTCATTCTAATTATTAAACTGTTCTTATCTCAACCCATGAGTGTTACCCTTCTGATTCTCTCCCCCATCCCACTGGTGGGGGAGTGAGCAAGCGAGTGTGTGGGGCTGAGCTGCCGGCTAAACCACAACAACCTCACACAGAAAAGTGCTTAATCTGCTCTAAGAAAACCACTCTGGTATAAGGTTTTGCATGGGTTCAAGGAAAGAAAAATCCCAATCATTGGAATTTGTACTCTGTGAATAAAAGCAAAGCAAACAAGGCTCAGGCTGTTACAAGGTTATGATAAAAGATAATTATTTTTAGTAGTCCAGATGCATGGAAATGTTTTTGAGCAAAATAGTTGAGATTTTTCTCAGCAGCAACTGAGACATAGGTAAGGTGCTTCTTGTCTGTACACTGAACTTTCTTAGGTCATATGTCAGTTTTGGTGAAAAGAGAAAGTCATTGAAATGTAGCTTGAAAATTTAGCTCAAAGGTCACAAAGAATTGCTCTATACCCAAGATAACTTACAATCCATGTTCATTCTTGGCAACAAAACAACATGTGTATGTTGATGGTTGCCTGTATGTCACTCTGCCAAAGCTCCTCTCCTCTAAAATCTATCCTGCTTCCCCCATGTTATTTCTTGTGGTTTTTCTTCAGGAGGTTGAGACTGGTATGCTGCAGGGGGACACCAGTCTTCACTATTGCTGGTACCCTTTGTAGACCCCATAGTCCCTCTCTGCTGGGAAGGGAGCTCATGGGGTTCATGATCCACTCAGCCTCACTGTCCTTAGAGGCAAAGAATTGGAAAATCTCCTGCCCTGCTGGAGCCACTGGAGTTCTGCTGCTCATTTTCCAGACTTGTCTGAAATAAATATGAGAAACATGTCTGAAGAATCCCATACTCCAAGAAAAGTTTGGCAAGGGGATGTGAAGAGTCCAGACAGATCTTTATACATTCAGAAGTGCATGCAAAAATCCCAGTTCACATAATGTGATAGTTAACTTCTAAACATACCTTTTTAATATCTTCTATAGACATGTAAACATACTTCCCTTTATGCCTTGGTGAAATGGCAGTATGTTGCATTATTCTCGTTACTCTTCAGTTTCAGACAATTGAATGCGTAGTGACTCAAGCCACATGTCCTCTTTGCTATTTTAAGTCCAAGAATAGGTGTATTTATGCAAGAATGAAACAATGACTCATGCCTGAAGTAAGACATTTAGGGTGGAATTCTGAAGTCCTCTTTTACCACTCAAGGAGAGGGTAACATGGAGGGACAGAATCACAATGCGAAGGAAAATTAGATCGTTATCAGCCAAAGCTGGGGGAGTAAAATGGAGGGGTTCTTTCAGCAGTTCATGTAATATGTGAGTAAAGAAATCATTTGCACAAGTTTAACTAAGGATCCAAGGGGAAAGGACACATCCTTCCTCCATATCACAGGTAAGACAATGCCATGTATTGGAGGACTGTTAGCAAACTGAGCCACAGTGCACAAAACGTGAGGTGCCTGTGATCCTCACTCAGTCTTGACCCACAGTAATTAATCTGGAGCAACTTCAGAAGGGTCCCCAAGCAGTCATCTTCCTTATTACGTAAACTTTATGCACTTAGTGAAGACTTGGCTCCAGGGAAATTCATTTAGAGCAGAGCAGCTTGGAGAAGAAGATATGAGCATGTGGATCTGTAACAAGTGCAAAACATTTGCTTTCTGTCTGTATTCACCAAGCAGCTGCAGTTTCCCTGTGGCACAAAAAAAAGATCTATTTATACTCACTAACAATGCTAGCAAATTCCAGAGTTTGCTGGAGTATTCTAGCAATATGAAAACAAAGTTGTTTTTTTCAGTGACAGAAGGAAGATGTGAAAATGGGAGCTTTCACTGACTCATCACAATCAGAGGGGTTATTACAAAACTAAATTGTTCTTCCAAACTACTATTTCCGCATAAACAACTCATTTGCAATTGTGAAGATGAGTGTCTTAGCAGAAATAGACCCTTCTATTATTAAAAGTTGCCTTCTTCTTTTACTGTAGATTTCATTTTAACAAAATGGATGTGAATAAAATCTTCTACTTATTAATCTCATTTTCATAGATTCATAGAATAGCTTGTGTTGGAAGGGACCTTTAAAGGTCATCTAGTCCAACCCCACACTGCGATGAGCAAGGATGTCTTCAACTAGAGCAGGTTGCTCAGAGCCCTGTCCAACCTGACCTTGAATACTTCCAGAGACGAGGCATCTACCACCTCTCTGGGCAATCTGTTCCAGCATTTCACCACCCTCATGTTAAGAAATTTCTTCCTTATATCTCATTTAAATCTACCTTCTTTTAGCTTAAAACCATTACTTCTTGTTCTATTGCAACCGGCCTTGTTAAAAAGTTTTTCCCCATCTTTCTTATAAAATAATTACTGTTATATTAGCTTTCCCTTACATATGCTTTTCAAGGATAGGTTGTATTTTGGTTTATTAGGACCTGTTTTGCTGCTTTCACCTCTTCTGTTTTTACATTCCATGAAACTTTTCTGTTTGGGGCGAGTAACATTTTGGTTCATGCCTCCTGAGAGGTCTTCAATGAACTTTGCATACTCTCAGCACTTCCAGGGAATGGCAATTGCCTGCTATACAGATGCTTACAGAGCAGATGCTATGCATCTGGCCAGCAGTCAGGGTTTAGACCTGCTCTCAGAGCCTGGTCACCCTTATTCCTGATTCATCTCTTTTTCTTAACACTACCTTTCACCTGTGCAACCCACTTTTGTCCTCTTTTGTGAACAGACACAACCCCTGATGTATGTCTTTAAATGTTTGGGAGGAATGACCACTTCAGCAATAATAGTTCTTCATGGGCAGGGATGTCCATAAAATTTTTCTTTTTAGGAAAGTGTTCAAAGAACTGGATTCTTTCAGTGGCAGCTCTCAGGCCCTGTGGGTACAGCTTGGGGCAGTGCTGCAGGTGCCCCTCTCTGAGCTGCTATGAATTTCTTTGCTCCTAGAGGGAAACTCAGCTGTGCCCAGGGAATGCAAGAGCCATCACCGCAGACAGGCGGGGGGCACTGCAGAAAGAGGCATAGTTTGAAGGTTAATTACACTCCTAGCCCATGGCGGGTTTTTTTTGCTTCATGAATGAGAGATGCCAAGCATTCTGAGAGCATGGTTACTGATGAAGTTACCAGGACATTTTGCATCTGTTTCTGCAATAAAGGACTCTTACCATTAGGATGTTCCCAATGTTCAGAAATAAGGGGAATCCTTCAGCAGTAGACTATGAACCAGACGTCAGTGAGTTTAAGTATATGGGAAGAGTCGGAGTTATTCCGTTACTGAGCAAAGTCAGCACAAAAACTTGGCACAAGGTGAAAAGACCCATTTTAAGATTAGGTTTCATAAATCAAATCCTGGGTTTATTTGTAAACTGGCTTGAAAATAATTTTCTGGCTAATGTAATAGCAATGAAATTTGTGCACACAAATGTGTGCACAAATAATT
Source organism: Phalacrocorax carbo (assembly GCF_963921805.1). Classification (NCBI taxonomy): domain Eukaryota; kingdom Metazoa; phylum Chordata; class Aves; order Suliformes; family Phalacrocoracidae; genus Phalacrocorax; species Phalacrocorax carbo. The sequence goes on from NC_087548.1 coordinate 53,852,361, forward strand.
TGAAGCACACATTTTTGTGCTTCAAAGCAATGATTCAGACTTAGTTCAGCTTTAACTATTGTGTTCTAACTAACTTCATGATGGAAACCATGTGTGAATACACCATATGCTTTGCCATGTTGAAGGCTGGCTGTTCATTGTCATGGCTTGATCTGCCTTCTCCTGGCTAGTGTTATCTGCCACAACACTTCCCCTTTCCATTCCAAGCCTATGTATTTTCCTCAAAGATTTTCCATAGAAGGGACTCACAAGCACTTTAAAATCCAGACAGATTATATACATCCAATCTACTTAACACGTTTCTATTATGTGTCAGAAGTTTCCTACATGGAAATGGTGATGGCTTTTGTTTCAGACTGTTTTGAACTAAATTGTATGATTTCATCCTGCATAGTTGTGTAACACGTGATCTTCCACAACCTGAAGGCAGATAGCTCACCCTTTTTCTTCACAAAGGAAAAAAAGGACAGAGCATGGAAATATTCCCAGCAATGTTTTTTTTGGTTAACTGATATATTTAATCAATTTCATACCTTCTGGAAGTTTACAGAAGCAGTACAAATTAAGAGCTCTTTTGAAGTAACTTTGTTCTGAGATTGTCTTAAAAAAAAGTAATGTTAAAACATTAATATTGATTTACAAATCATCTTGAGTTCTGTTCCTGGCAACCACTGTGTTTAGACCTACAGAAATGGGGGGGCAATCAAAGTTGAAAGAAAAGTGTAAGTTCTGGCTAACTCATTAGTGAAGTTAAAATAGTTTATGTCTTTTGTGCAAAAGTATTACCTAGAAACCCTTACGCAGCCCTAGCTATTGGAGATGAGGATGTAATGGCTATGAAAACAGATAACATCTCTCTTGGAGTCTTTCTTACTTTTCTGAAAGCTAAATATGTAGAGACAATCTACGGAACTCCTTGTCATTGGTCATCATGTTGCCCAAGTGTGTAAAAGAGTTAAAAAATGAATAGGCTGAGTTAGTATAGCTATTAGACCTACTAGCAAAGAGGAACAGGTTTTAGAGTTAGGGGTAGTCTTAGGTCATAAACCACTGATAGCTGGAATTTGAGAGTGGAGGGGCATATCAGTCTATGGCAGCTTTTAATTTTATCCAAAACATCTGCTACTGGATGCTGGAAAGAAGATACTAAATGGATCATTGTCTGACCAATAAATCATGTATTATGTTATTTGATACAACTGATAATGAATTATGTGCAAGGGACAAAGTGGGAAAGGAAAAATCTCCTTTACTGTTTTTAAATACTTGAAGGACAGGCCCAAGCCTACAAAAAATTCTCTTTAATGAAGAATTCTTTTCATGTGCTGCTGTGGTGTTTCCTACACAAAGTCCTTGCATTACTGAATTAAGTGTTCTGTTTTACATTTTATTTACAGGACACTGCATTACAAGCAAAGGCTTGCTGAGCATAGATAATGTTGGGACAAACCTTTTAATAGTGCCAAGGGCAGGTTTCACAGTAAAGCAGACAAATCTAATGAAAAAAAGTTAAGATCCCAAACTTGGAAAGAAATCTTAGACTTTGAGATCCAGAGAAGTTTTGCTACTCAAATTTAGACTCTTTTTTGAAGTACCCTGAATGTTAAAGCACTCAGATTTTGAAGAGGAAACTCATAAATATTTTGTGTGTGTGTTTTAGTCAGTTCTCTCAGGAAGTATGTTACAAGCCACAAAATACATCCCAATTTATATGATCTTCAATAACAAAATCAACTCTATGCTCTATGAGGAACTCAAATCTTTACAAAAATCAGATGTTCCCACTGATCAATATGTGAAATTCAGTTGTCAGCTTGTTGTTCACTTCAGATATCCCTAAAGAGGATTTGTCTGAACTGACACTCTCTATACATGTGTACATGCAAGGCAGGCTGTGTGGAACACTGCTGCTTTGGGAGATGGACTGAAGAAATGCAGCTTTTGTTTCATAAGATACTGCTTCAAACTCGAGAACTTAATTGCACTGAAAAACCCATACTAATTTTCTGTTCAGCACCAGATGTCAGCAGAGCTTTAGGTAGCTGGCTCACAGTCAAGCTTTTTAGAATAGCTATTGCATGTCACACACCACACTAAATGTACACTTGCATGATAACCACTTGGTGAAGTACTAAGGGGTGAAGAATTGCTGTTCTCTGTCCCTCTCCAGACGTCCTCCTACACCCAATGTTGGAGCAGCTCTGTGCTTTGTGGTGCATACTTCCATTCTCCTCTGTTTCCACAGGGGAACACTCGGGCATAACTGTTAATTTCTCCCTCCTGCTACAGGGACCCTGATGCTGGCTAATTGGCCAGAGAGCCGATACCACCTCCCCAACCCGGGCCTGCTCTGTAGGTCTGGCAGCAGAAAAGAGGATTTCACAGGTTTTCTTTTTTCTCCCATATGTTTTAATTCTCGATATTTGTGAGAAAATGTTTCAACATTTCAGAGACTCAGCTCTACAATTTGCTTAAAAGCAAATAATGGAAGAAATTTTGAAGTTTTGTTCCTGAGCATTCCCACTTGCTGCATTAGTATCAGTGAAAAATACACCAAGTTTGGCCTTTCTTCATGTCCAATAGAATCAATAGAAGCATAGAATAGTTTGTGTTGGAAGGGACCTTTAAAGGTCATCTAGTCCAACCCCACACTGCGATGAGCAAGGATGTCTTCAACTAGAGCAGGTTGCTCAGAGCCCCGTCCAACCTGACCTTGAATACTTCCAGAGACGAGGCATCTACCACCTCTCTGGGCAATCTGTTCCAGCATTTCACCACCCTCATTTTAAGAAATTTCTTCCTTATGTCTCATTTAAAACTACCCTTTTTTAGTTTAAAATCATTAGTCCTTGTTCTATTGCAACAGGCCCTGCTAAAAATGTTCCCCATCTTTCATATAAGTCCCCTTTAAGTACTGGAAGGCCCCAGTAAGGTCTCACCTAAGCCTTCTCTTCTCCAGACTGAACAACCCCATAATAGCCTTTCATGGTAGGAGAGGTGTTCCATCCCTCTGATCATGAACTCCCCATGAAGCTCCTCATTCTGTAAAGCTAGCTGTGTTTCTGTTCTTTATATCTAATATATACATATATTTAGGCTAAGTGCTGGGTCCTCCACTTGGGTTAAAAACAACCCATGCAACAATATAGACTTGGGAAGAGCATCTGGAAATCTGCCCGGTGGAGGAGGACCTGGGGGTGCTGGTTGACAGCCAGCTGAACATGAGCCAGCAGTGTGCCCAGGTGGCAGAGAAGGCCAATGGCATCCTGGCTTGTATCAGGAATAGTGTGGCCAGCAGGAGTAGGGAAGTGATCATGCCCCTGTACTCGGCACTGGTGAGGCTGCACCTTGAATATTGTGTTCAGTTTTGGGCCCCTCACTGCAAGAAGGACACTGAGGTGCTGGAGTGTGTCCAGAGAAGGGCAATGAAGCTGATGAAGGGTCTGGAGAATAAGTCTTATGAGGAGAGGTTGAGGGAACTGGTGTTGTTTAGTCTGGAGAAGAGGAGGCTGAGGCAGACCTTACCGCACTCTCTACAACTACCTGAAAGGAGGTCGCAGCGAGGTGGGTTTCTGTCTCTTTCCAATGTAGCAAGCAATAAGATAAGAGGAAATGGCCTCAAGTTGCACCAGGGGGGGTTTAGATTGTATATTAGGAATAATTTATTCTCCAAAGGGTTGTCAACCACTGGAACAGGCTGTCTAGGGAAATGGTTGAGTCACCATTCCTGGAGGTATTTAAAAGGTGTAGATGAGGAGCTTAGGGACATGGTTTAGTGGTGGACTTGGAAGTGTTAGGTTTGTGGTTGGACTCAATCTTAAGGGTATCTTCCAACTGAAATGCTTCTATCATTCTGTGATTCTACCTTGTGTTGTCCAAGGGCTAAGCGTACACAATAAATTTGGTCCATGACCATGGGCACTAATAGAATACCCTTCTCATAAATATACTATTATCTTTGTTAAAAAGGTAGGAAAGGAACATCTGAAAACCTTTCAGCACAGCACAATCAGTCAACAAGGCCCAAAGTTGCTAGAAGTCATCGAGTGCAGGTGAAACAAGGCTGAACGTTCTCAGGAAGCCAGGCTAAAGATGGGGGAAGCATCAGCTGTTGCAGTCCTAAGTAGTAGGTTTCAAAAGAACTTGGCATCCTGTTGGTCATGAATGTGTGGTGGGAAGAAGTCCATAGAAGATGGTAAAGGGAAGCCAGGTGCTGGATGGGATGGGTACTGAAGTTTTAACAGCTAATACCTAGTTACTGGTTTTGGTTGTTGGTGGTGGGATGGCCAGAGATTGTGGTACAGAGTTGTAGTCCTCTGGCTTTGTTGCAGGGAAAGGGAGGAGGAAACTAGGCAGAGAAATGATGTCCCTGCATAATCATTTCAGGCTTTGGGACATAAGTTTTACAGTCACTGACAAAAGCAAAGAAGCTTCCTTTCTTTCTAATGGCAGTCTGTACAATTAATCATTTAGGGCTATTCTGCACATCATCTATCAACTGACCATGGTATCTTCTGACATCAGTGCAATTCAGAATATACCAAAATTCCAATTCCTAAAGCTATTTAATGCAAGGGACTGAGGGATTGGGAAGTCAGATCTGCAATACTTTCTTTGTATTTTTTTTAAAAGAAAGAAATTCATGTGAGCCAAAACTGGGTCAATTCCAGCTAATTCAGCTAAGGTTCTTCTTTCTCTCCAAAAGTTGGAAAAAAATTAATTTTCTCATCTCTCAGAAAATTATATTGTTTGTGACCAATGTTATGCTTTAATGTATGATCTGGCCATTTTCTCCATTAGTACTGTATGCTACATTGATCTTCCAGTGTAAGCACTCTAAAAAGGTTAATCAGCCCTTTTTCAAAGGGCCTGCCTGATAAGCGTATCCCTCCTAAATCTCACTAGAGGTTTTAAGATACACTTAAAAAGTTGGAGGGGACAAAGACCTTCCCTGTTCAACAGTCTTGGCCCTGCCAGTCTCCTGAAAGTCAAGCATTTGTGACCAAGTCTTGTTTGTCTGGCTCTTCTGCTGTTGTCCTAAAAGATGAATTGCTGCCCTTTTTAGAAAGGGGCCAGCTTGGTGTCTCTTGAAATGGACTCAAGAACCAACACTCTGTTTTTGCATCCAAGTAGCTTCCCTGAAAACTAGAAGCCTTGAAATAGTGCTTTTCAAGCCCAGGTCACAAATTTCATCACAGGAGAAAGGCTAAGCCTCAGCTACACAGGGAAACGAATATTTCATTCTTTGCATGTATTTCAACCAAGGGAATGGAATGTCAAATTAAAAACCATTATATGTCTAATACATAGGACCTGTACTTGGATAATAAGAAAAATTGAGGCTTGAAATAGTTATTTCAGATTCTGGGGATGGAAAGAAACAGTCCTATGTTTTGTGGGTGCTTTGTAAAAAAATAATTTCCGAATGATACTACTTTCAAAAGCATCTCAAAGCCTGATTTGAAGAACAACATCTTGTGGGGTCTCTTTTGTCTGAACAACAAAAGCAGTGCCAGAAAATACAATGCACATCAGGACTCCTTTGTTTTCTTCAGCCATTCTCTTAATATACCTCTGTGAGTCCATGAGATCGGTGGTAGAGAGGAGAAAGGTCACAAAGCCTTCACCTTCCAGATATTCTTAAGCTGTCATGGACCATTTGTTGCTTAGGCAACTGGAGTGATAGCTCTTCTGCCTTCAACCTTACCCAGGTCTCAGCGAGGTGTCCTAATGGAAGGACGCAAGAGTCCTTGTGCTTTCTCTAGGAGTATCTCTTCCATTTTGGGGAAACCTAGGTGAACAGCTTAGTCAAGGACTTGCTCTCATTTGCTACTGAACATTTTCTCTTAGAATCATAGAATCATTTAGGTTGGAAAAGGCCTTTAAGATCATCGAGTCCAACCATAAACCTAACACCACCAGGTTCACCACTAAACCATGTCCCTAAGTGCCACATATATCCATCTCTTTTTGCTTTGCATGCACTGAGATCATGTTTAGTTTCCTAAAGCTCTCATGTGTTACTGTGGTATTAAAGTGTCCTTTCTTCTATGTTTGCAGGACTTTTATGCATCTCAGTGGTGGGGGTGTATACATTGCACCTCCTCTTGCCTTTGTGTACTGCTGTGATGACAACAAGTTCCACCTGTATCTTCTAAAGAAAGGTTTTTGGCACAGCTCCCCAGCTAAAGTGTGGCGGACACAAGCATTGGCTTGATAATATTTTGCTTCTCTTCCCCCAGCACAGTGTGTTTCCATGTTCATTAGCAATAAGCAGTGCTTTGTAGAAATAGAACTAGTAACCTACCAGAGCCTGCTTGTTTCCCAAATCACCAGCAAGTGGATGGACCTCTGGAGTGCTTGGTGGAGGGACATGAAACCTTTCTGTATTCAGACATCTCCCCCAAAACTCATCACCTCAGGGACATGGATACATTTGCAGAAACTGGTGGCACTCTTCACTCCCTGTGATGAACAGGATTAGAGTAAGTACTGTCAGTCCTGGCTCTCACCTCCACAGAAAGGCAATCACGTCTGTTCACTTGCACCAATAAATCTTTTGGCTGAACACCAGTCTTTTGTGTCAGGTGCAAAATCAAAGCAGCCAAAATAGGATGGGGGAAGGCAGACACAACAAATCTTGGTCAGAAAGAATGCTTTCAAAGCAATTGCTTTTCTGCTAAATTGTTTCTTGTTAGGGAAGTACTTTACTTGTTCATGGTATTAAAGGGCAAAACAAACCACTGCACAGGAGATAAGCTAAGTATACTTGAACACAGCATGATGACATATGATTAATATTAGAGATTTTAATCTAAATGCTGCATTTCATTACTTATAGCTTTCTTGCTACTGTTTCCATGGGAAAAGATTTCCAGCTGAAGCAAATATAATCATACTTAGTACCTTATCAGTTAGGTTTTCCAAAACAAGCAGGACATGACTTCTGCAGACTAGTTCTGTGGCATCTGTAGTTAATTTATTTCTGAACGTCAACTTGGCTTAGTAAGGACCCTGTGGAAGCCTGATTTTCCCTTTAAGACCTCTGTACATCTCAGAGGAGTGCTGGAACTGAAGAAACCAGATGGGTTTTTCTACTGTGCATGCTTGCTTTTTATTTTCAAAGCTGTCATGTGGCTGGATTTACCTGCCAAGGAGAAGTGCTTCTGAGCCTGGGTGACACTTGCAGGCTGGTCATATTGAACAGCTACAATGTGTCTGTTGTGATGACAAGGGTGTCAGCACTGGGACAGCTTTTTAAAAGTGTATTTGAAAGAAACAAGAAAATCCTAATCAGGAAGTGACCTGGTGGAAGTCTGCTTACAATAGGAGGAGATAAAGAAGCCCTTTATGACCTGACTAAAGATGAGCCCCAACAGCCAGAAGAGTAGGCATGGTGGTAACATACCCCTTCATGCAAGAAAAATGAAAAAGAGTCTGAATATAACACAATTTCTCTCCAAGTGCCCACCTGGACTAACAAAAAGCCTGCTGAGATTCACTGAACAAATACTTACCCTTGGCCTGCTTTTATGGTGTGTTGGGTTGATCCCCAGCCAGTAGCTAAGCTCCCTCCCAGTCCCTCATTCACATCAACCTCCCAATGGGATGGGAGAGAGGACCAGGAGGGAAAAAATGGAAAAAAAAAAAAAAAGTAATTATGGGTCAAGGTAAAGACAGTTTAATAACTAAAGGAAAAAAAGCAAAAACACCAAGTGATGCAAAGGCAATCACCCACCACCTCCCACCACAGACTGATACCCAGCCTGTCTCCAAGTAAGGGCTACTTAGGGCAAAACTCCCCACACCGCCCAGTTTTATAGTTGAGCATGATGTTATGCAATATGGAATATCTCTTTTGTCAGTTCAGGTCAGCTGTCCCAGCTCTCCACTCCTAACCCTTTGCCCCTCCCATGACTACTCCCTGCGGGAGTGCAGAGTGAGAAACAGAGACAATGGACAATCACTATCTAGCAATAGCTAAAACATTGGTGGTTTTGTTATTATCTCTATTTTCATTACAAGTCTAAAGCACAGCACCATTTGGACTGCTATGAATAAAATGAACTCCACCCCAACTGGATGCAGTACATGGAGGAAGCAAGCTATCCCTTGCTGCTAGTTCAGAGCATGCAGCATGGGTGCTCTTAAGCTGACAGAGATTGTTGATTGGTGCAGCATAGCTGTGGGATAGATCTGCAGTGTGGTAGAGCTCTAAGTCCCCTAAGTGGTACAAACTGACCCACGTTCAGAAGAAAACACACTGGTTTGTAGGCATGCTGCCAAGGGAGTTTTATAACCATGCAGTTTTCCTTCCGATAGTTACTGTAAAAGAACAGTTCTTTAAGAGCATGGAAATACATGCTTCCCTACCTACTTACCTCACCTTTCTCTAAGTGTCACTTCTTCACACACCTTTCTTATTTGGAAAAACAAAACAAAAAAAAAAAAAAAAGGGAAAAAAACCACCAGCAGTATTCACCTGCTCATCCCATGTCCTGTCTTCCCCTCTTTTCTCACTTCATCAGTAGCATGAACTCTCTTGTTGCAGGAGTTTCTGGCTGTTCCCCGCTGCCCCCACAGAAATTCCTGTGACCACCTTGGGAACACAGGGAAGGGTACAAGGAAGGCAGTGCTCCACCTCAGTTCTGGACTGGGCTGTGTTAGCCCACCCAGCATGTCTCAAGGACCAAGGGAGAGTTCTACGTGCAGGGAGGTTCTCCATGGCAGCTTCCTACTTTGTCCCTTCCAGGCTCAGCAAAGCAGTTAATGCATTTAATGCTGTACCTTTTTGACTTCAGTAGGACTTTGTTTGTCCTGAAGTACATCAGATACCATGCTACACTGGGACCTGCTAGAGAAGCACAACATTTCAACTATTTTTTATTCATATGCACATCCATTAAGCAGACACTTAAGTTTTGTTAGCACCTAGCCCTTTAGTTAGTTAATCTATTGAAGAAAAAGGTATAGAAAGTTATGTATGATTTCATGATATAGTACAAATGGAGTCAAGTTTTGATCAAGTGCCACTTTTGCGTACTGGTAGGCTGATCAGCCTACATTACTATTTCGTGTTCTTAAACATGCATTCTTGTCCTGTTTGAGCAGGACAAGTGTTTCTCACTTAGAGAAAATAAGAGGAACATATACAAATCCAAATACTTCATACTTTTTTTTGGCTGAAAGTGCTTTTCAGATATTAAATGGCTGATTTGTGTAGCAGGCTGGTAAAGAAGCTATGTTTCTCTTACGAATATTATTGCACCCATCTTCCAAAAGAGGATAAGCACAAGGATCGGAAGCAGCACTTGGAATTTCATACCTCTAGGCCTATACTCAAAAAGAGGATGCTCCGCCTTGGAAAAAAAAGCATTGTGCTGTTTTCCTTATGATTCTGCTCATGTAAGTCAAGAAATGGAATTAGCTGAGACTTAACATTTTTTAGTTGAGCCTCTAAGGAGGCAGAAAACCAGAATGACAGGGTCACATGCTCTGTGAACACAGGCAATTGATACCGAAACAGGACCTGACATGCATGACAATCACAGATGACACAGATATTTGACTAGTGTACAATGCATTTTTTTTCAATAATATAATACAGCTTTCTCAAGAATGGTATGAGATTCAGAGCTCTGCATAGAACCATGTGAGCACATGGCTCCAACTCAGTCCCACTGAAGTCCTTAGGGGCCTGATGCAAGTCTTTGCTGATGCATGCAGGAACCTTGCCCAGCTGTGAATTTGACTCATGTTGTATAAAGCAGTCTCAGTCCCATTATAAAGCAATGTTGTTTCACATTCAAAGTACATGCCTGATTCTCATTTACACAATAATATCTCTACATCTCGCCTGCATAGAGGGATTTTAATGTAACTGAACATCCGTTCTTATTTGCTTCTCAGGTACTTGCACTTTTGTTTAAATGTAGACTCTTTATTCACGGAAAAAGAGAGCAATATTGCAACAACAAAAAGGCTAACTGCATGGGTGCATTTCTCTGCTTGAAGGCAGTCAGAGGGAAACCACTCTGTAGTCAAACATGCATATTGGCAGGCAGTGAATCCAAATCCTGATGCATAGAAAGCCACATGGAGTTTAATTGCCAAGAAGGTTTTAGGGAATAAACCACACACTGCTAGCAAGCTTTTAAAAATTACTTTGTATAAAGTGGTCTAAGCACAAGTAAATAGGACAGATTTTCTCTGAATGTAAACACTTAAGTTCTTTATACAGGTGAAAAGATCCAGTTTTTGGTTCCTGCAACTGTTTCATAGTCAAAATAAGAACAAGCATGACAGGTTGCCCTTTCCAGTTGCTCCGTCAGTTTCCTAATTACCCAGGTTAAGCCTGTTTCTGTCCTCCTTTCTCTATTGCCTAGTCACAGGGAATTTGTCCACTGTTGCTGAAACTGGTAGAAAATGCCTCTTTTTTTCTTAGAATAGTATTTTCCATTCTGCCTCTCCTCTTGCTGAGGCTGCTCAATGAAAAATCAAACCAGTAAGCTCAGCAGCCTCCAAAGGCTTGGTTTTTTTTAAGGAGTCTGCCACTTTGTCCAAGTTCAATTCAGCACTAGCAACATACAAGATCGGCTCCTGGGTATGGATTAAAGGGGGGGGGAAACACTGTTTTCCTCTTCCCATAGGGAAATAAACAAGGGGATCAGCTCTAGCTGAAGTGAGTTACACAGGGGCAAGAAAGCATCTACCATTGTCACAATTTAAGAAGGAGGATCTTCTTGCAGTCTTTTGTATTTATTGTTCGGTGAGGCACGTGAATTTCTGTCTCTAGTAAAAGTAATGGGAAAAACATTTTTTAATTTTAGTGTCATTACAATACACACTGCATGCTGAAAACTACCTTCAGAAGATTGTGCACTTCCCCAGTATCACATTCAGACTCAGACTCGAAATGAACAGGAGTTTCCATGTTTGCCTGTTCCACATCAACCCTTTTGCAAAGTGATGAGCAGATCCAAAGAGCTGTGAGACTTCAAAAACAGGACAGATACTTTGGAAACTGCATTTCTACAACACAATATTCTTACAGAGATGTCAGTATACAGGAAAGGTGGGGGTAAGTTTAGATCCTCACCACTGAACATTTGTTTTGCAGCAGCTATCAACACAAAGCATATGCCTGTTTCTCTGTTGCAAAGAGAAAAATGCTCTCAGGTTTTTCCTGTCAGTAGCATAAAATATTATACTTGAAAAGCACTTTTCTCTGTCTGCTTTGAGAGAGGAAACACAATTAATATGCTAAGGAGAAGTGGTTCTCAGTGTTGTATTTTCTTCTGTAATCTGTTAGACTAACAGCCCTTGCATCTTGGACAAAGCAAATAAGGCATCTTTGCCAAGGCAAGGAATAATTCTTGGGCTGGGGCTCCACAAATTGACAATTTCTGAGACAGAGACTGCTGGGATTTTTGTCCTATGGATGGCTTCTAGAGGGGCCATGGAAATACACGGGGTGAGAATGCTGGTTGCTCTGGAAGGGACCTCACCCCACCTGAGACATGCAGCTCCAGGCAGTGGAAATCCTCAAGTACCAACACTATCCAAGATGCCCGAGACAAAGTTACCATTGGGGTTGAAACCTTAGTGTTTGTGAATATACAAAGTGGATCTGGCTGAACACAGTGGCTCTGCCAGCTTAGCGGCAGCAGTCGACTCATGGTTCGCTATCTAGCCACCAGAGGGAGATAAAAGGCCACATGCATTTCAACCGGGTCACGTCTTCTCATGTCACATTCGTGAACTTCTATGCCATCATAAAGCTCCTATTAAGTCACAGAATCACACAGAATCACAGTTTGGAAGCGACATCACGGATCCTCTAGTCCAACCTCAGCTAACTGTTGTGGCAAACAACAGTGTCATTCTGCCGCCATCATGTGCCACCAACAAACATTATCATTTTAACTTTGCCTCTGGCAAAGCTAATGCATGTAATCCCAGGTGAAAAAAACACCAACCCTTAAACAAAATGCTTGAGGGTGTTTTTGGAACAGGTGTATGTAGCCTGTTGAAGAAGTTTACAACTGTGGTTCTGTGCTGTGCACACATCATTTATTTTATACCTGTTACTGCTCTACTGTGTTTCACAATGATGTCCAAAGAATTGGTAAGTTTCTGCAAATACCTTTGTTACACCATTCTTTTGGAAATAGTTCTAATGAAGCTCAGCCTGCTGGGTGTTTTTCTTAGAAGGCATTGCAGGAAATTCTTGTTTTGAAAAAAGTCTGGTGAGCATTTAAAATTAATTTTCCACTTAAAATAATCCTTCAAAAAAAAGAATACAGAATACAATGAAATCATTTCATGAGCTGATGCTAAGATGATGATTCAAACACTTGGTTAGCTTTTTAGTCTGTAGGGATATTCTTTATCTTCTTACTCTTTGTCTCTGTCTCTTCCATTTTTATGTCATTCCCAGTCCCAAAGATGTAATGAAAAATGAAGAGGCCTAGTTACTCATGGTAATAAAGTAACTGGAGGTCTTTGGAAAACTCAAGTTACAGTCATGGGTAAAAATGTAGATTTCTGTTCTGGATCAGGATGAAAACAAAAAATGCAAAATTGTGACTACATGTATGTGTGTATGTATAAATGTTGAACTATTTTGACAATTTCCATGAAAATATGACATTTCAGAAGGGAGCTGCACTCCTGAGGCCTTCCCCGTGCTTGCCTCCCTTATAATTTTGTTATCCAACTGGGGAACACTTCCCATGATACGTCGGTTTCTCCCTGGTTTTAAATTATCTGTGTTAGAGACTAGAAAAAGGAGGCACATGGTCTTGGAAGGATATAAGTGGTCTGGAGTTAGAACCTGTGAAGTGATTATCTGGTCAAACACCTTGTCAGATGGGATCCTAAGGAAAAGGGGGAGCCATGAACAAGCCGTGCCAAGTCGCAAACATGGCAGACAAATATAACGGTGACAAAGATGAGAAACAAACCCGTGTCAATCACAGTAATTGACAGGCTATTAAGAATCTGCAGGCAAACTGGTGCTTTGCAGCTGACAAGGGTGCAAACCCAAGAATCCAGGATGCTGGAGGGGTTGGTGGGACTGTGCCAGCTGCTGAGGCAATGTGCATGGGATAGGATTCAGGGAGGAAGAAAGTGTGTGGGGGCAGGCGGAAAGGGGTGTAAAGGTAGCCGGTTTTGTGTAAGCTGAGGCTGGTCAGTATGTTGGTCTGACTGATCCTGGTGCATGATCACTGCAATCTGTCCTATTTCCTTATTAAATCCTTCTTTAACTAACTGCATAGTCTCACTCTCTATCCCATGTGCATGGATGCTGCAAGTACTAAGTGCCAGCTACTGGGGGGACTGGTGTGATGGATTTTGTGCCAGCAACTGGAGTCAGACCAGGGGTGTGAGTGCCCCAGGCCTGTGGTGTCAGATACCAAAGCAAGTGGTGTCTTAGTGGCAGTGACTGGGGCAGGAAGGGGTCCTGGCCACCAGTCACTGGAGTTGGAATGGTGCATGTCCCCCAAACCATCAGACTGATATTGTATCAAGGTGGAGAAAGCTGGTGGAGCAATTATCAGAAAGAAGGAATGGTCCTTATTAGAAGAGGAGGTTTAAATATCTTGTCTTTTTGCCCAATGATGATGAAGACTTAGAGACAATGCTGAATTGCTCATAAGCACTGAGGAGCAGGAAGAGGTGTTCCAGATAAAGAATGGTATCAGCCAGGTAATAATTGATGTTCTTGTGCCAAGTATCTATTTAGGCTGGAAGATATTAGAATCCCTTACTAGTAGAAAAATAAGATCATGGGATAGTTTTCCATAGGAAATATTTTGACCAAAACCCCCAAAGCTTCTGTTAAAATGGAGCTCAGAATGATTATTAAAAAATATTTTCTTGACATGTCTGCCTGATCTCACAAGGGACCACTCTCTACCACTTCCATGTTTCAGCAGAGCACTTGGTTCAGAACCTCCTATCAGAAAATGTGCTGAAAATTAACAAAAGCAACTCAAAGTCCCTCCATGCAACGCTGGTCCCTAGCCTTCCCCCAGATATTCTTTGCTGTAGTGTGGTCATCTCTGCTACTGTCATCCTGCTGCAGGAGAATAGTTCAAAAAGCAGAATTCATGTACTTTTTACTTCATCGCTCTGTGGTGCCAGGGCTCCATGTGACTGTGTATGAATACCAGTTTTCGTTAAAGAAAACTGGCTGCTTCTTTTTTCACTTGGTCTTGTTTGCACACACACACCCCCAGTACTTTTTCCTACATGCATAAACTACTATGCTTACTTTTGTGTTCTCACCTAAAACAATGAAAGCATGGCATATGTGTGGTGTGGAGGGACCCTGGCCACTTTCTCTTATAACCCAAAGAATATCCTGCTTTTGTGCTGCTTTTAACCTTTGTTGTAACTCATAACTGATGTGGCTGCTTCACTTTCACGAAAGCAGCTGAAAAAAATGCCAGAGTTCGGTGCCAGAGATATTTCAGCTCCAAATGCTGCCTGCCATTAATCAGACATTGTTGGAACTAGGCCTTAGCTTTTTTTTTTTTTCTTTTTAATAAGCGTGAAGTATTCCTGCTCCTGAATGCCATCAAATTAAAATATCACAGAAAGCCAAATAAGCTGATGAAGATGGCAGTGAGTACACAGTAGTTACCAAAAGAGGCGAATAACTCAAATCTTGGGGACTTGGGCTGTTTTCTAAGTCTGCTGATAGGGGATGGAAAAGTTTCAGCCTGAAGGATGCTGAATGGGGTGGTGGTTCAGTTCTTCCAGACACTGAGCATCTGTAAGAATCAGCGTGTTTTCCCCTTACACTCAAAGCAGCTGTGCACAAGGGCTAGGCAGCTTCTCTGAGTGAAGCAGGATACAGCATGCTGAAAATTCCCACTGCTGCTGCTGCAGCCCATCCAGAGCTACCTCCACTAAACACTGATTCACAGGGAGAGACAGCACCTGCTCAACTTCTGCTCTTCCTATGTTGCTCCTCTGCGTGTTGTCCACAGATCCTACAAAAAGGCAAAAAGAATGAAAGTCTTGCAATCTGTCTGTGTTGTCACAGCTTGTGAGGGGAACTCGGCACCCTTTGGCTGGCATGCATTACAAAGAGCTACTTGTAAAACACAGACATTGCTCTCTGCAGTTGGCCTGATATTTAGAAATGGAAGTATGACAGTAGTTTGATGCATGTGTTTGTCCCAAGTTTGTCTGATCCATGTTGTCAGCACACACTTACATGAGTTACATATGGCTTTGAAGTTTCAGACTTGTTCTGAGCACATGAGCATAGAGCTACTTAATGACGCAGAAGTCTTGACAACTGTTCATAAAACCCTTGATATACAAGAGGCTTTGTCAGGACCTCCTTCCTGTTATCTGCTCACCATTGCTAATCAAGCAAATGGCTTGCTGAGTTGTGCCACTGGAGCTGACACAAAAGCTGTAGCTTCTTTGTCAACCACAGAGAATCACTGAATCATAGAATTATCAAGGTTGGAAAAGACTTCTAGGACCATCCAGTCCAACTGTCAAACCAACACTACCATGCCTCCTAAATCATGCCCTGAGTGCCACGTCTACATGTTTTTTAAACACCTCCAGGGATGGCGACTCCACCACATCTCTGGACAGCCTGTTCCAATGACTGACCACTCTTTCAGTAAAGAAATTTTTCCTAATATCCAATCTAAACCTCCCCTGAAGCAACTTGAGTGAAAGGTACATGTACTGAAGCCTTGGAAGTTGTACTGAGCATTTGCTTTGATTTTGCCAGCTGCACAAGGCTATGCAGGGATTTTGTAAAAGCCACAGGGATATCCACTTATGTGGTCCATACTTCTTACTACACAGATGTGCTGGGAGCATTGAATTCACTCTAAGTAGCTTTGTAACCATGCTCCAAATGGAACTGTTTTTTGTCATTCTTTTTGGGTGCTTCCATTAACTATGCCTGCAAGATCAAATGTAGGTTTGCTTTTCTTGCTCCAGACTAAAGCCCTCAGTCAGCAAGATGTCTAAGCACACGATCAAGTACAGGCTGCAGTGATTTTTTGAAAAGTTGTAGGTTTAAGCGCATGTTTAACCATAAACATGTACTGAAATGCTTTCCTAAATTGAGACTTTTCCCTAGAATAGTAATTAATTAGACAGTGACTGTAACACAAGCTTAGTGATGCTCTGGATTGAATTAGTGAACCTGCTCTGGCATTAAGGGGAGAAATTGTTTTTCATTTTATTTTTAAAATGTAGATACATGTGAAAAGGAAAAAAAAACCCCACATTTTCTTATACAAAGGGATATTTTCCTGCTAGGTTGTCCAATATTTTAAAGAATAAACACTAGTTCTGTTATTAAAATTAGAGGGTGAGACATGGGAACCTGAGGCCGACTGGGTATTGAAATCAAGGAGTCAGATCACACAGCAAGGATGGATTTAGGTCATTGGCCTGTGATCAGTTAGGGTGGCCTGCTTGCTAGGGGAGAGACTAGATGACTGAAAGGGAAGATTTCAAGGCATCACTTTTCAGAGAGCCAAAAATTATCGCCAAGCTGTGCTGTCTAGAAATATCTGAGCTCCAATCACAAATTTCAGTGCAAATCAGACCTCTTTGTTAGGCACTGCTCAAATTAGGGATGCATTGAAGTAATCAGTATTCTCAGCAAAAAAAAAAAAATTAAAATTATTCTTTGGTTTTTTTCCCTTCTTATTCATTGCTAAGGGCTCATTCAGGAGCCTGATGCTGAAGTGCACGTACTGAGGAAGAGGCAGGAGGTTACTTCTTGTGCTCTGAGTTCATATACCCATATACCTGATTACAGCATGCCACTGGTCAAAGCTGTCCACATGCACTGTAGATTTTAGATTTGCCTTTAGATACAGTAAAAACTGGCAAGTGGGTAGGGATATGGGAAAGATATGCACTGGATAAGTGGACTAGAAGGTACATGGAAAATTGGCTGGAGCTTGGGGTTCAAATTGTTTTAACCAGCAATGCAAAGTCTAGCTCGTGGCTGTTTGCTGGTGGTGTCCCTCTGATATACTGATCCTGAGGCCAAGACTGTGCAATGTCTTTATTAATGACCCGGGTGATGGGACAGAGTGTTCTCAGCAAGTTTGCAGATGATCCCCGGATGAGGGGAATGGTAGACAGCTGGAGAAGAGTGTTGCTCTTCAGAGGGACCTTGACAAACCAGAGAAATGGGCTGATGGGAATGTCCTGGCGTTCAGCATCAGCAAATGCTGCATTCAGTGTGGGGTCCCCAGATCATCTTAAGACAGACGCTGACCCCATGGAGCAAGTCCCATGGAGGCCACTAAGGTGCAGAGGGAGCTGGAGCATGGCACATGGCAGGAGAGGCAGCAAGAAGTGCTTTTGTTCTGCTTTGGAACAAGATGGTGAAAGGGTGCTCTTCTGGCTGTCATCAGGTCCTTCGCGGCAGAGCACTGAGATAACAGAGGCAGACCATTCTCAGAGGTGCACCAAAGGCAGAAGACACTCATTGCAATATAGGGCACTCACAGGAGGTTGGAAGATACCTTTCTTCCCTGGTAGGCTGCTCAGTGCCTAGGCAGGGGAGCCCAGTGAGGCTGCAGGTTCTCCACTCTTGAGCATCTTCCCAACTCGACTGGGTTGTGGCCCAGAGAAACCAGCTAAAGTTTCGGGTTGGCCCACCTGTGAGGCAGCGAGTAATCCATGAACCAGTAGATGTGGGGTTTATTTAAAAGTGAGAAATCTGTGTTCTTCAGCAAGCTCTTCCACTATTGAACCCTGCTGTTTGTGCTTTAACTGTTGTTCATCTACTGTGTCCCCTTACACTAAAAGTTATTCAGGGACTGGAGTTCTTGCCCTGTTTATGCTTCATGTAGAAGCAATTGGCGGTGTGAGACCCTTGCTCAAGTCTATGCCCTGGCTAAGCACAGCGCAGACTCGGCGGAAGTTTTCCGGGCGAGGAACTTGTTAGGAGGCATGCGAACTACCTCCGGTTATCGCAGGCCACTCGTGAGCAACGCTACCCACTTTGATTTACGAAAGGAGCCTGCGACGTGCGTGGCAGACAGCAGACGAGGGAGAACTCGGGGGACCGAAACAGAGCCGCTGATGGAGGGACGAGATCCCTGCTGACGGCCTCGGCGGGCTGGGGGTGGCCGACGGAGCTGCTCCAGCCGGCCGGCAGGGAGCCCCGCCGGCCGGGGGTCCCGCTCCGGCGGGCGCGGGGGGCGGCGCGGTGCGCAGGGGGCGGGCGGCGGGCGGGGCAGCGGGCAGCACCATGCGGCCGCGGCTCCCCGCCCTCCCGCTCGGGCTCTGCGCGGCGGCGGCGGCGGCGGCGGCGGCGGCGGCTTCCGCGGGGCGGCCGGGGGGAGGCGAGCCGCCGCCGCTGCCCTCCGCATGGAGCCGCGGCCGCCCGGCGCCACCGCCGCCGCGCTGCGAGGGGCGTCCGCGGCGCCGGGGGCGGCGGGCGGCGGCGGCGGCGGCGGCGGCGGCGGGGCGCCCTGCGGGGGATGTGGTGAGTGACGGCGGCGCCGCGGTGTGTGTGCGCGTGTGCGTGTGTGCGCGTGTGCGTGTGCGCGCCCCGGCGGGGCAGCCCGCCGGCAGGCCGCCTCCCCCGCGCCCGGGGCGGCGGGGCAGCCGCCGCCCTCCCGCCGGTCCCCGCGGGGCGCTGTCCGCGGTGCTGAGCGCGGCGCCGGCGGCGGGCGCGGCGGCGGGTCCGGAGGCACGCCGGGCGGCGCGGAGGGGCGCGCGCGAAGGAGGGTTTTCCTCCCCGGCCCCCGCCTTGCCGTGTCCTACCGATGCTGCCTCGGCGGGAGCGCGGCGGTCGCTGGGCTCGGGATGAAAATGTCTGGCCGAGGCTTGCTCGGTCCGCCCGCAGGGTCTGTGATCCGGTCATCGCAGAAAGCGGCCGGCAGATGAGACCATGAGTAATTGGCTAGAACGCAGGGTGACACAAACAGAAGGCGGCGTAGCCCCTCCGGAGCTGGCTGGGGTTTTCAGTTTGCGTTTCTGGGCGATATCTGCTCTGCATCTGCTCGCAGCAGACAACATAAAGTAGCTCCGTGGCACCCTGCAGTTTTGCAAGTGAAAACGTAGACTCTGGTTTTGCTGTGCGTTAACTTAAATGAATTTCAGGTCAGCTGAAGCTTAGCTGCATTATTCCTACATTTTCTTAGTCTCGAGTCACATTGTGAATAACGGGGGTCGTTGGGGAACAATGCGTCCTTACTCCTAGGAGTAAATCCATCCCTTATGGCGGAAACTTCTCTGAATCTAAAAGAAGTAGTAACTATGCACTTCTTTTCAAGCCTTTCCTTCTTGCAGCCGGCGTTCGGTTTCGCGTTCCTACAGCAGCTGAACGTGCTCCTCCTTCCTTATTCCGCAGCATTTCTTGTAACAAATGTTCTTCATTTGCAGAAATAATTAACTGCCCTGTTGCATTTTTGCTATTGTGTTCATCTTTGAATCTTCAGAAAAAAAAAAAATCCCTTCTCTGAGCTGCTGCTGCTGTGCGTGTAGGTGTGAGGAAGCCATGGCTTTGCATTCGGTTATCCACAGGTCTTAGCTCCTAGGTATTCACTTGGACGTAGTGGGAACCGAACTCTGCAAGCATTTTGATGTAGATGTATGGCACTTGGAATAATGGGTTTTCTTCTGAAGTTGAAAGGGGTCTGCCTGTTTAAAAGGTAATCAGTGCTGTTTACCACTGGCGTTAACAGGCAAAGGCTGAGAGGCGTTAAACTGTGCGATCATGAAGCTATTGTATAACCGGGCGGTCTGGCCGTGGGCAAGGGCTTTTCCTCAGCTGCACGGAAGCTGGCAAAGTGTATTTCTAAAGGTGAAGGTTCTGTCTACAGAATGAAAGCTAGCACGGGCATTCAGGCCTGTCTAAACGGGACTCCATGAAAATCCTGTGCTCGGGGGGGAGGCACAGCTAGTAAGATCTAGATAGACTCCCTTCAATGCCTGCCCAAACTCCTTGTGGTTCAGTGGGATTTCTATTTCACTTGCTGGTGTGTCCCAGCTTTTAAGTCATAACTTGTGCTTGCTGACTTTGGCCTCTGCTTTTCTGAGTAATGATACTAGAGCAATTTATGAGTTTGTTTCTGTGATGAGAATAGGTCGTTTTGCTTGAGTTTGTTTTGAAGAAAATTTTGCTCCTGGGCCCACTGAGTTGTTGGTTGCTTCTGTTGAGACCGTGGGAGACAAAAAAGAGCAATACAAGAAAGTCATGAGCTGCCTCACATTCATAACTTCTCCGTCCCTGTTTTCTCTAATCGCGTAAGTGCTTCTGCTAGCTTTAAACAGACCTCACTGTGGACATAAATATTCTCCACTGTTTTGAAGGCAGAGCTGTCCTTCATGAAGGCTTAGGTCCGTAGGTGTTCTGCTGGCATGCTTAATCGTGCAAATAATGCCACGGGCTTCCATGCTGGACTGCTCATGTGACTAATGAAAAGAAATAGACAACATCTGTGTAGAAATCCATAGAAGCATATCGACTGGGAGACAAAGCCTCAGCAGAGATCACCCTCACCTCTGTAGAAGACAAAGTGAGGCACTCAACCTAAGGCTACTTGTTGCTCATGCTGGACCCCTGTGTCCTCCCGTAAATTCTGCAGGCGTGTAAAATGCTTCCCGTGCTGCAGCTGCAGAAGTGCCAGGAGAGCACTGGCCCAGAGCTGGCAGAAGTGGACTCTGATGTAAGGAATAGCAGTATATTTGTTCAGTCATGCTTGCTGGGCAGCTGAGATGTTTTTGTTACAAGTACTCTGTCCCCTCTTGCAATGTGCTTTACTGTCTTGAAACAGCAGTTACAAAAGGCACAAGTGAAGTATCTGGTGTATTTGAATGGGCCAGCTTTGCAGGCATGGATGCTGTTTATAGATGGCTCTTCCCTTACACAGTTCAAGATAAGAACCAGTTGGCAAGCCAGTGTGTGCGTGTGCGCGCGCGTTGTGTGTGTTGGCCACTGGCAGGCCCTTTAACTGTTTTTGCATTTCTTGAGATTGCCACAAAGCAATATCATGAGACTAGTAACGACTTAATTGTATTTATGTAGGCACAAATTTGTTTTACAAAAATGTTTGTGCTAACGAAAATTTGTTTAAATGTACTCACCAGAGTGCCTAAAATCCATTTAATCTAATAGGAAATTAAATTTTCTTTTTATATAATATACGTGTGGTATGCAGAACATGTGAAAAGCACTTTTCATGCCTATTCGTCAACTCAAACTGCCTGTAGATGCTTAAGGGATTGCTCCTAAATGTAAGCAACTTAAAAATGCATTTGAAGACCTGAGTTAAAAATAGTTGACTTGCTGTTTGCCTGCTCCAGGGAGTCTATTTTTGTCTATATTCAGTAGCTTGCACACAGGCAGTTCTAGAGGATGTTACAGGCTTCCTCTGTAGAAATCCAGCCCCTGGATTTGCGTGCTAAATCATTTTGGTTTGGTTATCAGGCCTGTCTAAAGAGTCGTGTTCCTCCCTGACATACAGATGTATCTGATCAAGTGGAGGGGAGGAATTAGAAAGTTTTTTCTAAACTTCAAACATGTTGTCAGCTCACTCGTTGGATAGTAACATGATTTCACTGTCACTTTCACAACTGTGCTGAAATTCAGGGGAGGGAGCAAACTTGAAACCTCCTTTAAATGGTTTTATCTACAAACATCAGTTTGAGGCTAGCTAAGATTGGTTAACATATCTCTTCAAAGAAAAGATGTTCCACTATCTGGAAGTACTTAGAGTTTGTGTGCTCTGCATATTTTGTTGAATTGAAGTTGAATAGGCGGAATATATTTCTCTTTCATTCTCATATATACATATGTAAAGCTGTATAAATCCTACGTTTAGAGCATGATATAACCAGGAATAGTTTTTATATATTTGTGTGTCTTCTATATATATGTTCATGAAATCTGCCCATGTAAAGCAGGCAAATGCAGTGTGGAGGCATGACTGATATCTCTTTAGAATACTCCATTGTTTTCCATGTTTACAAGAGGGTCCTGGTTTTGTAATCTGAAAGCAATCCACTCTCGTTAGGAATCTCTGAAATTACTTCTTTGTGTTTCTTGGATAGTACTCCTTTTTGGGATAAGTGCACTGCAGAAGGTCTGGACATTGATCCTGATCGAGCACCCTGTGTGTGAGACCCTTCTGGGATTTCGTCTGTGTTGCTGCCTCAACAGCTGCTTGAATTGTGGGGGTTTTATCTTTTTCCCTTATGCTTGCACGGATTTAGCTGCCTGTCACTAGCTCTGTCTGCCAAGTCAGAGGGTAGCGTTCCTACCTGGCTTCTGCAGGCTGGATTTTGCAGCCTTCCCGGTCTGCCATCAGTCATTCTTTTTTAAGACAGAAAGACATCCTAACAGCGAAATTTTTGAGATGCTATAGGGCTCCTTCGAAGTGCAATGCTCACCTTCCCTGCTTGCCTGGAGCCCAATCCTTTGCCCTTGAGGCAAATGGGAGTTTTGATACTGCCTCTGGTGCCTGTAGAGTCTATGCTGTGATGGGGACCTTGCATCGAAAGGAAGGTGCAACTTCCCCCCACCTCACATATACATCTTAATTTACTACTATTTCAATTTACATGCTAGAAGTAACAAGGTTGCATGACCTTCCCTTCTCCATGCACACACACGCTTCTGTATTCGATGCTTTGACTGGGGATAACTCGTGCAAGGAAGGTGAGCAGAACTTGCCTCTGTTTTTCTCATGCGCCAGTCTCACTGCCCAGGTGCTTCCATGTGTGTTGCCAGCAACAGCAACAATTGCGAGTATGGATAGCTTTCTTCCAAAACAGTACTGGTTATTAATCACATCAGAATATCTGCTTTGCAAGATACAATTTGTAATACACCTAAATATGAAATGGGATGATTTAAGTTTTGCAGGGAAAGAAAATAAACAACCATGCATTAAATATTATTTTCAGGCATCCTGGAAACCATTCCCCTCATTTATATATGTAGGCATGTGCCTATCTATAATTTGCATAGGGGTTGCATGCTAGTGCTTATTAGTAATGTGTTTTGATTGCATTCTGGTAGCAGTTGTAATTATTTATTCGATTGCAAGCATTTCTTTTGTCCACAAATAGATACCTCTTCTATGATTGTGTAATGCTTTGGAATAGCATAGGTGTATTGTTGCTCTCACGCCAAGATCATCTTCAGCAAAGAGATGCGTATCTGAATAGGATGCATCACGGTCATTGCCTTAATAAAATGCGAGTCATGCACACCAGCATCTTCATTCTTAAAATAGTTCAGTAACTGGTATATCAGTTTAGCGATGGATAGAGCACACTGTGGAAGACAAATCTGTTGCTGTACAGACAAATAGTCTCCAGGATCTTCCCTGAAGCTCTGTACTTAATTTAGCACTTTATGCATGAGCTCAGTAATGAACATTTTAAGCATGCTTGCACAACGTATGTCTTCATCGAGTTTTAACTAAAACTATTTATGTTCAACCATTGCAAAGTCCATTCTGACTTAACAAAGCTTCAGATTTGAAATGAGACTGTTAGCTAAATATACCAGTTTGTTCTGGAGGGCAGACAGAAAACCCGACTGCTTTATAGCTAACTCTGTATGTGATGGCTCTGTAGCTATTGAAAAAAGGTAGCAACTGATACCACAAATTGCTCCAAAACCAGCAACCAAGCTAAGGTCTCTGGGTAGCAATTTATGACTCAGAAAAACTTTCATGTGCTATCTTGAAAAATGTATGTGTGCTCTGGGGACATTCGGGAAGTTGAGACTGTACAACCTGTCAGCCCCACATCATGTGTATCTAGGCAGGAGATCATCAGCAGGTGAGTCAGAAGGAATTTGGGAAGTATTGCATCTGCAGGATGCTGTGGTACCTCTGTGTTTCAAAGGGATTTTTTCACTTGTAGGGAAGAAGCAGCCACTTCAGGGACCCATAAGGAACATCCAAAAATGTCAAACTCTGATAAAGACATGACTGTTTTTCTGCATACACTGGGCCTCTCAGGCATTTAGATAAGCTAAATTC
Organism: Phalacrocorax carbo; assembly: GCF_963921805.1. Lineage (NCBI taxonomy): Eukaryota > Metazoa > Chordata > Aves > Suliformes > Phalacrocoracidae > Phalacrocorax > Phalacrocorax carbo. The sequence goes on from NC_087548.1 coordinate 53,876,375, forward strand.
CTGACAAAATAAAAACCTGAAATCTCCAGTGTAAATTAGTCCATATATTTTCTATAATATTCTGAAAATATTTCCCTAATGTTGATTTTTTTTAAAACACAGAGGTTTAAAAAGGAACATTCATAATGCCCTAATCTTTCCATTGCACTGCATCTTTTCTTGGTCATGCTATCAAGTCTTTTACAGCAACAGTCAAAATTCATTTAAAATCCACCTGCTTTCTGACAAGAACAGTTGTCAGTTTTTGAGTGGTTATCTGTATGTACATGTTTGCACTTTCTTTGTGTGAAATAGCATTTGGGAGCCAAGCAGTGGGAGGGAATCTGATTCATAACAGGTGAATAGGAACTCAATTAGGTTTTGGTACAGCTGTCCAAAACCTTCAGTCTTTCTTGTGAGGGCAGGCCACATACATGGTGACAGCATTCTTCTTTCTTCTCAGCTTTCATGTTTGCCCATTCACTGTATGAGGCTGATGGAGGACAGTTAATTCTACTGTACTTCTCCTATGTTGGAAGATATATAACCGTGGGAAACATACCAACCCTGGACAGTGAAAACATTTTGATTCTTTCCATCAGTGAACATCATCTGCAGTCAAACACATTTTCACAGAATCAGCTGGCGGTTAGAGTTTTTCAGTATTGTTTTTAAAAAACAGCATTTATGTTTATAGTTATTTTTTTCAATCATTATTTTGAACTGCAGAGTTTTATGACCAGCTGCTCTCAAGCATTGGTGCTTCAGAATTCAATACTGCATATGCTGGGAACAAACAATTGGTATAAAATGCACTTTGTGGTTCCTGCAGGGTATCTTACTGGCAAATGTTGATTCTTTCATCCTAAAGATGGGTGCCTTCTTCCACTTTGTGTATGGAAGTGAAGCATCTGCAATTTCTTCTGGCCCCTTTGGCCATCTTTGTGTGTTACTGCCACCTTTTGCCAGTGATTTTGAGTTGGGGGAGAGCAAGCTGTGGAGAGAGGGATAGTGCTGTTGAACAGGCATTGTTTCATGATGTGCTGATGAGTTTTATTTCTACTGTTCATGGGAGAATAATAGCAGTATCGCATTATTGGTAGTTTTCAACAAATGTGTTCCTGGAGACAGCAGAGATTAACACTGCATTGCCTGTTGTTTGATCTGCAGTGCTGAA